>NC_046647.1:13114963-13430463 GCF_900324485.2 Mastacembelus armatus | reverse complement strand
AAAATGCAAGGACATTGCAAGGGCTTAGAATGGATTAAGAGAGCTGAAGTATTTGGCAGAAAAGCTTGGAATGAAAACATTACAATTTTCCACGTCTCCATGAGGACAAATAAGGAGTCAGAGACTAGACACTTGGTCTCTGTTGAATGGTTTTTGGAGAGTATCAAAGCTGTCCTTGGATTGGAAAGCCTTTTCCACAATATTATTCAGTGTAGAACCAATTCACGTTCCACAACTTATTTAATCACATTCACTCTCAGGCTGATAAATGCTCCAAAAGCCATGACTATATAAAACTATTCCACTATATTAGATAATGCCTGGTAGGCCTCATGTTGTGAAGTTTAATGCCAAACCGAGAATAGTAATGTACTGGTACTGTACAATGTTTTCCTCACAGGGTATCGAATAATAAAAGCAAAATAAATATTTCCAGGCATTTTTTTTACTTATCTGGTCAGAGAAGAATGGAACTCAATTCATGGTTTGAAAAGTATCTGAAAAAAACATTAAACGATTTAAACTAAAAACACAAAAGATTAATGCTGTATTTTCCTACTGATGATGTTGTCAGGGTGACCCTGGTATTGATGGTGTTGATGGAGAAGTGGGCCCACCGGGATTCTATGGAGAAGCCGGAGAACTGGGCCGACAAGGAGAAACAGGTGTGATAAACAAACCTGTTACCTGACACCTCTGGAAGATTGACTAGTAATAGGAACTACTATAACACTCAGGACATATTGGCCTAGGGTGTGCCAGGTTTGACCACTACTGTTTCTCAAAGTTTCTGTATGTATGGATGTAAAATATTAAATCACTGGAGTACAATTTTAAAAAAAAGTATATATACAGGCATATATATCATCTCCAAATTGTTACAAGTACAAGTACTCACTGCAAAGAACAGCCACATTCATGATTTTACCATATTTTTTTTTCTTTTATTAATATTATTATTATTATTGTTTCTTATTTGTTTTTACGTTAACTGCATTTCGGCTTCTTTATATACCATGAGGCAGTTTCATCTATATTATTGATTTATACTTTAGAAGTTAATTTTGTTTTGTACATAAAATCTCAATCACCAAAGAAATGACTCACTATTATTTGTATCTTGTATATGCCAAATACATGCTGTTGAGTAAAGGTACAAAATTACCTGTACTTAAGATACTTTGCCTTTCTTCATGATTATAGACTAACATTACATACATTATTTATATTATATTTATTACTGCTCCGGTTGTGTGTTCACTGCTGTGTGTGTGCACACTGGGTGGTAATGGAATTTCCCCATTGTGGGACTAATAAGGGTAATAACTTAACTTATTATCTGCTCTAATTTATGGTAAATGGCCTGAGCATGTTACACTCGTGCTACATTCCCATGTCAAGACAATAAAATTGAATATTTACATGATGTTTAAACATTTATTTAACACCGATCTCAGCAACACATGTTGCCTTTAATCAACATGAATGGCATCTCTTGAGTAGAACTCACTCGTGGTGGAATAGTATTTTGGCTTGTCTGCTGTCATTCCTGCTAAGAGATCAGTGTGTGTGTGTGTGTGTGTGTGTGTGTGTGTGTGTGTGTGTCTGACTTCCAGGTGACAGAGGAGAGAGAGGTGATAAAGGAGCCAAGGGTTATGGCCTTCCTGGTTACATCGGAGACCAGGGACCAACGGGTAAGTTTATCTTCCAGTATTTCATGCTGTTTGATGATCTGATTAAAATGAGGCATTCATCATTCAGCTGAGTCTGTATTGGAAATTCCAGGAAAAGAGAGGATGGGACGTTTTACTTCAAGAGTAGTGTGTTATTTTCCTAAAAGAAATCATTTTTCTCTGTAAATGCTCCGTTCTTGGAATGTGTGAACATGTAGGCTTACTCAGCTAAATGAGCAGACCAGAAAGTCTGAAGATGAATCAACATTTCTGCCTCAATCACAGGTCAGCGTGGGCGTCCAGGCAGAGCTTTCAATGGGCAGCCTGGGAAGCAGGGTGAGAGGGGACACGTAGGCCGCCCTGGACTCAGGGGGCACCCAGGTCTCAGAGGACCTCCAGGTGTCTGCGTCACCTCTGGGTGTGCTCAGCTCAACTCCACCAGTGGGACACCTCCACCAGCGACACGGTTGAGGTTGAGGAATCGCCCGTAGAGGAAAGCAGAATCTGTGGAAGGTGAATTGAATATTAAGCTTAAAGGAGGAAAATATGGTAAAGATTTTGTTAATATATGTTTGTTATAATAAACTGAAATTTTCATGTAAATATGAAACTGAAACCTGAACTGAAATTCTGAGAACAGGACACCAAAGACATCACTTGTGATTCAAAGGAGAGTGGTAACACAATATATCTGTATAAAAAGACCATCTTCATCTTCATTTGATAGCTTTATTTAAACTGCATTCTGACTTGTCTTTGAACATCTGTTCTTTATAATAAAAATCAAAAAACTATATTAATGTTTATTTAAATGATTGTATTAAAGCCTGGTTTTGGTTCATGATCACAGCCACAGTTAGAAATTAGTGGTCACGTTCTGTATTGTGTCACATGATGCATACTTGACAAAAAAGACTATAAAATTGTTGTAGGTTTTGTGGAAATTAATGATCCTTTTAATGGTAGTGCAGTACTGTAAATACACACTCAAAAAACTTTCCCCCAGATTCCTGAATTTTGAGTTTGTGGTGTAATGGTGTACCATAATAAAATGAGGGAATCTCCCCTCGAAGTCTTCTTATCTCACAAAGATATGAGTTCTGTGTGTTCTCCCCTCTGGAAGGTTTGGAAATGATATTATGTTTAGTGAATATACTATGTTTGAGTTTAGCTGTAAACTGAAAACTTAATGACCTACAGTACAAATCTTTTATAGAAGCTGCTGTAGTGATGAGAACAAACAATGAGACAAACAGTTTCCCATATGGTGACTTGGTACAGTACATATTGTTGTAGCAGCTTCACAGCAACACATAACTAGTTGGCTTCCGGGCCCTTGTGGACTTTCCATCTGAAAAACCTGCTGGTCCAATGGAACAGAGACTTGAGGATATGAGGTGCTGTGCCTGTCTTTCTGCATAAGCTGTGCAATGGTCCAACGCCCTGTCCAGGGCATTTCCCTGCTTTGTGATCAGTGTATGCTGGGAAAGGTTCCAGCAATGCTGCAGCCCAGAAACGACTCCATGAAATAAGTGTTTTCCACAGCTCAAATCTAACGGAGAAACACTTCTGAAAGGAGAAACACACAAGGAGCGCTGCGTGTGGCTCTCCTCAGTATCTTTCCTGGCTTATATTTGTTTCCTCTGAGAAGAACATCTACTGTGGATCGTCATCCTCCACCCCCTCTTTGACTGCAGCATTATGTGTGCCATGCCTTGCTCTGTTTTGTTCCATCAAAGGATGCTATGGCCACCCCTGTCATGGAAACTATTACAAGTCCATGATTATCCTCTAAATTTTCTTTCTGGGCTCAACCACTTGCTTCACTATTTATCTCTGTGGCAAACCATGCAAGTGATCATGATAAATATGGCTTAATGCATGTGAGCTGATTATAACAACCCAGTAGAGATGAACTTCAAAGTGATGGCACAGAATCAGTGGTTATTTAACTGAGAGGTTTTACGTCGTCCTCGGGTAGTTATTAAAGATTTACAGCTATTGCCAGTCACTGTGAGTGTTAGTTGACGTCAGTAATAACTAAAATGTGTCATTGTGTTTCGTAGAAGTGAAAATGAGCAGGGTGCAGATGACGTTAGGGCCAACTCTAAGTTTCATTAATTATACAGGCACAACTTTTTACCACATTCACACATTTTAATGGATTGGCAGAAGGAGGTGCTGCTGGGTGGGCAGATGACCTTTTCTTTTTCTTTTTCTTTCATGTTATTTTTATGAATATGAAAGTGATTGCAAAAAGGACACAAAGCCGTATTTTTGTCCCTCAGGGGTTGCATCCTGTTAAAATGCGTAAGGGGTCACATAATGATAACCTGCATAGAAAATAAGACTAACACACAATTATTTATTTTCCAAATATTTGCTTTTTTAATGTATAAGATTTTCCCTTCTTATAAAATTGTTTATTTCATATGAAATCTGATTTGCTTCAGTTCTCCAAAAATGATGTGCCCTGTCCTCCTGGCATAGGCCTAATGTAGCCAAAGATTATTGGCAGTTATTTTTTAATAATGCTGTAGTCTTGATTAAAGGTTTCTGCTAAAGGTAATGAGTGCCACATTTGCAGATACAACCACATGCACAGTTATCTGATCAGTGTATAAGCCTCAAAAGAAAAGTGGCTTCTTGTGGGAAAACAGAATAAGCATTTTTCTGCCTCTGGGTTTCCCTTCATGTGCAACTCCTGTTGGTTAAAAACCAGAGACCAGTTTATAGAGACAGCAAATTATTCAGCATTGGAAAGCCTGTTTTCCCCAGCAGGTTGGCTCCTCCCAGGCTCCAAACAGCAACTCTGTATTTTCCGTTGTGATCCACCAGAGTGTGCTGAGTCTCAGGGCAGGCCATCATCAGGAAGCTGCTGCTGCTTATTCTCAACATAAGATGATGTCTAATGTCCTCTTTAGCACTGCCTGTGAGATGATGGTTAGACTTCACCACTGAGTTTTTGTTTACCCTATGCATTAGAGGGACAATATACTGGTGTAAAGAAGAAGAATCATCAAATAAAACCAGCAATAGCCAAAAAGTAAAAAGCAAAAGAAAAGTATTTGTTGTAAAAGTAACAAGAGAAACATCACATGTTCTAAATAATATGAATGTAAATAGTTTTATTGGATAGTAATTGTTAATGCAGTAACACATAAGAAGCATGTTAATGTTAAAACAGTAGTTTATAGCCTTTGAGATGATCATGTTTTTTTCATTAGATATCATGTATGTACATTTGTAACTCTACCTGTCATATTCAGTACAGAAATTTAGTGAAGTAGAAAGAAAACTGCCTCTGTCTGAAATGCAGTGAAATCTAAACATGTGGCAGAACACTAAATGTACAGAGTAAAAGTACCTGAGACTCATATGTAAATCATATATGAGCAAATGTACATTCTACCCCAGATGTGGTGATTGATGACATTTTCACCTAAAGAGCAAAAACACTAATTAAAAATTTGTCTTCAGTAAAATTTCTTGTTGAACCAAGTGGCTTAATTAAAAAAACATTTTATAAATAGAAGCTATTGGCCTCTAATTAATGTAATGTAATGTTTTTGATCATTCATGACAGTGTAATCTATAAAGAGTCTTTTCTTGCTTTCATTTCTTTACCATTTTGAAATGTCTCATAAGTAGTATACTGTGATGTATTTAGCATTATGAGTCAAACCCTGCTACAAAATGACTACTGTACACTGTCATGCTCCTTGAAGCCTTCAAGAAACACTGAGGCTGTTGTTTAGTTGATGCACAGCAGACTGCCACTGAGTACAAACATGATAAAACTTGTTAGAGTGGCTCAAACCTAGATTTGCCTGTGCTACAGAGAGTGGAGTCCGTGCTGTGTTTCTAACATCTTGCAGATGTTCAAGCACTGCAGTAGTTTTTCACACCTTGTTCGCTGCTGACTTGTAGAACATAATCCACTGGCCATTTGGGTGATGAAGTGGAATGATGGAGGAGTGCAATGCATTGCTGAGCACTTCAGGTCCTGTTGGATATGCCATTAACAGTATATTTCTCCCATTACACTGAGGCTTGTAGGCTGATTCAGTAAAATCCATGTTCTGTGGTTATGCCCCGTGCAACCCACACATGATCCCAACCCAACCCTCAACACTTGGAAGGAGACTATGCTCGTTGCTATTATTTTCCTTTTTGGACCGTCAGAGATGGACTGTTTGTTTCACTATTTCATTCTCTCCTTATCTGCTTCTCTTTCCACCCATGGTAATGAGGGTGGCTGTGGGCCAGTAAAAGTTTGGAATGAGTGAGGTGTGGGGGGGAGGCGGTGTAAAGGAAGGACAGAAAGAGAAGACAGAAAGAGCTGCTGAAAAGGGCAGGCTTTCATTCAGCAGAGAAACATGTGCGCTTCTCTACAAATTCACTTTGTGTAAACCCAGGGCTGTGAACAGTATTGATCACTGGCTTTCAATGAGAGGATTAGCAGGAGTTCATATAAGGGCTTGGACGCTTACTGGTAATGTTTTGCTTTCTTTGAGTCATTCTTTTGCCTGGCAACATGCAACATATTTCTGACCTTTAGAGATGCTGTTTGGGAGTGTTGCATTAAGATACTGTTATCATGTTTGTGGTATCCAATGTAACATTCTAGGGGAATGCTATTAAATGAACCTGCTGGGCTGATTTTAGTGTAGTTTCAGTATGTACTTTGTGTTATGATCATTTAAATCAGGTTAGTAACAGTTTAGCAATTTGTCATCGTTCACTTTAGTGTCCTAGACTGTGCCACAGCAGGAGCGTATTGAAGACATTAAACGCAATAATCAGTCTCTTGTTTGTGCTACTGTCTGCAAAGAATGAATGGAATCATCTCAAGATTTCTCCTTGCCATTTCTTTTCTTGTAAATGAAATGTTCTTACATAATTCTTAAATCTATGCAAGCATGTTGCAAAGTTCACCACAGCATTGCATGTATTGTATTCATACACTATTTAAAGATGTGAGAAGTGCATGTATACGAAGACAGTGATTTTTTTTTTTTTTTTTTTTGTGACTTGAGAAAGCAAACTTAAACTTGAGTTTATTAAGACTTGTTGCTAAAAAAAGACATTATTTAATTGTTTGGATTAGTTAAACAGATTCCTTCAGTGAACAACCAAAAGGACTTGACTTTCCCTTGATGCTTAAAGAATTTGGCAGCAATAAATCTCCCTGCTCTTGGCAACTGTTCACGCTGAACAGCAGTTGTTGTTTTTGGAAGAGAACAATTTCCTTTTGCCAAATTTACAGCAGTAACCAGAACTTCAGCAGTTCTAGTGAATTTAAAACCTGCAGGTTCATTACATAAACTACACGTGCAAAACAAATAGCTTGGTAATTCAAAAACTGGACTATGGTTTAACTTGTCATCTATAAAAACGTGTGGACTGATCATGTGGTTGAAATCTGTGTAGTGACTCAGTGTCACCGACCCTGTTATCTGATGAAATGTGAGAAATCATTTGTTCAGCAGTTTCCTGAACAGGATATCCAGCTGGAACTAAACTGTTACTAAACTAAGTCTCACACAAATCTTGTTATGTTTGGGAACTATTGCAACAAACAACAGGGTCCACAGAGAATTAATATCATGTGGGAGTTATATTTACAAAAGGTCTATTTTGTTTGATTCTGCCCATATCAGTATTACAGTTCTGCTATTCAATAGCAAAAATGTGGAGAGATCACTGGAGTCTGGTACAAACCTGAGGCATAAGTGCACCTGTTAATTCTGCTGCAATATGGCATGCATTCCAACTCTAAGAATAAGAGCATAGCACGTGTAATGTTGCGTTTTTATTCCTGGATGAACGTTGCTTCCTTTCATCGTGACTACATGTGTTTGGTCGGTGACCACAGCCGGAATTTCACTGTCTGATGGTGTAAATGAATTCCATCTGGCTCAAGCAGAGGTGTAGAAATACTCAGTATGGGGAAAGCCAGTCAGGGGAAAAATCATTCTGGAAGGATGCTGCCAATGGGGTGGGGTTGGGGGGGGGGTTTCCAGAAGCCTCCTCCAGCTCTCTAGTGGGGAAAAATTCTGAGGAAACCGGCTTGCACAACTACAGCAGCTTAACCCCTCCTTCAAACGTGTAACCTCAACACTGATTTTACATGGTGGAAAAATGCAGTCATGTTAAAGAGTGTGACCCCCTCTTTGGCAGAATGAAAACACATTTAGGAGGCCATGGGTTATACCCTTGCCACTGTTTGTTGACCGGCATATGTCACAAACAGCTATGAATAAGGTGTATGTTCACTTCCTTCCTACCAAATTCCTTCCACAGGTCTTGCTTCTTGTACTGTAAGTAGCATATCTGGTCCTAATTTGCAGCTGCTTCCTTTCAGCAGTTTCTTTCTTTCATATGTAAATAAATAATTGAATAGAACAGTCACAGAGGCAACATACAAACATGTCTCTTCACATGCAGCTCTCTAGTTGATCATCATCAATTGTAAAGACAACTCTTCATTGTTTTAGCTGGATCTTAATTTTACCACCTAATCTCCAAGTCCATCTGTCATTAATCTCTACTATAATGAACATTGCAACATATGCAATGATCTTAATGTTTATGTTACTGAACTAAACTTGCAAAACAGCATGTAAGTAACATGGACTCCAGCCACTGCTTTGACTTAAATCCCATAATGTTTACTATGTACATATTATGCATGACACATTACCATGCTAATATTTGCCTTAAATCCTGCAATATTTAAGATTAAACACAATCATGTAACAAAGAGGTTAAACTGGGTTTAAACAGCTTCTATGTTTGGGCGGAAGCCTTTTGATAGTCAGCACTCAGCCCTACAGCAAGGATGTTGTTCAGGTGCAGGTGTAGATTGGGGAGCCTCACGGCTGAGTTCAGCAAAATCATCACAGATTGAATCAGGCTGTAAGGTAATAAAAAAAAATAGTTGCAGACCAAAGGATCAGCTCAGAGGAGGCAAACTTAGCAGAGCTGACACTGTGGGTGAATTAGGAAACCATAATAGAATAGCTGGAGGGAGTTGAAAAGTGTGGAAATAAACCAAAAGAGATTAATCATATGTAGCCTACAAATTGTTTAGCTAACATCTTTCCAAAGTGTCAGTTTCCCATATGTTCAGACATGCCAGTGTTTTCCTATTAATGTTTATCCAGAGGGTTAAATAATCTTACTCCTATAATTACACCCCTTGTGATCTAACTGCTGTCACTAGTAGTAGCAGCGTGTGACATGAACTGGTTAAAACCACTTCACTGCCAATAGGAAGGAAGGTATTATATTTGGTAATATCCATGAGGGAGGAAAGTGTAGGAGTGAAGCTTTAGGAATAAAGCTTTTGTGGGCAAGCATATTGTATGAGAGCCAAGGGCAGGCAGAGATTGGCAAATGGCAGCAGATTTGAGGAAACAGCTGATAATCCCACAGGAAACACTGAGCGCTGGTTTAAGGGCCGTTGTGGTCAGAGGTTTAGTGAATTGTTTATGTAATGACGCTGACAGCGCCATGTGAGGAAGTGGTATGAGGGGAGGAAAATGCTTAGGTGTAGTGAGGCAGTGAAGGCGGTGCAGAAGAATCGGAAAGACAGAGCGTGTTTCATGCAGAATGGATAGAGAGTTCAAAGTGTTGCTTAGAAGTAGGAGTAAGTGAACTGGGGATTTGTGGGTAGTAGTATCAGTGGCAGCAGTGGGAAGTAGAAAGTGAATATAACTCAGGAAAGAGTAAATATGGGCTAACAGGTAAGTAGTGCTGTTTCTTTAATGGTTCTCAGCAGAGCATGGTGCTCTCAATGGTTTCCTTTTCTACATTAGTGTGAGAAAGACAGAATGAATCATGTCTCAGTGTGGATTATTGCCCTGTATTATGCCACAATATTGTTCCATTACATCCCATGTGTGACTGTTGCCTACAATGGATGTGTCAAAATCACAGGTCTCTACCAGTAAATTAATAGTGTTTCCTTTAAAATGCTGCTTTAATCATTTTTATAGGTAAAAGTTAATCAAATAACTGTATAATGTAAAATTGTAGTGACTAACCCAGAGAAAGATCACCCATCTCTGTGGTTCTCATCACCTCTACAGAGCTTTTTACCATTCAGCTGTTTGAGTTCACTATGTTGCTCTCTTTAACCTTTTTTTCCACTCACAGCAGGCAGCTGTTTTCAGCTGAAAAATGCTACCTGTCCAGTACAGCAAGAAAACAAAGTTAGTGACTAGTTGGTGGGAAGAAAATTGTATTTAGTGTTTTATCCTCCAAATAGTTTTGTTCAGGTTTTGGTAGAGACCAAAAACAGAGCAAAAAAGGTTGAATATTGGACTTACATTAGCAAGGTGGGCAGTAAAATGAATCCAAATGTGTACTTGTGTTATTTCCTGTATATCAAAGCAATTATTTGCTAATATGTCCACCATATGAATTTTATTTTACAATAGTAGAATAATGAATAGTAATGCAGAATAATATAATAATGTAGATTTAAAAAATGCATCTTATTTGCTGGATGTTCTGATTGAAGCATAAGTAGCTGAATTGTTTTGTTCTTGCTCAGAGGAGTTGGTGAGCATTTTTCTTCATTATTTTTCAATTGTATTTTCTTTCTTTCTTGATTTTTGTAGATTTCAGTGACAATGGATAGTAGATGGACTCTCCTGTCTGTCCTGTGCTTGAATTGACCAAAGTGCAATGCACAGAGTGTTGTTTGCTGGGATGCACCTGAATCAGCACGTGCACATTCAATTGTAATAATGTCTATAGAAAACAAATGGAAATCAACGTGTCCAATTCCTGCTTAATGAAAAGCTTTATACTGAACCATTAATATGACAATCAAAATTTAAATTGTTGAGTCACAAACTAACTTAATTAATGTAAAAGCAAATAAAGTGTGAATGTGCCACCTGCTGCTAATTATGAATCATAATTATTCTTGTAGTGCCGAGTCAGATCTCCTTCATGTAACACTTAAAGTATGTTGGATGTTGTTGCATTATGCAGAGAGACAGTGTGACCTCAATGCACAAGGGCTGCCAATTCATACAAGGTTCCAATTCATGTTTTGCAGAGCTTGGCAGCATAGCCAACATCCTTGACATATGACTAAAGGTATTACACTCTAAAATCTAAGAAGAGCCAGAATAAATGGCAACAAAACATCTTAGTAATGCAAAACAAGTCTGATACAGTAACTTCTGTCAAGACAAGATTGAGACAGGGACCACAGGTCACAAATGCTTGCATTGTCCTTTTCTTTTTCCCTGCAATACATAGCATGTTTTCCCTTTTCCTGTAGGTGCACAATTGGAACTTGATACTTCTGCATAATGGGTCACAAAGCAACATCCCTACATTGTGCCTTAAGATGCCTGTGTTTCATGCTTCTCCATTTGTTTAGCAGTGCTCAAGATGAAGACATAAGAAGTAAGCACACTTCTGTCTTCATTTTCTCACATTTTGTTGTGCTTGTTTACCATAAATGAATAACGATCTAATGCAAACAATAGGCAAAGGTGATTTTATGTGCTAAAACAAAGCTATTTCAACACACTAGATATGATTTATTGAAATAATTATTTGTTAATTGTTTATTTCTTTTCTGCTTCAGGCTGTAGGACCGCACCATGTGATTTGGTCTTTATTCTAGACGGCTCGTGGAGTGTTGAAGATGTCAATTTTGAAATAGTAAAGCGATGGCTTGTCAACATAACGACAAGCTTCAACATTGGACAGAAGTTTACCCAGGTTGGAGTTGTCCAGTACAGCGATGACCCTGTTTTAGAAATACCTCTGGGGAAGTACTCCTCTAACAAAGACCTTATCAAAGCAATGGAATCCATTGAGTACATGGGGGGAAACACAAGGACAGGCACAGCCATCAAGTTTGCTACAGACAAACTGTTTGGCCTCTCTGAGCGCAGCCCACTAGGCATTTCCAGAATTGCTGTTGTCCTCACAGATGGGAAGTCTCAAGATGAGGTTTTGAAAGCAGCAGAGGAAGCAAGGAAAAAAGGAGTAATTCTGTTTGCAATTGGTGTTGGGTCAGAGACAGAAGAAGCTGAGCTGAGGGATATTGCTAACAAGCCATTTTCAACTTATGTTTTCTCTGTTGAGGACTACAAAGCTATTTCAAGGATCATACAGGTCATACGACAGAAACTGTGTGAAGGTAAGTGACTGCTGATCAATGGAGCTGGAGCTGTACAGATAGAATGACAGTAACAATGGTGTCTCTTCACCTCAGATTACTCCATTCATTCCTCTCTCCATTATTCTGTTATTATATTTGTCCCTGTATTTGTTTTTCACTTTCACTGTGTGTCTGTTTCAGAGACTGTTTGTCCAGCAAGAATTCCTGTAAATTCCCGAGATGAGAAAGGTTTTGATATACTTTTACATTTAAATTTGGCCAAAAAAGCAAAGAAGACCCAAGGAGCATTTTATGGTGCTAAGGCCTATGAAGTGACACCTCGTGTTGACTTGAGTGAAGCTACACGGTAATCATCTGGCTTTTATTTTTTCTTCAGCGTCACCACATTCAAAACTGACTGCCTCCTTTTTTTTCATCTGTTCATTCAGAAACCTTTTTCCTGATGGCCTGCCTCCATCATATGTTTTTGTGGCCACACTGAGGTATAAAGGATCAGTGACTAGAGAAGAGTGGGATTTGTGGAGAATACAGACACGTGATGGGAAACCTCAGATGGCAGTGACTCTGAATGGACTGGACGGCACCGTCGGATTCACCACAACCAGTGATGCACCAAGTGGAACTCAAACGGTTACATTTTCACAACAGTCATCCAGGGTAAAGTAACACTGTACATTATGTATTATTATTTAAAAAGGTGTGATGTGTAATATTTAACAGAAATGGATTATCATATTCACTACTATGTTGTCATTAGTATGTGATCACTGGAAAATACCAACCGCTGCATTTTCTTAGATCTTAGAATAAGCCTTTTAAAATTGAAATAAGCATCAGTTCTCCTTTCACGGAGGCATCACTGCCAGGTTTCTACAGTAACCTGGAATGGACAAACCAAACACTGACTCTAGACAGGGAATTGCACCTTGTTTTAAAGTTGATGGCCACCGTGATGATGGCAACCTTCTTGGGTTATTCAATATTTTACACCCTTTTCCTTTTATTGTTTTCTATTTTGTTTGTGGTTCTTGTCTTCATCAGAACAGCCCCACTGTGTACTTTTGTATTAATGACTAATGACTTTTTCCTGTTCTCTTTCGATTACATAAAAAGCTGTTTGATGAAAAATGGCACCAGCTGCGGCTGCTGGTCACAGAGGAGGATGTTACTCTTTATGTTGATGACCTGGAAATAGAAACTCTGTCCTTGGAGCCCCCTCTTGGTATTTTCATCAATGGAAAAACTCAAGTTGGAAAATATGTAAGAAAGGAAACAACAGTGCCAGTAAGTTTATCGGCATCAGCAACCCTATTTTCAAAATATAAATATTGTTTGGTTCCCAGAGAAGTAATCACGTAGCACATCAGCTAGGAAGGGGGAGCAGTTTGTTTAACCAGTAGCTGAGTAAATTCAGTACTGATATATCTTTTAAACTGCACAGTTTATTGTTGCTTTTAATCCTTGGCAATAATGAGGCCTTTTCTTCACAAAGTCTTATTAATCTTTGTTTTATTGGTGCAATTTGGGCCAACATTGCTGTATTTGTAATAAATCATAACTGTGCTTTCTGGTAATTTGATCTGCAGCTTCTTGAACACTGATGCAAAAACACAAAGCTGCAAACATAATACAACATTTTTATGCAATAATAAAGTTGTAGACAATAGAAAGAAAACTCTGATTTACAGCATTATGATGTAAGAAATGTTCGGAGACAATTCTATGTAGAAAGTTCTTTGTTTAAAAACAAAAAAAGAACATAATTCAATCCTGACTGTTACATCTCCTATGATAGCCAGTATTTTGACACATCATTATAGCTGCGCTGATTAACATGAACCACAACTTGGCAATGAATGCATCATATGTACTGACCCAATATTATAAGGATCATGAAGTTTAAAGCCATTTAACAAAGTGAATGTACTTATGTAAGTATCATTTCTGGAAAACCACACTTGTAATTGGAAACAGATTTTTATAATTGGATCCTAAAAGTGCATATACTGTGATTGAACCACAATGCAATTTTAAGTAACATTACAATGAACCATCAGATCAGACCAGGCATTCTTATCATGGTTACACATATAAACACTGTTATAATTAACACTTTAGATTCATATATGCCTTCAGTCATACATACAGTAGATCTCATGTTTTCATGAGGTTGGAAAATTATAGATCATACACCTGGATCATATTTTCTGTTCACATGGTAACTTGTGAAACAGTTGATGTGACGTCCTGGAGTCATTTTCCCACCAACATCATCAAAACACCAAATAATAGAAGCTGCAGAAAACTTTCAAACACTGAGGGAGGTCTGGCAACATGTAGCTGCTCAGTTGCCAAGGAGGGCACTTATCTTTCTTTTAACAACTCTGCATTAGCAATTTCTATTCATTACTGGAAAAACACTGATAAAACTGGGCTAAATGTTGCGAAATTACCCCCATATTACAATTAGTTAGTTTTGTTAGCTTGTTTGGAGTCTCCAACAGTGGAGTTTGTGTTTTTAACAAGAACTTCTTCTAATTTTGTTTAGTTTGAAATTCAGAAACTTCGCATCTACTGTGACCCAGAGCAGAATAATCGAGAGACTGCATGTGAAATACCTGGAGTTGTAAGTAACAGAGTCTGCTTGGCTCACCACTTTGTTTTTCAGTCCAAAAGCAACAGTAACTTCTTCTGAACTGCTTCTCTCTTTGTCAAACTAAAGATGTTTCTAGTCCAAAATGCACTGTGCAATATTTCATTTCATCATCAATTACTTCCACGCTTTATACTGCATGGCATACATTTGTGCTTTCTAGATTTTTAATTCATCACCTGCTGTGTCTTGTAGTGTTGTGCAGTGAAAGTATAAACTCAGCATATTCATTTTAAACTCACATCTGTTCATGCAGATAATATTTTGTTGGAGGAGGATCCATGGCTAAGCTTCAAACATTTTGCGAACAGTATATTTTTTATTGTCTGCTGGCTCTAACTGTGTTTGTGAAGCAGTGGCCCATATTATCTTGGCTTGGAAACTGCTATAACCACAAAACTGGTGCCAAATTACTGTTTTTAATGTGAAGCTGTTGGATAAAAATATCAAAAGAGACAAGATGAGAAGCCTAAAATTACAAGAGCTTGCCAAGTACCACCGCTTCTCTCCTCTCTATGTGTGTTTTTCAGGGATACATTTGCAATGGAATCTCCAAGTTATCAGTTTTGATTTGAATGAAGGCCCCATTTCAACACAGAAAGATTACAGCTTACAGTGTACTTGTTAGACTTTCCTATATTCAAATAGAGGTTCATATTGAAGAGAGTAGGTTATATTTTGTTATCTGGGCTTTTATTTGTGTTACAAATAAAAACTGCTGTTGTGGTTTATGTTTTTTGATGTACATATATCAGAGCAATAAGAAATACCAATTGTATGCCAGATGACTAGAGCTGAACAGTTGATCAGCTAATAACTTGCTCATTTCATTAGCTGATCAGAAGAAATGATAAAAAAAAGAATATTTAAATATATCCTTATTAATGCATTTATGAATGTTTGGGTCATTTCCTCAATTGTTGCTTTTCTCTGCTTTATATCATTTTATTTAAGCCAGTTATGTTTGGAGTTTGAAATATACTATAATTTAAGGCACAAAATACATATAAAAAATAAACTGTTATTATTATTATTATTAATTTGTTTAAAAAAGAACATAAATAATCAAAGTTTAGCTACAAATGAAAGAGATGGATACATCATCTGGACATTGTACTGTGGACACCATGTCAGCTATGTTTGTTCGTTACAGTGCTCCAACAGTGCTGATTACATTGAGCCAACTCAAGAGCCGTGTGCCTGTCCTCCTGGACCCCCTGGACCTTCAGGAATAAAGGTCAGTTTATCTTTTTTCTTTCTTTATTTGATTTATGTATTTATTTATTTAAGTGCTTTTCTTTTTCTTTAACTTCTGTCAGGCAGTTTTTTTTTTACAGTATACAATGTATCTAATAGGAAAATATTGCCACACTGAAAACCAGGCCACAATAAATGCACTTGGCTATTAGAACAGACTGTTCTTCTTCAGCACAGAACCCTGCCCTTTCCATTTCCCTGGTGTTCAAACAGTAGATTAAATATAAACTTTAAACAGAACTGGTCCCGTGAGATTAAAAAAGAGAAAAATAGCTTAATTTTTAACAATGCTGGTTTGTGTGTAAACTTAGGAACAACTAAGAGACTAAATGGCTTCTGTTTGGGAGACAGAGACAGCCTTTCTCTTTCATAGCCTTGAGGAAGTGCATGTTGAATTCCCAGATGATGTCTACAATACATGCTTTGTTGGATAATTATGTGATGAGCACATGAATTTGCACTTTACCAGGTCAGTGATAAAAAGTCATTATACCCTGTAAAGTTCTTCATGGCAGAAACAGTGTTATGTTCAACAGTTAAGCACTTTTATCTTTTAAACACATTGACCTGGTGAAAATGTACAGTTTAAAAATTATATTACACAGACTCTTTTTCTCCACTTAGGCAAGTTATGGTTAGTCTTGTAAGACCCTGTTGCATTGTGCTGTTTGTTTAAAACAAACCAGACCACTGCTTAAGATAAACACAGATTACAATGGAAAATGACCAAACTAGGAAATAAACCTACATCTGTGTCTGTATTGATCACAGGTTAACAACCAACTAATAGCACCCCGTGTCATAAAAGCTTTAATACAAGGACCTCAGATAGACATAACCTCATCAACAAAACTGTTAATAAAACCTGCTTTGTATTTATAAGGTCACTGCTCTGCTTTTACTACATTCACTAATAAAGCCAAAATGCTGGGACTGTTCCTGGGTTGCAGATGTTCCTTATAACCCCACGTAGTGCTAAAGAGCATCTTACATTAGATAAACTAGCTTACTCAGCATGGTTTATAGATGAATGAAATCAACACTCTGTGGAAATATATTATTACCAAAGATGTTTTGAATTAATTCATTCATGATGCTTTAAGGTTGCAAGATTGACAAATATGTATAAATGATTTTGTTTTGGTTACCCATGATTAAATTACCTCATTCGATTTTCTTCAGGGGGAACAAGGAAGCACTGGCAAACCTGGTCAGCCTGGTCCTGCTGGTGCTGATGGTAAGCCTGTGAGTACTAAATAGTTCAATATACAAACATACAGAACATAACCGCCCACATCTGCATCTGAGACAACTCCAAAACCCTTTCAGTTGATGCATCCAATAGGTCATGACCATTTCAGCTTGATAATGCTATGTGGTCAGGACTGCATCAGGATGCTGTGGTAAAATCATACTGGTAAATAAGCATATTTACTTATTTTTCCAATGGGTAAAATATTTAAAAAAATCTGACTATAGCAATAGTGGCAGCACAGTGGTGATTTTGGGTGATGAAAACCATCCAAAAGTAAACCACATGTTCTACAGCATGAACAAAAAGAGAAAAAAGAGTCCAGCCCCTGGCCTAAAGTCCCTCAGAGAACATTCACTAAGCTGAAGACATAGAAAAGTTTAACCAAGTGTGTGTATCTCCCATCCTATCTGTGTTCAATTTAAGGGTATCCCTGGCATTAGAGGGAGTCCAGGGGTGCCAGGTTCACCAGGAGTTGAGGTAAAGGAATATTCACCTAATCCACCTTGTTGAATTCATACATGGTAAATTCAGCACTAAGAAAAGAAAATTTAATGGTGGTTTCCTTTCCTCTGCCAGGGCCCACGTGGGCCAAATGGATACAAAGGGGAACAAGGGAGTCCTGGCGTTTCGGTAGGAAGGTCAAAAATCACATTGTGGCACAACTGGTTTCATTATAATGACATACCACTAATTTATGGCCACTAAAATCCAATTTTGTAATACAAGTCTGTTCTTTCAGGGTGAAAGGGGTATGCCTGGATTACCAGGACCACCAGGACCACCAGGAGAGAAGGTAATCATATTTATTATTCAATTATGTCACCTACACTTCTATGGCATAATTCTGTGTCTTTGTCACAATTATTCTACCTTAGACACTTTTTCTTAATATCCTCCAGGAGATTCAGTTTAGGTTAGACATTAGTTAAGTTTCTGATTGTACTGACTGACCAAATCTGGAAGTGATATTCAAAAAGTACAAAACACGCAAAGAATTGCCAAGGTACAGTAACTCCTCTATTTATGAGACCTAATGTAGGATTAACAGGAAATCCCTGCTAGATACATCAGTTTGAACTGTTTCAACATCATCACATCAATCACTCCCAAAACCATATGTTATGAATATGAAGTCAGAGCCTTCAGGACAGAAAAGATACCACTTCTGTACTGTGGGACAAGAACATTTTGCAGAGACTATGACTTTTTAAAGGTTTGTAAAAAAACAATTTCTTTAGTGAGCCTAAATAGTTCTACTATAGATAAATTCAAAAACACCTATTTAGAAAACCAAGTAGAATCCAAACAGCTTACACCCTCCCAGAGAGGACTCCACATCTCTAACTGAAGGCCATCGGGTACATGTAAACCTGTGGCCTGGCTCCAGTGCACCACAGCTGCTCCAGTGTCCCCTTATACTGCGTGGGCGAATATGTAAAAACAGATCCTAGTGAAATCAATTCCTCTTCTTTTACCAGACGGCTCAGTGTCCTGCAGAATGTAAACACATCACTGAGTTATACAGCATAGAAGCCTTAGATGTCAACAAAACAGAGCCAGAGTATAAGGATGCTAAGAAGTTAATTTTACTATCTGAGGTAGCCCACAGTAAGTGATGCCTCTGCTGGTTAGGTGCCTCTTCTGTTCTTCAGTCACACAGACTAGAAAACTGTATGCAATTGTTGTTGTTGTGTTACCAGCAGCATTTTGTGATACATAACAATCTGTAATAAGACAAAACGCATGACATCCCCAAAGGCAAAGCACTTGTGAGCTGTGTCAGCTTCCACAACCTGTCAAAACGGAAGTGTAGCAAACAACATTTTAGTGCCATTCTGAGGCACAGTAAGATAAGGTATCCTCTCTATATTGCACCACTCATCATATCATTCTACTTTACCTTGTAATCAGTGTGAGCCTGTGCCAGTTGGCCAAGCAGAGAACAACTGAAGTATTTAATGCTATTTTGAACATGTTCTCAGCAGGCTGCAGACACTTCTGCCCCTGGAGTAAATCCTCCTGTATCATCTGTCCTCACATGTCTGGGATGTGTCAGATTAAATTTTTACCATTGTTTGGACTGTCTTTTCAACTTTCATTGACTAAGTCAAATATTTGGCCATACAAAAACACAGTCGAGGCCAGCTCTTTCTTGTCTTCAGAGTGCTCTTTTAAAACCCCACAATTAGGCATATAATTACTATATTGGTCTGAAGCATGAATGGTGAAATGAGCATCTAGGAGTTTCACAATTTCCATGACTTATTTTACCTGGCAACGTCAACTCTCCCAAGATGGTGAAGAGGTGGTGAGTTCAGAACAATGCTGATGAATAGGTATATTTTGTTGTTCACTGGTGAAGTGTAGCTAATTTAAATTAAGACTTGTATGTAGAACTGTAATCTAATGAAATACAGGTAGACGGGCAAGAGTAGATTCCTAAGTCTAAAGTAGATGCCGCCAAACACTGGTTTCAAGACATTACATCAACACTGTCCATAAACACAGCAGTTAAACGCATAGAACCAGAACACCACCATTCAAACTGTCCAATCAACAGTGTAAACACTCCAAGATTTTTGGTCTAGGTAACAAACTTTTCCTTCTGTCTGGGTTAAGAGGTGTTTGCACTCCAGGAAAGCTAAAGACCTGCGACTCAGATGACTAAAAGGTGTTCGACCAGCACAGAGCCAATTAAAGTTAAAGGAATCCTCATCATGTGGAGGAAGACTTGGATATGGACACGTTTGCCTCTACCTTTCCAAATTGTTCCCACATTGTAAGCCCTTACAAGGGTGTTGTCTCATTTTCCTGGCACAGGATCTAGAGAAGGGATACATGAAATGCCTGCTAAATTAAATCAGAACTACTTAATTCAAGGACATAAGAGGAAGAATGACTGCTAGCCACTTTGCCAAAGACTGACTATGTTTGTGTATTCACAGTCTGTGGTGATCGCAGTCATTCATCACCTTTGAAACGCCATTTTCTTGCTAATTTTATGGCTATCCAGTCAGCTCTATAGATCTTTGTAGTTTATTAACACTGTAACTACACTGGCTGCCTTCATTTTGAAAAAAAAAAAAGAATAAAAGAGTATTTCAGACTAGAATTATGTTTACAACTGTCGGGATGTCCACAGCTAAAGGGAATTTTGACTGACCAGCATATTTAATTGTCTACATTTTGACTTAAATATCTTTTTTTTATACAGAATATTTTTGTAAATGAGGCCACCATAAAAATGCTGTCTTCCACTACAGGCCCAGAGGCTGCCAGAAAAAACATTTAATTTGGTTCATGCTGCACAGTGACTTGTTCCCTCTTGAGTTGATTTGCATATTTTTTAAGATGGAATGCAAAATCTTAGAAAAACAAATGATGTCATGTCTTTTACTAAAATCATGCTTTTTATTCTGTAAATGTGAAAATGCAGTGACGCAACATTCCCCAAAGTTTTAGCAACATCAAAGTTCAGGTCACCCAGCCCAACTGTAATAATGCCAGAATGACGCACAGTGAAATACGTCACGACCTTAAGTTTCAGTCCAAAAAGTTGTTTAATGCATCATCTGCTGACTAATATCAAACACCCAGTGTATGTTTGTGAGGTGCCCTTTTCTCTGCCCTGTTGTTTTGCTGCCTGCATTAGAAACATGGAAATGTGTGGCAGATGCATCGTCATCTAAGTCAAAGTAAAACATGGCAGCTTGAAGCTACAGTAGGAACTATTTTTTAGGTTACCTGTAATAATAATTTCAAATCTTTTAACTTTTCTCAGGGCTTAATAGGACCTCCAGGAATTGTGGGGTTACCAGGAAAAACTGGCCAAATGGTAAGAATGTAAACAGCCATGGAGGCTAAAAATCAGCTCACTGAGCATAGGATAAGAAATTTAACAGCTTTATCTGGATGGCATGATTATTTTTAGGGAGAAAAGGGAAATATGGGACCCCCTGGGCCATCTGGTTATCCAGGAAAACCTGTATGTATAAAACATTTAAGAATCAAATCCAAATTTTATGTGTCATTAGAATAATGTGTAAAATCCTTTCTCTCGTTTCAGGGCGTACCTGGGAGGGATGGAAAGGTTGGATTTCCAGGCATGCCCGGTCAAAAGGTCTGTTGTTTTTGACAATAAAGAAAAGTTATGTTACAATGATCATCCAGAGACTATGAAGAGATTATTCAGGAGAATTATAGATGCATGATGTTGGCTAAATGTGCACATTCTTCCCCAAAACTTTCCCAAAAGTTGTACTGTTGATGTTTGGCAACCATGGAAATTGAGTCATACAACACTGGTGTCCCCCTTGTCTTTTTCCAGCAGCAGCTTTCATAAACATCGAAGGTGCTTTTCATGTTTTAGATGGATGACTCCTTAATAAATACAACATGTAAAATAGATCTATGTGTCAGATTAACAGCTAAAAAGCATAAATTTGGATGAAAATTATATGTGTTCATTTTTTTTCCTCCAATGTGCTAAGGGAGAAACTGGGGGCAGTGGGATTCCTGGTGTTGATGGAAGGGAAGGCCATCCTGTGAGTTGTATGCACAAACATTACTCATTGTACAGTACATGCTTAATCTTATGTAAGTTGTTTGGGCCCTTGTTAGTGCGCTACATCTTTACATGGACTAGAAATTGAGGATGTGACGCAAACTGTGCACCAGTGATTCACAGACAAACGCCATACTAATTGTAGCTGACATGCAATAATAATGTAAGTAAGATAAGAGTAAAAGGGTTTTTTCACCTTATTAGGACAGGAATGTGTTAACACACTGTCAGCACTACAGAGAGTACCCCCGACAGCCACTAAATTAGGGGTATTTCCCCAGTAACTTATCCCAGGATAACCCTGTTATGTAACAAGGAGGCCCAGACCATAATCTAAGACAGAGAAAGTAATTCATCGAGGGAATGCTGTGATGCTCTGGCAAATCTGTTTTGGGAAGAAAGAGTTGAGAGCTGGGCAGCCACCCCACTGATCATGATAGTGTCGTCCAAAATTTTGTGATGGCTCTACAAAAGATGAGTCAGTTGCTCCATAAGACTGTGTGCCATTTTTCCTCACCAGAACAGAGTTAGCAGTGTATCCAAGGAGACAGGATTAGTACTATGCTTCCTCGAGTTAAAACAAGTTGAGGTTAATTCTTTTGTGTAGTGTGGGGATTTCTTCGCCTAAAGGTGGAGTGTGGAGTGTCTGGGTGGCAGTATGTATATTTCTGTATCTCTGCCTGTCTGCCTAATCTATTCCTGATACATGTTTGTTGCTCAAACTTCAGTATGAGGCAACTACTGAGCATCTGCAAACATTTATTGAAGAAGAAAATAACTTAAACAAAAAAACTGAAGAGGCTTTCCAGTGGAGTTATGATGCATGTGTGGAATCAAATAAACTTTCAGTCGATTGTATGATTTATTTTTGGATTTTTATCTGCTTTTTCCTAGTGTAAGATACAGTAAATAGCAATAGTTTTTTTTTTTTGCATTATTGTATTTAGCAGAGAATAAAAAGTGCACAGCCCAAGGACTGTACAGTTTGACAATCCCTCTGTTTAAACAAGGAAATAAAATATCCTTTTATCAGAGCAATTTTATTTACAGAATAATTATTAGTAATACAATCCTAAAACCTTTTACTTCACTTCTCCTACGCACAGCCATCCAACCATAACTGAGCGCTGTAACATGTTCATAGATGTCTCTTGGAGCACAATGACCAGTCACTTTTATGAAGCATTTGGACACAACTGTGACCAACGCAATAAAATAATTAGCTCAAAATGATGAAATATATGTACACCTGCTTTCAGGGTATGCCTGGATTGCCAGGAATTGCAGGCCTGGAAGGACAAAAGGTAACACATTCTTAGCATAAGGGGAAAATAAACTGATATGTGGCTTTGCATCATTCTTCGCAATTATACTCAACTGTCATGGTTCTCATTAAAGGGGGAAGCTGGTTTGCCTGGACCAAGGGGTTTCAAAGGATCGACTGGACCACCTGTAAGTTACCAGCTGCAGTATGTGCATAGTATGTGCATAGGTTGAGCGTTCATCAAAATGTTAATAATGAAGTTGAGGAGTTACAAATCAATTTCCTTACTCTTCTGCAGGGTGAGATGGGTTTACCTGGTGCACCTGGTTTAAAAGGACCAATTGGCCCCAAGGTAATCATTTATCTCCATTAGGATAAATTCACTTTGAGCTTCTTCAAATGGCTGTATTTTTTGTAATATAAAGCCACAGTGAACCTAGAAAAAATAATGACCGACTTTGATCTTACCAACATTCAGGGCACACAAAAAGATTTAATACAGTCTTTAAAATGGATCAACCATGCACTAAATATAATGTGAATTTATCCTCCTGGGTCTGTGTCTGCAGTGCACTGACTCAAGCCATGACCCACAAAAGTCAGTACTGCATATCAATCCACACAAGCTGCAGGCCAAGCCATGTCATGATTCAAGTTGACTCTAAGCAGAGTGAATTACACTTGCCAACAAGAACAGCAGATCAATGGAACATGATGTTATATAACAGTCCCTTCCCATGCCTTATGTCATCCAGCCTATACAAACTGCATTGCAGTGCACAATGTCATTAGTTTGGTTAAGGTTAAATCTTTGAAGCTTTCTAGCCAAAGGGTAAAGTGAAATGCACAGAAAGCTGCTTGGATCAGCAGCATTGCATGTTTTGCTTGGTCACTGTTTTTTGAAAATACACTTGAGCACAAGAACCGATCCCTTGGCCACACCAGTAGAGCTAAATTAAGTGATGATCCGGCCCTACTGCTTTCGTCAGTGGAATTTTAGTGGTAATGTAAGCGGTCTGGGCTTGTTTGGTCTGGACGCTCTGTCTCCTAATCACTCTTCATTAGCTGATCTGCCTTTAACAAGCTAATGTGTACTGGTAAATGGTACATAAGTGAAAAACTAGTTTATGGACAGGCAGGCAATATTTAGATTTTATGGCTGAGCTTCAGACTGCAATTACTGAGGCTTGTTCAATTGGAAAAGAAAGCGTATGACTAAACACAATGAAACATCAAGTGGTGAAAATCCAAAAATGAGAGCAAGCTGAAACAACTACATGTATCAATGCGAAAAAAAGTATAAGAAGACATACTGAAAATGAACTGGACTCCAGTCAATTTTATAATATTGGGATGTTACATCATTGTATGGTTCTGTAATATAAAACATGTTTTATTTCTTAATCAAGGGGTCAAAGGGTGAAAGTGGAAGTCCAGGTATCCAAGGAGCACCAGGGCCAGTGGTATGTTTCCATTTAAAGAATCTAATGAAAACCAGATGGTTTTATCTCTGACTTAAAATACTGTAATAATATAATAATATACTGAACCAATAAAGCTGTGAGTGGATTCATGTTATCCAGAATGTAACAATGCATTTTTGGAAGTTTAATCTCAGTAAGTGTGTTGTTTATTTAATTAACTGATTTAAATTAATGTTTTTAAAGGGAACTGCAGGTGAACCAGGAACAGCAGGTCAGCCAGGATACCCAGGCATGCCAGGCCTGAAGGGCAGCAAGGTATTTCTACTGTGATTTTTTTTTTTTTTTTTTTAGATAACAAGTAAAATAATAAATTTACAATATATCCACAAATATTTGGTTTTCAGCGATGCCAGAAATTCCAATTGTAATAAGGACTCAACTTTTATGCATGTCTTTTTATATTAGGGACAAAGGGGAAATCCAGGTGAAAATGGAGACATGGTAAGTTCTAAGACAAAATTATAAGCCACCAACCCTTAATTAGACACACAAATCATACTATGATCCTACTGACCTCTGTCAAGTCAATCTGGAATAACTCAAATTGAAAGGTTGAGAGCACATCTCTAGATGTGAAAATGTTGCGTGTGTAACTTTTCATGATTTCATATCACCAGTGTCTGATTAAGATAGACTTTGGTCCAAAAGAAATTACTGTTACTGTTGGTTTGTTTTATCACAGTGCAGAACTTCAAATTAGCAAATCTGTATTCAGTCTGTGAAGCTGAATCTCTCTTAGTTGGGGAAATATATGGTTTTAATTCATTTTAAAATAGAAATAACCATATTTCAAGATTCCAGTGAAGTAAGGGTTTCAAATGTGGTTTCAACCATTATGCTAAACTGGATCAATTCCATGTCCTGGTAAAAAATAAAAAAAATAAAAAAATCAACTCTGGAATGCAGAAATGAAGTGTTAATGTGGGTGTTAATGGTCTAAATTTTAAAAAAAACATGAACTCCCATAAATATCTTTATAAATTTGCATCAGTCGTCATATTTTTAATGCAGTGCTATGTATGGTATCCTATGTTGCACATATGGTATTAACTTGGGTTCTAAAAACCCTGAACGTGTATGATGTCAATCTTATGATTTTCTCACCAGGGGTTGAAAGGTGAAAAAGGAGATAATGGTTGGCCAGGTGTACATGTGAGTTTCTCTGTTTTGTCATTTGACTAGCTGTCTACCACAAACAAGAGTAAGAACACAACTTTGAATGCTGAGATATTTCACTGTCTGTTTTGAAATCAAAACCTGCTTCCCTTTAATGATGTTCAAAAAGAAGAGCTTCAGAAATGTATTTTGAAACTTGTTCTCTCCTGGTCCAAATGTTCTCCAAAATACTAATTGCTGTAGTAAGATTCAACTAAACGTAGGCAACAAATGATATCTTCTCTATATATCATTACCTCCTCCAGGAATGTTGTTTGGGTATTTGTCTGTGAAATTGCTTAACCATTTTACTTAAAAACTGGAAAACAGATTTTTATGAAATGTATTGGAAAAGTTATGTCATGGACCAGGTACGAAGTCTTTAGAGTCAATGGTGCCACCCTGTGGTCATTTATATAATCTATCCATAAACCCTGTGACCTACAGTATAGTTGACTTTCTGCCAATTTAAATGGTTTTAGTTCATCTGGTCTACAGTAAATCTGATAGATATTTGATCATTTGTTATTGAAGCTCCATACCCTCTTATAACTAATCAAGTTCAAGATGCAGCCTATAGAAAAGGAATGACAAGGTCCCATATCACAGACACCTTAATGCCGACTGACTTCAAATTTAGTAATTATTGTGCACAGTATTACATTATCTTGACATTATCTTACCATGCATGTGCATTTTGATAAACATTCAAATTAGTACAATAACATTTTAAGAGTTGCTGTTCAATTCTAAGAGTTGTTTAATGTAGTAGTTAATAACCTGTCCTGACTTTTCCTGACAGGGCTCCCCAGGTCCAGTGGGTCTAAAAGGAGAGGTGTGTTAAGCTGAATGTATTATTTAATTATCGAATGTATACCCTACCTGAATTATCATGTGTATTTCTAACAACTGGGTGGTATTCCTGCCAGAAAGGGACAACAGGGGACGCAGGGCCGAGAGGTCAAGAAGGTCAAGCTGGACAGCCTGGACAGCCGGGTCAGTCAGGACTACCAGGTCCCCAAGGGCTGCGGGGGGACACCGGTCCTCCTGGGCCACCTGGACCTGAAGGAAGATCTGTATGTGTGATATACATCGTGCAAACAGCTTTACTGTTTTAATAACGTTTGATCATGATGTTACATCTGAAATTGACTAATAACATAAAGTTAATGGAAATCTCTTTCCTTGTATTACAGGCAAGCGAAATGTCGGACAATCACATTCGACAAATTTGCAGAGACATCCTTCAGTGTAAGTATCATTAGCGACTTACTGACGGTGTGTTTCTGTGTGTTTCCATGACACATCTGAAATATTTTCATTATCAACTGTCCTAGCTGAGCTGCCGTTATTGTTGCTGAGAAATCAGCAGAGTAGGTGCACCAGATGCCAAAGCCAACCTGGATCCCCTGGTCTTCCAGGGCCAATGGGGCCCCAGGGACTCAGGGGGTTTCCTGGACTTAGTGGATCCAGGGGACAGCCAGGGGTCCCAGGTCGGCCGGGACAGCCTGGTCTTAATGGACTCAAAGGTAAAAACAGCATCAAATGAGGTGTATGTTATTAATGATGTTTTAAAGGATATTCTAATAAAGTCACTTGGGTTTGCAGGTGAACCAGGTTACAACGGTGAGAAGGGGAGTCCTGGTCGAACCACTGTTGGAGACCAAGGGCCACCTGGGCCTCCAGGTAGAAAAAAAACTACTTTCACTAAACATTAATTTTGTTGACAAAGCACCATGGGGAAGCTATTTTCTGGGGTAATGTCACTTTTTTGACCATGCACTCTTACTCTGAACTGATCATAGCTTAATATGTTTATCTCCACAGGTCCAATGGGTCCCCAAGGGTACAGTAAACCAGGTCATCCAGGTAAGCCTGGACCCCCTGGTCAAAATGGAGCAGATGGTAAAAGTGGTAATCCTGGCATCCCTGGAGATCCTGGGGTGTGTGATCCATCCATGTGCTATGGTGGCATGATGAGAAGGGATCCTTACAGCAAAGGGCCACAGTATTGACATAATGCAATGCCACTACAGGCACCATGTGGAACAAACAGCCATTCTCAGGAAGATCTCATCTTTACAGCTTGTCCATGTCGTGGAAACACAACAGACCTCCTGTAACACTTTTCCATGTGATCTCTGACAGTCAATAGAACTAGACTTTGTGGTCACATTTTCTGTTTTGTTTATTCTAATGTCTTCAAACATGCTTTAAGGTTGTAGTGATGTAAGAGGACTAATCATTGGCTCCATTTAATACCGCTCTTATTGAGCACCTTGAACTCATACCACATGCATGTTTGGATCTCTCTTGGCAATGTGGCTGGTACATTTTCCCATATTGCCCCCTGGTATTGTTTCACTTACTGTTGCTCTCAAACTTTTCACTGCACATCGAGTAGGTGCTAAATGTTTTCTTTAAAAAGGCAAAAAAACCAAAAAAAAAATCTATAATCTATAAAGTAAATTGACACATTTCAACACAAAGCTGTGAGTTTGAGTTCCTGTAGCTGATTATGAGCTGCTGTAAGCCTGTGTGTCTAAAGCATTCAGTTTGACTAAGCACTTGTTTATGAACAGATTCTACAGCAGCTAATTCTGCTAATTCTATCACTCATGATAAATTAGTACTTTCCTCCCATCAGAACACCAAGTAAGTCACATGTCATTTTATTCCAGTTAGTTTGTTTAAAGCTTCATCATCTAATAACACGTTGACATTTTGGTTTGACATGTCATTTTTGTCCCAGAGGCTTCCTTTTTATTACTGTAGCAGGTCGTTCATTGTTATTTATAAAAGAGTCCTAACTGTGTATTTGAGCAGTGACAGGTCTTACACAGCTTTTGTAATTTTATTATTTTTGTGTTAAAGTGACTTTTGTATGAATCTTTCTCATTTTTACTAGAATTAAAAAATCTTAATGATTTGTGAATTTAGTTTATTCTGTGCTTTCAGCTTTAAGCTTCAGGTTTATTGTGGGATTCTGTGATATAAGAGATCTCATCTTTCTCCAGGAAACTGTAGGGGTGGAGTTTGCTGTGAGGTGTTTTCATTTTGACCAGTGCTTTAAAAAAAAAAAAAGAAAAGAAGTATGATGGATGTGGAGCAAAGTAAAAAAAAAACGATCACTTGAGTCTTCCTCTGAGGACACAGCATAGGAAACTTGGATACCAGTGCTGGGAGCTTCTGCAGGTAGTGAGTGTGCGTGTGTGTGTGCGTGTGTGTGTGCAGACAGACAACAGTAGAGAAACTATTTGTGTTGTGCATATGTACACTAGATGGCGCTATGTGGCAATACACAACAAGTTGATTGAGTTTTCACTTAAGTGAGAGCTTTTGTTTTTTCATTTTGGACAGCAGCCACCCATCACAGGCGTGGAAACTTCTGATTATTTATCTTTATAATTAACCCAACTTACTTCAACATATTGTTTGCATAATGCACATCTGAGAATGTTTTCAACATTAAGGCTCTTTCCTTAAAATGAACCTTTCTTTACTCAAAGTCAGTTTTTGCTCTTTCTGGGATTTATCTAGGCTGCTTATGAAGACGGAAATCAGTACAGCCCACAGGGACCTGCAGTGATGGTTTGTTATGTTGAAAGTGCGTCTCTGTGGTATTTTCATGTCTTCATTTATGGTAATTGTGGTTATACCGTAGTATCCTTTCAAATGCGGCACAATACGGGCTGACTTGATCTCTTTGTGTGTTTAATAAAATAATCTTTAATAGGACCCGCTGGATAAAGCGTTGTAGAATAAAACAGAATCCTTGTTGTTGAATGCAGCTGGAGTCCTCTGCTGTAAACACGCAGGCTTCAATAAGTTGAGGTGATTAAAAGGCTGTCATTATTCTTTCACTCGTTAAGACGGGCTCTCGGATTTCAAGTGTCTCCTTTTACACTCCTGAGCCGCCACATTCATCATGGAAGCGGGCTGATGTTTTATTGCCGCCGCTAGAGGTTGATGCAAAAACAAAAGTTGAGTGTGGGATGGACTCAGAGGGCAACTGGCCCCAGAGCGCTCTTTCTCTCAGGGAAAAAAAAAAGTGCGAGTCGGGGCATGAGTGGAGAGCTCCTCTCTGTTCATTTGTGACACAGTTCAACACATTTCATCCGCTGGAAACTCCGGGTTATCCCCTCGGCGTTATGGGCGTACCTACAAGTTTTTTCATCACAGAGGAATAAGGTGAGGGACGGGGTCACAGCTCCATAAATACTTGGTGCAGCAGAGGCTGTGGATGGAGCCTGGAGGATTTAATACTGTCGGAAGAGCTTCACACACAGGAGGGGAGCGACGACTTCACTGCAAGCTGATACCTCATTTGTAGAAAGGCTGAGTGGTAAAAAGCCTCCTCAGTTACCACCGTGAAAGCTGTGGTGCCTCTGGCTGATATGGAAAGCCAATGATTCCGTATCGGCAGCGATATAAATAGTTTTTTCCACGTGCGATGTAGTTCTACTTCACATCCCAAAGTGAGCTATTTGTCACGATGACAGCGCTTACACCTCTGAACCGTGCTGTTCTTGGACTTGCGTGGAGCTGTTTGAGTTTTCTGTCCTGCGCTCATTGCGGGTTAAGTGACAACCATGTGCACTCCAGTTTTATTTACAGGAGATTGCGCAATCACGAACGCAGGGAGATCCAGAGAGAAATCCTCTCCATCCTGGGTTTGCCTCACCGCCCGAGGCCCTTCTCTCCCGGGAAGCAGGCGTCCTCCGCCCCACTCTTCATGCTTGACCTGTACAACGCCATGGCCGTGGAGGAGGAGGAGGTGTTGCAGCAGGTCGCGGGGAAGAGCTTCGGTGCCAAGGCTCAAGGGCACTCCAGGAAAGGTTACTACAGCCCCCAGCATGCCGGGTACTCGCGTGTGGCACAGCCTTACCGAGCGGCCCCTCTGTTAGGCCACAGCCCCGCGCTCACCACAGCGCACGACACCAACTTTCTCAACGACGCCGACATGGTTATGAGTTTTGTCAATTTAGGTAAGTGGCATTAAGTGGACTCATTTATCGCCAGGGTGGTATTAAGTTAAAAGAATGAATGAATGCACTAATGAATGAATGAATGAATGAAGCGAAATTCAGTTGATTCCCAATTGAATTAACATTTAGATTCCTAGAAGTTTCGAAATAAAAATCTTTACCTGTAAATGAAATGAACAAGGTCAAAAAAGACATTACCTGAGTTAATTGTAGGTGATGTCATTTTATCTTTATTTGTAAATGAATTAATGAAAGAGGCAAATTAAGCTCATTTCTCAAAATAACCTGGCACATATAATGAGTAAATAATTACATTTTAAAACATCACAGAAAATAACAGAAGTATTGGTCAAACATTCTGACCTTATCATTTTGTGTTGCTTTCAGGTAAAAAGACGCTGATCTGAATGATTATGTTCAGTAGCCACAACCTTTGACCCTACAGTTGAGAGGAACTTATCAGATGACTGTCTGACCTTGAGAAAATTGGTCTAAATTATTTCCTGTTGTTAAAAGGGGAGTGATGTTGACTGATGCCTGTATTTATTAAGGCTCTGTCACTAAGTGAAAGCAGTAGTAATATTTTCATCATATCTAGGCTATTTGCAGCATTTAATACTAATGAGAATTATAATATTAAGCAAAGTGAATGAAAAGTTACACAGAAGTGCAATGTAGTGCAATGACGTGCATTGTAAATCCTAAATGAATGATAAAAACATAATAAAATGTATTGTGTATTGCTAAGTATTTTATTTTCTTCAAGTGTGGATCAAAACATATACAAGTGAATTCGCATAAAGTTGCTTGGAAGTAAAATCCCTCACCTTTGGTTGAGCCCATCTGTTTCCACTTACCACTATACAAGGGCATGTACACTGTCAGCCCTGAAAGCTCTGCTCTCATTCTGGGGACTGTCAGGGAAGTGTTCAATGGGCCTCTGTCTTTATTACAGTGCACTCAAATATAGCTCCTGACCTCAACTGTTTTAAAAATGTCTATGTGGCATTTCTTCAAACCTTCCCTGAATAAATAACAAGGCAGCTATTAAAAAAAAAAAAAAAAATCCCTATACATACCAGAGATTGTATGCAAGAGGAGTAAAGATGTATTGATGAAGCACACTCGTCATTTCATTTCATTTATCTTAACAAAAAAATGGATAATGTCCAGGTAGAATGAGCCGAATCAAGTTAATATCCAACACATAAAGAGCGCACATGGCTCTCCATTACCTTGGAGTGGTTATTTAATTTTTAGCTATTTGAAAGTTAAATGCTCTGTGCACTCAGTGGCTTTTCTGCTTCAGGTTACTGCCTGTGTCTGATATAATGGAACACGCTCAGTGGATAAAAGTCAGTCCTGTCCTCTGACCTGTTTGTGCTAAGTAACAGCAGGCATTCCCTGTAGATAAAATATCAAGGAGACGCACTAGATCATATCACCCCGGATGTCAGAACAGCCACTGCCCTGAGCCACATGCCTCTTTTCTCCTAACAGGTATGAGTACGAGACAGCTGCTGGTCACTTTTTACTACAATCAAAGTCTGGTTAGTCTTTATTGAAGGGCTTGATTCCGAGGTTATTTGGAGTTACAAACCTAAAAAGATATTTTACATTGCTCGTTATATTAGGAATGCAACACTTTAAATGTTAAGGGTCATTAAACACTCTTAATACATTGTATGAAACCTACAGGAGGTCAGTATAGGGTCAGAAATGAGGTCAGAGTAGACGTTCACATGACGTTGAAGAATCCTGTCTAGTCTTTTCTGTCACTTGAGGAGCAGACGAAAGTGTCTTTAATTGAAATCAGCCTGTTTTTCTTAACTGACAGCCCATTCATCATGGCCAGAGAATGCAGTTAGGCACACAGTAGAGGGCCTGTCTGGGAACTGCTACCTGTATTCAGTTGACTGATTTAATGAACTGGAAAGTGCTTTTGTTGGTAGTCAAAATGTTTGGATTGGACCTGTAAGGCAAAAGAAGATGTGATAAATTACTCTTTTTCTGTGCATTAATGCCGACATATTTTCTCTTTTGAGCAACGCAAGCAGGGGCTCATGAGGTGAAGTCATATTTTTTGATCAATGCAAGCTTTTCTGCCAGTAAAAATGAAATTTATCATAAAATATTTTCTTTTCCAGTGGAGAAAGATAAAGATTTTTCTCACCAACGAAGGCACTACAAGGATTTCCGTTTTGATCTGACTCAGATCCCGGACGGAGAAGCGGTGACTGCTGCAGAGTTTCGGATTTATAAAGACCGCAGTCATGCACGCTATGACAATGTGACTCTGAAGGTTACCATATATCAAGTCATCAAGGAATATCAAAACAAGTAAGTACCCAATCAACCAAACATTTAAGACACACATTTACTCAAATGTTGCCTCTTATTATGTACAATTTTGAGATACTTGCACTTTATTTCCATTTTATGCTACTTTATACAAATATAGCAATATAAGAGTTTTTCTGCACTACTTATTCTTCTGACAGCTATAGTTACTACTATACCTGTATAGTATACTATACTACCATATACTATATTCGCAGCTTTGCATGCATAACATATGACCTCCTGGCAAAATAATGGACTGTTATAGAGAAAGCTACCAACAATATATAGAATAGCTAAAAATAAAAATTCAAATTCCTAAGCCTGTGTAAACAGGCTGCTTAACCTGCTTTCTAATCAGTGCTTTGACTTTTAAGTACATTTTCACTGCAAATAGGTGCATGTATTGCTGCATTAGGTGTTTTTACTTCAGTAAAATCAAGACTTTTACTTTTGAGTATTTTAAAAGTATGAAATTACTGCTTTTCTCGAGTAGAATATTGCAATACTTATTGTACCAGTTTCAATTATATTTTAGAGGTCTAATATATTGTATAAACAAAGGCTGATCATTGACATATGACAGAAAATGAATCTGGCCTCACATAAACAATCAGTTCCAGAGATATCAGACATCTCAAAAAAAAGAACATAGTGTAGGCTAAGGACTTGTATCGGGCCTGTTCTCAGTTATTTGAATTGCTGTAAAACACAAAGCAGACAGCAAACATCATCTGTGTTTGCAATTGCAAATTGATGGGAAGAAAACAAAAATAGAGATTAATTCAGCTGCACTTTGATCACATACAGTAATCTCATTTCAAAGTTTAAAAAAAGGCAAATGGTCCGAAAGATATCGTCTTGCATGGCTGAAAGTTTCCACTCACGCAGAACATCTTTCTATCTCCAACTCTGTTCTCCTTCATTCGCACCATGTCTCCCTTACAAATATAGTTCTCGGATAAAGAGAACTCCATTAGCAAGTTGGCCACTTATGAAGCTTGGAAGGTCCATCAGTTATCACTCATCTTGTGTTGCCTGAAAGCTGGCCGTGTCCCTGATGAAACCAAGAGAGCCCATATTAGGTGGAGGGGGCTCCCACCGGTGCTCCTGTGGTCAATGTTATGCCCACCACCTGCCTGTCTTAACAATACCCCGGAAGTTTAAAGCATGACATAGCTGAATACACAAGGGTCTACTTAAAAGTGGGCCCACATTTGCTTGCCAAAAATGTGTGTGGGTGATTGAAGGGGAGATATGGCCCTCCTGGGCTTTGAAAAGGTCCAAGTCAATGGACTCTGCCATCTTAAAGGGGAAGACTGCTCAGTTTAAGTTTTCATACACATTTTCCTAGGGAGTAGTATGTTTCAGTTAGTATTCACAAAGAAGAGCAATTCTTTGCCAATACTAAAAATCTTGTGAAAGATGTTTAAACATTTTTCAAATAGAATTTTAAACAGTTTTCTCACAGTTGTTCTTAACTTAAAAAGGGAAAATGAATTATGAGTGCTTTAAGTTTGTAAAGCCCTGCACATTCTTTCATGTTTTTCTGTAATATATCTGACAATAGTTAATAAGTTATGGAAATGCATAACACCAATGCAAAAAACACCAAACAGTGACAGGAACGTCCTTGGTTCAAGAATGGACAGGGCCTTTTATTACCGTCTCTCCCCTCACTTCCTGTCAGTGCTTATAAATCTCTTAAGTAAAGGTTGCTATCCATGTTAAAGTCAGCGACTACTCACTACTACTAAGAGACTGCATTTGAAAAAATAAAGATACCTACAGAGTTTTTCAAAACAAAGTTATGTTTACATTCGCCTGTTCTCGCCCATATGCATTGTGTGTATCACTGAGGTCAAACAACTGTGTTGAATACATTTTCTGACTTACATAACTGATTCATAGTAGGCATTGAATTGAAAACATAGCATGTTTCCGACTGTTTGTCAGCTAGCTGTCCTCTTCTTCGCTGCCTGTGAAACACTGCGGAATATGCAGAGTAATTTACTGCTTCTGTCGGTGAAATCATTACTACATACTGCTACTGTGATAGTGATGAAAAAGTCACCACAAACCAGCCTGACCTGAACTTTGCTACTGAACACAGACTGCAAATGGAAACTTTGTAGGAAACCTACAGAAGGTCAGTTTGTAGGAAGAGACTTTAAAAAGTCTAAAAAGAGGAGTTACCTCTATCCCTCATATCCACTGATTGGAACTCACTTTCTGTGAAACAGTTCATCCAGCAGTCACGCATGAATGGGTGGGGAAAGTTTTTTTTTCTATTGGATATGGCTGCAGGAATAGCGAAATCTTACCTACACAAAATAAATGATGACAGAACAAAAGCACAATTCTGTACATTTAAAATAGGAAGTTCAGCGGTATGTCACCCATAAGGATTAACCTTGTGTGGCATTCCACATGAGTTTTAGTTTTATTACACCTGTAATAAACACACAAGTAGTTCGTTCCTGAACTATTAAGACCACATGGAAAATCTTGGTTCTTTCCGACCAGCACCATGTAACCACAAAAACTGAACAGGCGCTGCCTTATCCGATCTGCCACTTGAAAGGAATCCAATGCAAATCGTGAACCAGGGCTTTTTCAAACTCCAGGTTGATTGGTGCCTTATGTCAGGCTCATTTCAAAAATACATACAGGCTGATATAAACATATTTCATAACTACTGAAAAGATTTTGCTCCTCATATATCTTATATTCTAATATACTATATTATATTCAAATCTATGTTGAAATATTTATTTTTATCACAACAAACACAACAAAAGTAACCAAGTGAATTTCACACACCATGCTACCAGGGTTGAATACTAAGAAGCTTTTTAGAAAAGAATGTTTGGCTTCAAAAGGCCAAAGAGATGAAAAAACTAATAAAAGACACTCATATTTTGGCTTCTGCTGCAGAGTCAGGGCTAAAGCATCCATTTATGATCAGCCAGTGATACCTTGTTTATCTGTTCCAGTCTAACTGGTTAAGACCTCTTGGATTCAGTATAAATGCCCTCAAAGAAGCATCTGGTTTCTTTTTTGTGACCCATTTAAGATATGCTGCAGGGTTGTTTTTTTTTTTTTTTTTTTGTCCAGTACATTATAGCAGGCACTGAGGTTTGGTAATTTGTTTATAATACAGCAATAAAGTGACCACATTCATTTCACCATATGTTTGGCACAGGTCTAAAACTCAGGCATAATAATCTTAACTGAATTATGGCATATTTTAAATGACCGAAAGACACAGTGTATATTTTTATTGTCCAATAGCAGTTACTGTGTACATGCATGTACTGAATGTTTGAGTGTGTATCATTTTAACTCTCTTATCCTTAGAGATGCAGAAACATTCTTGCTTGATTCCAAACAAGTCCAGGCATCCGACGGGGGCTGGCTAGTGTTTGACATCACAGCCACCAGTAACCACTGGGTGATGAACCCACAGCTGAACCTGGGCCTCCAGCTCTGTGTGGAGACTATAGATGGCAAGTGAAGTTTAGTTTTACTTTATCTGAACTTTGTTCCTTTACTTGTAAACCTTTCCAGATTAATTTCCCGGGACCTAAAAAAAATAATGTCAAGACGTTTTGACACAATCCACAATGTCTGCGTTTGATTAAAATATATGTTTATATATTTTTGCATTGACTTCAGGACAAATGTGTTTTGTATATTTGACAGTCTGTGATAATTCATCACCAATATGGGGCCATAAATCTACAAGAAAGATTAACTGCTTGACCTAGGTTGTGTTTTTTTAAGGATATACTTCAGCCTCACATTAGAACATACTCATAAAATCTTAAAATATTCCAGTTTTCTTTTGTGTTGTTTTGAAAGTTTTATTTACCTGCTGTTTTTTAAAGGACGAAGCATCAACATAAAATCTGCAGGAATCATTGGGAGGAATGGGCCCCAGTCCAAACAGCCATTCCTCGTTGCTTTCTTCAAGGCTAGTGGAGTGTTGCTTCGCTCAGTCAGAGCTGCTGGTGGGAAAAAAAAGAACCACAATCGCAATAAATCCACTAACCAGCAAGAATCATCCAGGGCACCAAAAGCTGGAGGCATGTACATATAGTTAAAATGCTATCAGAGCTTATTATATTGTTATTCACCCTGTAAACAGCAGCATTTTTAACACATAAGGTCTCATTATAAATAACTTGGCCGTTCTATCAGTCTGTCTACATTTATCCGTTAGGTTTCTAGACTTATTGTTACTGTTGCATTGATTTTGCTACAATAAGCAAAGTGCTAGATATAAAATTACTTTATGTAATAATAAATAATCCTGTTTTTCAGATTATAATACCAGTGAACAAAAGCAAGCTTGTAAGAAACATGAACTTTATGTCAGCTTTCGAGATTTGGGCTGGCAGGTAAGACAAGATGATTTTAAATCACTTGCACAGCAATTGATAGAACTATTAAATGGCAATAAAACAATGAATGGTGCATATTAACTTCAAATTTTTATGGCAGCACTGAGGAAACACATCTTGTGTCATAAATAAAGGAGGCTAATTGTTTTCTATTTGTCTAGGATTGGATCATTGCACCTGAGGGCTATGCTGCCTTTTACTGTGACGGTGAATGCTCATTTCCACTGAACGCACACATGAATGCAACAAATCATGCAATCGTGCAAACCCTGGTGAGTATTCCTTAGAGTGTATTGCACATATGTACTGCAATAAAATTATGATTTAAGCTACAATAATGTCCATAATAGTTGTGAATCATTTGAAACTAATTTAAAACCTACTGTGTGCTCTCATTTATAGGTCCATTTAATGTTTCCTGACAATGTGCCAAAACCATGTTGTGCCCCAACTAAGCTGAATGCAATATCAGTACTTTACTTTGATGACAGCTCAAACGTTATACTCAAGAAATATAGAAATATGGTAGTAAGGTCTTGTGGTTGCCATTAATGGCCAGGCTTACTTTTATTTATGCTATCTGGCATGGAAACCGCTGGAAAACACATCTGTTCCAGGTGTGATGTGATGTACAGTATTATGTATATAAAGTTTTATTACCTAATTTATTACCTATTTTTGTTTTGTTTTTTATAGCACTGAATATTTAAATGAGTAGGACATAATGTTTATATTACTTTAAGTCAGTTAACTTTTAACTTTGGTGTCCATTGGCATATACTCCCTCTTGGCTACATTTGTATGATCATTTGTATTAGTAAACTGTTCACTGGAGTCATCAAGAAACATAACGTCGCTTTGCTTGTTGCATGTTCTCCCCTGTTCAAATATAAAATGTGGTACAACTGCTCACTGAGCTATGGAAAATTATACTTGGAGATCAGTATGTGATATATTTTTTCTTTCAGGCTCATTTTGTAGTCCGATTGTTTCCATAAGAATAATGTCACAAAATTGCAACATCACACATTCATTTGATAAGCAAAAAGGATGCCTCAAAATGATGCTATTAGCACAAGCATCACACACTTCATCATACTGTTGGAAATGTTTTAAATCAAATTGGATCAGTGGAAAAAGATAGTGTTCACGAATATAAACCAAACTGTTCAAGCTATTTTCAAGCTGTCACTGTCTTTCAACACAGATACTGTTTCACCTTTTCTGTCTTGCCAGCTCTTTTTTTTTTTTTTTATATCCAAGTAAGTTTTCAGAAAGGGATTATGTCAGTCTGGAATGAATGCTTAACAAATTATGTCACTTTTACACAATGTTTATGTAAATCTCTTTCATAAACAGTTTCTCCACCCTCTGTGGACTTTATCATAGCTGCAAATATCTTTGCTCCACACTAATTCTATTTTATGTTTGGGGAAAGTGTATCTTAATGTAGAGTGTTGTGTATTGTAATAAATGTACCACTTGAAAACTCTTATCTTTTGCTTTGCCTTTGCTTGACCTCACAGCTTTTTGTGCTCCATTTATCACCCTAAGCTATATGCAAAAATGCATTTCACATTAGAGTTTATTTCCTCAGCTCCAGCTGCAAATCATCAAGGATTTTCAAATTCAGGTTGTCCATTTGTATTTCTGTTTGGAGTTCTGTGGATGTTTTACACATTGTCGCTGAACTACCGTCTCATATTTATAAATGTTTGACAAGTATGATATAAACTTGGGGTCCACCCACTGAGCCTGTTGACATGCTCTTAGTGAGTGGTAATGCTAGTGATACAGCACTGGAAATAAACCAATGCTGTGACTTTCAAAACCAGCCCAAAAGGGTGGGTATGATGAGGCTACCAACAGAGAACGTTTATGGGGGACAGATAGCATCGATCATGTGATTTATGTAACGTGTATGACCCACTTCAACTGGCTTGTAATCTGTGCACTTGAGTCTTCGGTTGTTGTCATAAACTAAACTGAGCACCTGTACATGGTAAACAGAAGTTCCAGAAAAGTGCGAGAGAACATGCTATTTCCAAAGAAGTGCTCCGGTTACACAGGGATTTTCAATGGTCTTGGAAATGTAGGGATTAGGTTAAGGATTAATATTTATTTACACAACTGTGTTGACCTTCGCCGAACACAGGATATGTTCTGTTGCACTTCGTCTACCCCCACCCTCCCACTTTTATAACTTTTTTTTTCTCTGACATGGCAGAACATTGAGTGACTGTATTTCACTTAATTAAAAGCAGTGGCTGGCCTGCCCAGATGTTATGTGGGCTCCATCTAAAAGGAGTGTTGACATTCGGTGAATAGAAGAGGCCACCTGCTAACTTAACTCTTGGCTTGAGGGGTGATTTGCATTCCTGCGGCCTGTTGCCTGGCATGATTACTCCTAGCACTTCACAATCCCATCTAGTGTTTAATATCACAGATTCTTTCCAATTCAGCTGCATTTCTTCCTTTTCTGTAATGCAGGAGCTGCAATGAATGCGCTCCTATTTAAGTTCTCCAAAACTACACAGCCCCCTCAATAGCAACCTCCTCTCCACATGAAAGAAAAGGGTAACAACTGCCATACTCAGGGCAGATTAATATAGTGGCCCCTTCTCCTTTGAGACCCCCGTGGTCTAAAACAGCCTGCCGTGAGTCAGAAGTGCTTTGACATTCATCAGATCAGCACTTCCAGTGGCCACTTCTGAAACAAGCTGGAAGAAGGTCACAACCCATGGTAGTTTACTTTTCATGAAGGGTTTCTTGTAAAGTATCCATGCATCATGCTGCCAAGTTTATAGTATGTCTCACAACATAACGTTGGCTTTACATAAACACAGTTACATAATGTCAGAATGTATTTCCAGGTGCTGATATTGAGGTTTTTCAACCACAGACATGTTTATTCTATAAATCTGATTGCAAAAACAGACACATCCCTGTGAGTGACAGTTAGGAACATGTTCTTTTGTTAAGAAACTGCGATAAATTTACTGAGGAGAGATCATCTTTGAGCTCTTGGCAGACTGGAACTGGCTGTATGTCCAAAGTCACAAAAGCTTGAGAATGCAGGTCATTTTATAAATCTAAACCATGACTGTCAGGAAATATGCTGAGAAGTACTGCAAAACAAAAACAAAAGGCTGAACAAGCCGCTGATCTTGTCGGACCACCAACAGAACAGCCGGAGGCCACTCAGAGATGTCCTCTAACAATGTGAGTAACAGATTAAATCACAGAAGCTACATAATTTTGTTGTCTGTTTTTGTTTGTTACCAATAATTTAAGCCTATTTTTAGTGGAGTTGTGGCTCAGCAATCCTTATTAAATAGTCTATAAACTTTTAAGATTCAAAGTAACTCAAGCTAATCAGCAATAGTTTGTGCAAGTATGCAAATGCATGAGACCAAACATCCTTCAGAAATACTGAAAGGGAAAAGTATATTTTCTTTATGAGGTATAGACAAATAACAAATTCCATATTTTAAAAATATGTGTATTTTTCTGTGCCAGTGTCTTGTAAACCACTTCACTGTTTCCCAGCTTGGTTGAAACTGTAGAATGATTTATTTAAAGTTTATAAACAAGTTTTTTTTGTTGAGTGATTTTGTAAACAAATGTTCTAAACAAGAATATTTGTTTTTGAAATGAAAATTAAAAGTGATCAGTTGTCCATGAAAGAAAAGTTGGATTGTACACAAACATACACATAAACTGAACTCAAACATTTGTTCAGTCTTAAGATGTTAACAGGCCATGTACTGTAACAGTGCACTTGTAGTTAAATGTTATATTTATATCAATTACTAGTCCAGTCAGCTCTAATGCAGACAGGTTAGATGATTGGCAATATATAATACAATATAATATAATATATAATACAACTACAAAACACAGGAGGTATTGTTCATTTGGTTTAGTAATTCAGTGATTTAACCTCTGTTAACTTTTTCTTTCTGTGGCTCATGGTTTATTTTCAAAGTGTCACCTTGCAGTCAATCCACAAGGCAAGTGAAATTGTATCTAATAAAAATGTTGTGCAGTTTACCTAATTCATCTCCTCACATATGGTTCTCCTTATTTGTATTCTGTGGGTGGGCTATGACTGCCATACAGCTCAATCAGTCCCTCTTGAAAAGGGAGACCACATGGGTCACATTTTTACATGTTGTTTGGTATGACAAGGCTGTAGCAGTACCAGCAAGGAATGTGTCTTCATAGAGAGCAATGCAGTGTTTGCTTGTTATTCACATGTGCATGTTTTCTCTCTGAGCCCATGTTACAAAAGACTGTTTGTCGTTTGCCATTACTGTAAAATGTAGCACCTGTGCATTTTTATCAGTTTAAAATCTTGATGTTTAGTCTGGATTTAACAAAATGTAAAATGTATGTATGGCAGTGCTTTTCTAAGATAAGTTCATAAATAAACTTGTTTTTCAACCCTTCCTTTCCCATAATGTAAAATAATGTATTTACGTGCAGTTATCTTAGGGTTTGATTTCTTCTTTTTCTGCATGCAGCATTTATGAAACATATTTTCCATGAGAATCCAGAAAAACAGAAGCCTTTTAAGATTCTTTTGTGATTTTGACTCGGCAGAAATAAAAGTTTCTGCTGTGATATGTTGCCCATCCATTGTACAATGTATGTCAAGGAACACATAAAATAAATCAGGTTTAAAGGAAAACTACAGACCAAAGCAGATGCACAGGAAATATACCTGTCTCTGAGGCCAAGGATATCTCTATCCTCTATTTATCATGCTGATTTACTGTATCGCCGATTTACTGCATTGAAATAATGTTTAATATGTTGCCAAAACAGGGTACATCAGAAGAATCTGGTCAGATCTGCGCACAATTATGAACTCCTGATGTAAGAACAAACGCAGACAAAGCACAACAGATCCTATAAAGGTAAATCCTTTCTATTAAAACCTGCTGCTCAGTTCTCTGCAAAATGAAAACGTTCATTACAAAATCTTTTTTTTTTTTTGTCCAGGTCTTAAAATTTAAGGAGCCGATGCTCAATCATCACTGGTAATCATGTGTAGTAGCCAAGGAAGTGAAAGGTATTTAGTTGTGTTAATGGTTTAGATTGAGGCTATTAATTTTCTTTATCTTGTTTTTTAATTCTGCAGGTGTTTAAGGGTCAGGCTGAACATTTCCAGATGTCAGAAGTGATGGAACAATAGAACAATGATGCTTAATTGTCCTGCAGAATCATTACTATTCCCATTAACAAAGTCAGCCAAATAGTAAGTGGCTCTGGGGCAATAAAGAATCACCCTGTACAGTATGGTTAGTAATGTAGTCATAATGCATACCATTGCATGAGGCAGTATAGCCATACAGTCACATAAAGGCAGGTCCATAGTCATTAGAAGTACTGGGACATTTAGCAGGAATCCCAGGCAATGAACCAGTGCATGACTCACTGGACTCAGAATGACAAAGCCTACCACAGGCCAGAACAGCCAATGAACTGAACAGTATCAAGGCAGCCATCATAACAGTGCTTTGAAATGTGCTCAAAAATATTGCTGTGATATATTTAACATTTAATTTAACGTTTATGTTTCAGCATTTAAAAACTTCCGCCATGCTTCTCCAGCAGACCACAGCTTATTTTAATGATCCACTGCAAAAATGGATGTAGTCTATTACTGCTGTTGTCCAGATGTGCATAGTAAGCAAATGCTGGAGGTAAGAACATTACGTTATGCCATGAGCAATGCAATCGCCCACATGAAAATGAACAGGAACGGATCAGAACCACAAACTACTCCTTATTAGGAGTTCTGTTCATATTGCAGGAGGCCCACAAGTCCAAAAGCAAATCGTGGGAAACAGATCAGGGACGGGTAGATGCGAAAACAACTCCCTTGTCCTCCAAGGCCAACAGTTACATCCAATTTGCAGAATGGTAATCCTTACCCTGCAAGGAGGCAAAATGGAAACAGGACAGGGACAGGTAGATCTGAAGAACAACTCCCATATGCTGCAAGTCCAGCAGTTACACCTAATTTGCAGCTAAGAAACAGGACATCAACACCCCAGTATTAATCCAGTGTTGAGTTGAATACCAGACAAACTATTGTAGCAGTGCAGGGATGAACAGCCATCATCATAGTACGTCATAATGGAACAAGTGGTGGGAGTTGTGTCAAAATTAAAAACATTCAGAATGACCACCCACAAATAACAAATCCAAGTGGAATGATTTTATGACTTTATATTTATAGGTACCGACATTTACCTGTCACAGATTATGAAACCACAAGGTCTGTCTCCCACAGGTGCTGAGCTCCCGCTTCTCTGTTGTATTTTTAAATATGCTGGGAGAGAGGCTTCTAGTAGAGCTTAAGGGTTTACCGTTTAAATTATGGAACCTGTTATTCTTTGATTTTGCAGGCTCTCACATTGGTAGATGTCACAAAAAGTAGAGTTTTGTAGAAATGCTTTTTGCTCAAACAAAGATATTATATAGATATAGATATAGGAATATATATATAGATCTTGTATCTATCTCAAAATTTCAGCTACCTTATTTTAGGAGCAAACATGCAATTTACTTTACTAGGCTGATCACCAGAAAAGTAATGAACAAAACATTGTTACTAAACCAATTTAGAAAGCAAATAGAGATGTCGACAGTCACCACTTGACCTAGCTCGTGTATTTTGGCTGGTGTTAATTTTGCTGTGAAATTCGACTTTTCCCACCAAGGATATGGACACACTGAAGGAAATCTCTGTACTTTATGATCCAGTTGGAGTCGTAATCCAGCCGTGAAGTCTTCTATGGTACAATATAAAACTCTGCACAATAAATATCTGGCCGCTTAGAAACATCTGCTTTAATATATCTGTGACAAAGAGGTGCTAAAGTAGTGCCTTTGTATAGCAAGAGCCCAATCTTATAGCCTGTGTCAGTAGGTGATATGGTGATATTGCTGCCAGATCATTTAGAATTAATTAATTGTGTTTGATCACAAAAAAACAGAGACTAGTGTTCATTAATCTGGACAGGAGGATGCTCAGAGTGGCAAAGCTGCACTCTAAACTGCATGTACAGAATAGGTGGAATTGTATTTTTGTAAGTCAGTGCTCAACAGTCGTGTATATGATTATTTCTGGATGCAAACCCAATGCACAGATCAGTGGCTTTTGTGACTGAAAGCCACAGGGCGCTGTGTGATGTGTGATTGCTATGAGGATAATCTTTAGCACACATGCTGTCTCTAAGGAGAGCTGTGGAAAGTTGGCTCAGAGCTGACAGCCTTCCTGAACAATCTGTAAGGTAGGCTGCTATTTTTATAAAGGCTTTGTGTTTTATTTAAAAAAAAAAAAGGTTTGCATTCATTTTTTTCTCTTAGTTAAATATGAGGTGGGGTAGTGATCCCTTTATTGTATATATTAATTATATAATATATATAGTCATACTTCATTTTTTTGTGAAGCAAGACTTATACATAATTCAGTTTCAATTATATACCATCAAGTGGTTTGTTGTTGTAGGACTGGGTGTAATCATTCTGACGAAATATCAAGCCAACCCTTCCTTCTTTCCCCTGGTATGAAAGGCTATGTCATGATTATTCATTTCAGGGTGATGAGAATGTGCTATTCGTTTAGCAACAGGACTCTCTTGTCGTTCCAGTTCAGTTAAATCCGTGATGTCAAAATTGAAGACGGATGGAGGATGAAAATTGATTTAATCTGGTTCCTGTTTTCTGTCTCCCACTTTGTTTTCAGTATATATCCGAGAGCTTAGAACGTCTTTCATGCCTTGCCGAAACCTGTACTCGATGAAGTACTGTTTTTCACATCTGTTTCTTACAAAAACAACAAAAAAAAGTGTCCATTTCTTTCATATGTAACTTTCTCCAGTTCAGAAACCTGTTGTGAAATTTGCACAGATTTTTATTTAATATTTGGAAGCATTCGTCATCTGCTTTGCCTCCAAAATCCTTGTAAAACCTGTGGAAAATATATTGTTCTCAGGAGACAGCTTATAAACAAGCGCAGAAACATGATTTTTTTCTTGTCAGGGTTTATCTGTTTGCCTAATCTACACAGAACCGCCCCTTTGCAGAGTTTAAAACCATTACGTTTGAGCAGTTGATCTTATTTTTTCCTAGTCTGATAATTAGACTGAACTGCTGTTTCACTTCATTGTTCTGCTCTATTAGAATTGCAGTACAAATTGAATATGTAGACAGGGATTTATGAGGCCTGGAACAGGGCTCATTTCTTAATGTTGTGATATAAAAAAAAAAAAAAAAAAAAAAAACCATTTGATTTGACTGCCAGATTACAAACTGACAGAGAGAGTACTGAAAATCCTCCATCCTGTATACACTCACAACATTTTGCTTAAGTGGTACTACTACTACTACTTGTAACTGTCTTATGAGTGATTCATTTGTTATTCTTAAAACATGTAAATATATCTATTACAGAAAAGTTATTATTTATTCTTCACCTCTCAGTATTAGCTTGTTACAAAATCCAACTTTTAATGTTTTCCTATTATTTTACAAAGAGCACTTTTCAGATGAAATATTTTTTTGGAAAATAATCTTTGCTACTGGCAGATTATCTTTAGCTTTAACTTTCTGTTCCGCTGCATATTACATGGCTTCTCAAAAGTGAAAAAAACCCCTGAAGCTTAGTTCTTTATACTGACCCTCTGCAGCTGGTAATTGTGAAGACAAACCATAGCTGCTGTGTTTCCTTAAAAGTAGACATCTTTTTTAAATGTATGCCCCTGAAAATAGAAAACAAATAGAGATAATGGTTTATGTTACTATGGTCATGAAAACAGCACATTTCTCAACCTTATTTTGTGATACAGATACAAACAAAAGGAGAAGTTTTCCATACAGTGTACAACACCCAGCACTGTGTGCCATGGTAGCATAGTTATTACAGACATAATTGCACTAATTTAGTGCTTCTGCACAATGCTGTTTTCATTATTTCCAGTGTATTTAAAGCACAGATTTACAGTCATCTAAAAAGAATGCCACTAACCACTAAATGAATATGTCGAATAACTGAACAATTATTTTCAGGCAAATATAACTACAACAGAAAATGATTTTTGCAGAAATGATCTGGTGTAAATCCACAATGATTTGGTTTGATGTAAAAATAGCTAAATTAAATTTTGTCTATGTTGAAAATTTGATTTAACTTCTAAAGTCATCTATTAATGCTGCTACATTCCTTGTTTTTCTGAACCATGAATAAGTGATTAGAGGCAATACAGCAAAAGGCATTTCAAATTTTAGGGGGTGGCAAGTGATAGACATCAACCTCAAAGTCTGCTACAAAAAAAAGGCTTTTTCAGGCCTGAACATATGAGTCGCCCTCCTCCCCTGAGACAGAAGTAGAGGTCTCTCATCACAGAGTAGTTTAGCGTGGTGAGATGGTTGAATGCTAGGACTTCATTAAGCCCCTCTATTGTTAACATCTGGGTTCAGAAGAATAGCTCTTTCTCTGGTAAATGTTGCCCTGGCTTAACAAGGGATTTTATTACACCATGCAGTTGACATTGGCAGCAGTGGCACGTCTGGCAATGGAAACTACTGAGGTCACAGGAGATCAATCAAAGCAGGCTGTTTTCCTAAAACCTTCAATTCTCACTAGAACAGGGAGGTGAATGTGCATCTAATCTTGTTGTTGACTCAAGATAAAAAGAAAACATTAATTGTAAGACTGCATAGAGAGTGTTGTTTTAAGTGGTTCCAAAGTGAAAAAACTTTGTAGTACTCAGCCTGTAAATAAATTATTTGTGCAACCTCTTCTTTTCTTTCCTTTTTTCTTGCTCTGCACCTTTTTTTCATGAACATATTACACTGTGGCTTTCGTAACAACAATGCTTCCTCAACAATTCCCACTTCAATGTGGAGCAGTAATCTCCCATATCAGCCCATTTGCCACTTTGCTTCACACCATTTCCTCTCTCTCACTCTCCACACCCTCATCCCTCTCTGTGTCATCCCCTCCCTGCTAAGGATGTGGCTGCCATGGCAACTGCTGAATCATCCTCCGCCGTGTGCAGCCGTCGTCTAATTCCATATCCTCATGCATCACGACCCTCCATCGTCCAGGCTGCGTCAACATATTGATCTCAGTTTGCTATATTAGTAGCAGCAGTGTGTGCAGGTCGGTTTCGGAGGACACACACGGGAGCAGCAGGCTGAACAGCAGCCATTCGGATGGGTAACATACCCACGACAGTCAAGCACTGCCTGAACTATGAGCAATATATTCAAGACTACCCATGGCTGAGACAGTGGCTGCAGGAGGAGAAGGTGGGTACGTTTCCCTTTTTGTTTTTTTCCTAATCTGCTGCACATGCTCTGCCACATGACTCTCTTGTGACAGAGAGAATCCAGAGCAGCTGGCAACTAATGACAGCGTTGATGCTGTATGCTGCTTATACAATGGTCCTCTGGAACTGTGTTCTGTTTTTACACACTAATTTAGTCTTATGAAATGCATGACATGTCCCTCTAAGTAATAATAGAAAAAATGATATTTGACAAAAGATGCAAACTAAATGTTTCTAGTTTTTTCTGCCTTGTGTTACTTCTTTATGTTGCTGCAACAGGAGCAGGCTATTTGATAACAGCTGAACAAAAACAATATTTGGGTATTGCAAGTAGGTTTTCCAAAATGGTTCTTTACATCCAAGTACTTATTGATCACATTAAGTACTGCTGGTATGTTATTTAATTGGTTCTGATATTTATGCTGAATCACTTAAGAAGCACCTACAGCACAGAGGCTTGTTAAAACTTACTGTCTTGGTTTTATGTCCAGCATATATTTTTTGAATGGATGAATGTGAGCTGTTGTCATTAACCCCTGTAAACCCACAAAAAGTAGCAATACCACAATGTAAAAATGCTGCAATACAAGTACATCCATTGAAATCTTAGTCCATGGTACATGAATTGGATTAGTATTTACAAAATATACTTCCTATTAAAAAAAGGAATATTACTGTATTATTGATATAATGACAGTTTCCATCAGGACTTTTCCATGAATGTGCTATATTTGTTGTAGTTAATTCTAATAGGGGTCAGTCTCTCTGTTAACATACATCACACTAAATATTTTTGAATTTCAAAATAAATAATAAAATATCCTATTGGTGACAGTAAATCATATTTTCTGTTTCTGTCAGAGTTGTGAATTAAAAGGTACAGTATTTCCCACTAAAACGTAGAGAAGTATAAGTAAAAAATTAGCATAACATGTAACTACTCTTGTGTCTCTTCTGGGCACCTATACACAAATTCCGTAGATAACATTTCAGTCATTTTGGCGCAATGACAAACGTGTTAAGGTAGACTATTTAAGGCAGCTTACAGCACACAGGTTTAGTATTTTATGATTGACCTGGTCAGAACAGGTCACAACCCCCGACGCAATATGGCGGCACATGAGATGCATTTTATAAGCCCGAGTCGACGTGTAGCTATTAGCATGACCAGGTTAGCTAACTCAACGCCAGTTGACGAACACAAGTGTATGTGTTTAGTAAGATAAAGATAATCCTGTCAGGAGTTGGTGGAGATAATAACGGAGGTTGAGCAAGACTCAATACTGGAATTGCAATTTTAGGTAAACAAAAAAAACAACGTTTTTGTTTGTTACACCGTTAGCGTTTAGCCAAAATAGCTTAATGAGTTGCCAAATCTGCTGTTTTTTTCCGTGGTGGACAGACATTTATTGGAAAATGAGTGGGTTTTGGTGAGGTCTGTGGCGTGTTTGTTAAATGTCAGTGTAGTTAGCTACAGTATACAAATTCCGTGATATTTTGGATTTTGCATTTCATTTCAACAAGAGTCTTCGGGATCATAAGGCTCAAAACAGAAAAATACACTCGACCTTTTCACAAGGTCTTGTGGTTTGTGTGGAGTTACCCTCACCTGCTTTCCCAGCATTTTCTCTGTGACACATCTGATGAGTTTGCATCTTAATGACATGACAGGATTAGTTATGTTTTCGTTCTTAGGTTTCACCTGGGGGTAAAGAGTCGCTCATGTTAGAAATAACGTCCTGGAGCACCCCTCTACAGGAGGATGACTGGGTGCTTGTGTTCAGTCTCCTGCTGGGTGGTATTCCTGTCTTTATTCTCTTGTCTCTTCCTCTTCAATGTTTTCCAGATCATTATAGGACATCAGTATCCAGAATTTGTTAAAATTGTTGAAGTTGGGCCGAGAGATGGACTTCAAAATGAAAAGGTATACACTACATTGAGTGAGGAATCTCATTCATATGCACACTTGTTTTGTATTACTGCACATGATCACCCTTGGAAACCCCCATTTTCGTATCTTTAATACATACAGCAATTCATAACATATGGGCTGCGTGCCATAATTGCCAGGAGCATATGTTTCACATTTTCTTTGAAATTAAATAGGAAAGATGACATGGCTCCTGGCATAGTTTCATATGCTTAACATGACACAGCTTTATCATTTCCCTATTGCACACCAGTAGTTTTACAGATCACACTGGACGCAGAAATAATCTATTTGCCACATGTTATTATTTTGAGAGGTCTTAAAATATTCAGCAAGATTGAGTGTGTGATCATAGAAATCAATGTGATTGGCAAGCGATATAGCAAAGAAAATCTGCCAGATATCTGCTTGTTGTACCTCCTGTCTTGAGTGGAATCAAGTCCAGAAAGAACAGTTTCAGTTTCATTGTTCCCTAGGAAATTGTTCCGACAGGGGTGAAAATCCAGCTGATAGACATGCTTTCAGGAACAGGCCTGTCTGTGATCGAGGCCACCAGCTTTGTTTCTTCAAAGTGGGTACCGCAGGTAATAACTCTTCTTTGTGCAAAGTGTAAGAGTGCTGAGTGATTTATTAGATTCGCTTTCTTGTCCGCACATCTACAGACTAAAATCTGCTCCTGTAGTGTTTTGTTAGACCCGCAGATGGAAAGAATATTTAACATATTCTTCACCTAGTCACCTTCACATAAATTGTGCCACTATTTACTTTCTGAAAAAGAGAAAACATGAATATGTCTCATGTTTTGTTTATACTGATGAATGTGACATAAAAAGTAGTTCTCTCCTCAGTGGATGTTGTATTCTCAGAGATGTGTAGATGATGTTAAAGGTTTATTTTCCTACGTCATATTTTTCGCCCTCTATTTAGATGGCAGACCACTCTGATGTACTCAGAGGAATCCAGAGAGCACCTCGTGTTCAGTACCCTGTTTTGACACCGAACATGCAAGGCCTGCAGGACGCTGTAAGCATTCATTTTCGATTCAGCACGATGACCTCTGCTATTAACCGTGACTGTTCACCCATGCTTGTCAGTTTGGGTTAACAGATAGTACTGCATTAATTTTACCAGATAATTCCCACACTCATGTTAATTGTGACTATTCCTGTTGTAAGGTTGCAGCTGGTGCTACAGAAGTGGCGGTGTTTGGGTCAGCGTCTGAAACCTTCAGTAAAAAAAATATTAACTGCTCTATTGATGAAAGCATGCTGAGGTTTGAGGAAGTCATTAACACAGCCAAAGAGCAACAAATTCCAGTCCGTGGGTATGTACTGTGGATGTTGTCACTTAAAATGAGTGAATGCATACATCATTCTTTTATTAACTTTCTGATTTTACTCTGATTAATCGCCTTTATTTTTCTAACTCCAAGAGTAAAGTATTGCAGTTTCTATTTGTATGTGAAAGCACATAATTCAGTAATAAAACCTTAGCAATGTTCCAGATGTTCACCAGGTTATATCTGCAGTATGCATTAGTTAGCCACAAATCAACATGCTTACTGAAAAAAACCAAACAGGATAAGTAACTGAATATAGTTGTGCCTTTGTCAGATTTGGAGAAGCAAGCCATTCCAATAACAATGTTTGTTTTCCTAGATTATATGAATCTGTCTGTTCAAAAAAAGATAAATATGTCACAACAACAGTGGACTGGTATAAACACTGTCACTTTTCAAGCGCTGAAAAGCTGAAGACAAATGGCATAGCACTGAGATTTGGATCACCATCAAAGCCTAATCATTGATTCTCATGTAAATCTTTTTGTATTCCTCTGAGACGTCAGCTGACAGACAGAGGAACAGCCAAAATAACAAGAGCAAAAACATCAGAATCCCCAGCAGCGCTCCAGCAAATTTTAAACTGAGTCAGTCGCTCCAAGAACAACAGGCAATGGTGAAACATTTTGCTTTTCAGTATGTTGAATATAAATGCGCGTGTAAACCTGTTTTCAGGAATACAGAAATCCCAGTACTATACTAATCTGCAGCCTGAAGTTCTCCGTGTTACAGTGAATTGTTACTCTATCCACAGACCTTGTTTAGGTTTTTGTCGGTATTCAGTCGCGTCAAATGTGACAAAAACCCACTGAAACATTCACAAACGTTGTCCCCTTTCAGATATGTTTCTTGTGCCCTCGGGTGCCCCCACGAGGGACACATTGAACCTTCCAAAGTTGCTGAGGTGAGGTTAACCTTGTACATTTCCTATTTTATATTTGTTTTCAGATTTATTGAAACCTTTAGAAAAGAAAATCTTTAACATTTAAAAAAGTATATTGTATACTTAAAGCTTATATTGGATGCTTTTCTGCACAGCTTGTATCATCATAATTGATTAGGTGGTATATAAACTTTACTGTTATTAAGTTATTAATACTTCCACAGATCAAACTGTCATTAACAATGAAAAAAAGTTTTATTCTCAGACATTTCTGTACTAAATTTGTAATAATACCTGCATCTCAGACAGATAATCAATTCATTTTCTTTCAGTGAGAGCATTTGATGATATTTCCATTGTTCTTTAGGTGGCAAAGCAGTTATATGACATGGGCTGTTATGAGATTTCCTTGGGGGATACCATAGGTGTTGGTACTCCAGGTTCCATGTTTAAGATGCTGCAGAGTGTGATGAAGGAGGTTCCCGCCAGCGCTTTAGCAGTTCACTGCCATGACACTTATGGGCAAGCATTGCCCAACATCCTTACTGCACTTCAGGTAAGAACTCAGAGTATAATAATATAATCAGTCATCCCAAACTGCTATTAACACCATTACGTACCATAATGAGACTCAGGTTATGATTAGTGTTATTTTCCATCACCATTAGTACAACAGAAAGTAGTGCTACCGGGGAGTATTATAGCTGTAGTATTTGTTTCAAACTGGCTTGTAGTGATTCAGTAAAACATTTTACAAAGATTTAGTTTTATTGTTTTGACAACAAAAATAAAAAATTAGCCAAACTGTTTATTAAAAACGACATTAACCGCATTATAACCCAAAAATGTCTAATATAATTGTATTTATTTGAAAGTTCTGGGAAAGCCATAGGGAAAGAGCTTAAAAATTCTGAATACCTGGCAAAGACCTCTCTGAAAATAAAGTGAAGGAGTGCAACTTTGGGATTTCTGAAACAACAGAAACGTTGAAAACATCTCAGGCCTCTCCAAAGAAAAGGAAGACGTGAGCTCTGACAAGTCTGGGAGGATCGACATGAGTCAAACTTTTCGTTCACACATCTCTTATGAGAAGATGTTTGTGTGAAGGATGTGAGAAGTGTCAGTACTTTCTCTAGCAGAGGGCTTACAAATACTGGCTTGACTACTGGCCCATTTACCTCAGAGTTGGAAGTGTAGCTTCTGCTCTGTACAAACAGAAGACAGTGATGCATCATCTTCTTGATCCTCACATCCTCTCATGTTAAACTGTTTGACAGCTTTACTTTCTGCTTTTCCAGTCGCTTGGCAAACATTCCCTGGGCACCTTCCCCTTGCACATTGTTCTCCTTAAGATGAATTTGAATATTCTTGTGGAGAACCACAGGTCGATTATGGATAAATGCCAAGCCTTTGCATAAATCTGCGTAGTTTATCATGATGACATGGAGAGGAACAACCAGATGTGGAAGCAAAGTCGAGGTGGTGATTCTTGTTCCAGGATATTTTTTTAGCTTCCTTGACGAAGTGCCAGCATCGCAGAGATCACAAGTCTTTTCTAGGACTTTAAATCATTATTCCTGCTGTGGATAATCTAATATTAAACTGCTCCCGTTCCATCTTTCTATGCAATTTTCAAGGCACAAGTTACACATTCAAAGACAGCATCTTTTCTTCATTTGTACAAGGAGCAATGGATAAACACAAGATTTTTGACAGGAGAAAGTTAAATTTGAATTCATTATGCACAATAGCCACTTTATTTTTGAAATTACTTAAAAGTAAGCACTTTAGAGCTCACAGGAATATAATCACAATAAGTGTTAATCTAATATAAATTTCAAAAGCAAAAATGTTCAACTAAATGTCTAAATGCCCATGAAACTGACTGTAAACCTGAATCTGACCTCAGTTTTAATGGCAGTGTGACAGTTTGCGACATTATGAATGTATCCTCTGTTCTGCACGATTGAGAAGGCACAAAACAAATGTGTAGGTTACAATGGCACACAGGAACCATCAGTCAACAAGGAAGAGGGGCATTAAGAAACATGATCTAAGCCTCTCCACAAAGCAAGATGATTCACACACTGCCCACTGGAAAAAAAAAAAAAAAAAAACCCAGACTCTTAATGAACATAAGATATTTCCAAAGGGCCCTCCCATCACAGAACACATATTTACTGAGGAAAAAGTTTAACAGACTATTACACTAATATACTTCCACATAACTCACACAAACATAATTAGGGTGTTTTCCCCCTCTATGCCTGTAGCAAGATTAAAACAGACATAAATCCAGTCATAAAACTAAAGTAATGCAGATATGACTATCAGTTCTCTGGAGCACATTATCACTGCAGAGGAGGAAGCTCACTGGGGGCTGGGCAGGTCAACAGATGTGAAGGGGTCAGCACAAAGGCTCACCTATTCAGTGTCTGTTGGACAAAGCAACTGAGAGCTAGGTGGATAGAAAGGCCCTGGGGGGCTCCTAACTCATCTGTCGCTTGGCTGTTGAACTCTGACAATGCTGCACTTAAAGGCGAGTGGAAAATGATCCTTTCATCTGCTCACTGCTGAGCACAGTGCTGCAGCTGTAGAAACTGAAGTAGCACTTTATTTTGCTATATTTTACAGTAACATCTGGTGTGTGGGAGATAATTATGCTTTGTGATATTTTGTTTACTCAATTTTTTCATGCTTTTTTTTTTTTTTTTTAACGGCCATTTATTTCATCAGAACATTTTTTAATGATTTTACTGTTACTCATGTTTTTCCTGATTATCTGTGGTGCTATTCATTTGTAAGACTGCAGTGTTGTGCTGATGAAACAACAGCAATGTTCATGTGTGAAGTTGCAAATATTTTTAAAGTTATCTTTGATTTTGGACAGCAGAGCAAGAAAGCGTAGAGGGATGGTGAAATTCCTTTGTGGATCATATTTAAAATGATTCATCACAGCTGCCCAACAGCCACAGAAAATAATAGCAGCCCCGGATATTTAGCCTACCATTTGGTCACCCATAAACAAGATGGAAATGAAAGATTTTATCATAGTTTTTCATTACTGTGTGCCAGAAGTCCACACCACCAACTGGGAAAGAAATGAATTCCCCCAGTGCTGTCAGCCCTGAGTCACCTCTTTTGTTCCTGATAAAGACATTCCTCAGTCTTTGTACCTTTTCCTTTTTTTTCAGAAGGTCTAGGGGGGGGGCTTTGTTACAAACCGACTCCTGGCAGGTCACACAATGACAATGTATGTACTTAGATTTCACAGGCTTGGCAAGGAAAATTATTTATTCTTACCCACAATTTTGGTGTATTGTGTACAGCTGCAGCTGGGGAATACAGTAAACCTGTTTGTGCTCACACTTGAGCTCTATGTTAACAATAATATTCATCTGACCTGTTTTCTTTTGTCTCTTTGCATGGGGTACTGTTCAGCCAGGATGGGCTATGCAGGGGCAGCAACTTTAAGTTGCTAACTTTGAACGCTCTAGTCTAAATATTAACTGGTGGTGTTGATATTATGGTCTTATAATTTATTGTAATTAATTTAAATAAGGTAACACATAATATTGAAATGAATAATTATTGTACCAGAGTTAACCTCCAAAGACTTGAATAGGGTTTTTTGTCATAGCCTGTTCCTGTGCCAGTAAGTAGTTTTACTATATTTTTTATCTTATTTCTCTCTGGAGATTTACTTGTCTGTAATACTGGCAAATCTGACCAAATCAATTTAGTAAATAATTTCATTTTTGACTTACTGCACATCTTCCACCTAAACATAAAGTCATGAAAACGAATTGTTTTTAATCACCAGGATGTAATTATGTTTAGACTTTTCACTGTTGATGATCATGATGTTGTGGGTATTGGGTGTCGTGCATTCATGAAACTCCAATGAAGGGGTTGATATGGAAAGTGAATGACCTGGTTGCATAGTTCAGGATTTTTATTCCTGAATAAATCATAAAGTAAAAGTGACATTTATTCTAGATATGTTTGTTTTGTCTATCTCCTAGCTGCCTGCTAATATCGTGGCAGTGCGTTCAGCTTATGTCTGTATTCCTGGAAAGAGGGTTTTATATTGTATGTGTCAGCAGTCGATCTGTCACAGTTTTCTTTAGTTTATGTAGAAGTAGGTAAAGCATCAATGCTTCATATCCTTCAGTGAATGCATGCTCTCTCTCTTTCTCTCGCTCTGACGCAGTTATAAAACCAAAATGGGACTATGTCCATCTTCAGCCATGTCCACTCAGAGTGTAGAATGTCCCAAGCTTATCCCAAATCATGCACGTTTGAAAATGCACTGTGTCTTTATCCAGGAATGTATTGTTTTTATATAACCACAGCTCACTGAATATGGCTTTTTAACACTGAGTGCACATCTGGTTTCTGGGCAGTATGAACCTTAACTTAACATTGGCAAGCTGTAGCTGCTGACCACCAGTTCTTGCATGATTAGTGTCCAAAGGAACAGGGCACACTGCTGAAGGGTTCGTTTTGTTCCTCTCGGAAACAGTATGCTGAAGACCCCCGGCTTTACACGGTTAGCAGCTGAAAGCGAGAGGATTGGCATGGTAGATTACAACTCTGTGTTTATACTACAAAAATTTCTGCCTAGTACAATATCCTGCTCTGGCTTTAACCAAGGTCTGGAAATCTCGTGCATTGCACACACTGGAGTAGATCTCCTCCTCCTCCTGCCCACCCTCCTTCTCTTTCCTTGCCAACACAAACAGCAATTACAGCTGGCTCAGACAACTCCTGAAAGAAATAGGTTCTTGTATGGAGAAAGCAACCAATTAGTACCATTGTTTAAAAAAAAAAGAAAGGCAATAGAAACTCTTTCAATTTAGCTCACTTGGTTCTGCTCCATGGGGTGAAAAGTCTTTTGACCCAAAGCTACTGAGAGGACCTGTGCGCTAATTTTGTCTCACTGTGGGATCCACTGACATCTGGCTCTGCCACGGAAGCTGGAAAACATCTTTTAATATTCTCATGATGATCTCAGGGACATGTGGAAAACATCCCGAGATCATAGTCCATAATGACTGCAAAACTGAAGGTCTGGCTTCATCATTTTTTGGTGTGAAAACAAAGGTTGCACTTGAGGTTACGTTGTTCACTTACACACGCGCTGGAGTTTTGTGTCTTGCATATGTATATTCATAGAAATTCTATATCTCTTTAAATCAATTCCACTTGCAGCTTAGAAATAAAAAGAAAACTAATATTTCCTAGGCTGCATTTAAAGCTGTTTTGTAATCTGTCCAACAAAAGCTTTGAAACTCAGAAAAACAAGTGAAAATGCATCATTAACTTTCATATGGATGCCAGATACCAGATATTGTAGGCAGTAAAAAAAAAAAAACATAACCTTTTCCCACAAGATATTTATTGTAAGCAGCCAATGAACCAAACATGTAATAAGTAAACAAACTTAAATTTTATCTCTTGCAGGTGTGCTGTAATATTCTTAGATCTTGTGTATTCTTATATCTGTGTACAAAGACCACCAAAGAACAAGAATATTTTAACCAGTGACATCAATGAAATAATTTATGACATTAATGAATACTTCACATTTGTGCAGTAATGTTACAGTTCCTATATTGCTGGCACAGTGTAAGAAAACACCATCTAACCAAGGAGAAAATGTCTTCTCAGTGTGGTAAGAAAGTGAATCCCCATGGTTAAGGGCAGAGTAGAGCTGTAAAAACATGAGTAACCAGGAGAATCAGAAACATATGAAATGTTCTGTTCAGCATTTATAATGTTCCTCTCATACGAATAAGGCCGTAATTATGTGGTGCTGGTGGTTTGAGCTGACAAAGAGGATGACTAAGCCATAGTATGGGACATTATGTGCCCGCTCATCTTGACAACTTGAAGCCTACAGTTCTCCTAAATTGCTGAAAAATCTGACTGCAGCAAGCCTCGCCAGGGCAGAACAATTTACCAGAATAAGGACCTTTGTTCCTGGATTTTACCTGAGGTGAAGCCTGAATAGAACTGCTGAATTTCTTTGTTGTGTGTCCTTGCAGATGGGGGTCTCTGTGGTGGATTCTGCAGTAGCAGGCCTGGGAGGTTGCCCGTACGCTCAAGGTTCATCTGGCAACGTTTCAACAGAGGATGTTCTCTATATGCTCCACGGCATGGGCATTGAAACAGTAAGCATGTCTCCTTAATGCACTCTGACAGACCTGCTGTAGCTTATGTCTTTATAATCCCAACAAATCGCCCCAATCCATACAATCATTCAGAGCTTATTTACATAGACAGATCATTCTGCAAACATACTGCTCTGTAAATGTATACTTTTTAACATTAGAGGTTTTTACACAGCTTGCACAAACCCACGGTGTTGCATGCTCTATCTCAAGAACAATTTATTTAACAATTTCTACCCCTGCTGGTGGAATAGTTTTACTGCAGTTTAGTTTTCACTTCTTGGACATACCGTTACATTCTTGAGCACCCTGCCTTTAAGTTAATAGTGCCTGTTTAACTTATAAACATTATATCAAATTGTATTTGAACTGATTGCAGCTATTTTTTTGCAGGGTGTGAACCTTGCCAAAGTTATAGAGGTTGGTGACTTCATCTGCAGTGCTTTATGTCGCAAGACAAACTCAAAGGTAGCCCAGGCAAGAAGCAAGACACTTTGATTTGTTTCTGTGAAATGCTGTAAATATTTGACTCTGTGCTTCCCCTGTTGTTGCTGCCTTCATATTTGTTGTGTTTGAAGTGTAGTGTTCCTTTTTTTTTTTAAGCTGTCTCATCTGAATGATCGCATGAATACTTAGTTCAACATTACCATCTAGAACCTCCTCTTTCAATTTTGGTTTCCTACTATTCAGCACATGCACTGAATTATCAAAATTTTCAGTGTCATATTCTGGTTGACTTATTTTTTGATTCTATACAGATGGATGATAAGGAAAAGGAATGACAGTTGTTATATGTATGAGATAACTAGAAGCGGATCAGAAACTCAAAATCAAATCAAAATGAGTATTCATGAATACACAATGTCTCCCCATACTTCTATTTTAAAACCTCCTCACGCATATTTGACTCTGACAAATAAACCCAAAAACCTAGGTTCCCTTTTTGTAGAACGGTGCCCTTATAAATGTAATGTAATATAAATTGTACTCAACGTATTATCGCCACGTGTTTCATTTGAATGAACAGAAAAGACTTCAAAAAGAAGTCCTTGCTTTTAAAATTCCTTATGCACTTTACTTCTTGGAAGCTTTCCCTACCCAGTCAGAACATATGAATAGCAATGAAAAGGAAGACTTCTCAAAGTATAACCATTTAAAAGCAGTCGCAGAAAAGCTTTTGTCCTCAGGTTTGCCAAAGATCATTGAAGAAGTGCTCCTTGATCATTCGTTGCCATTAAAAACCTTACAGTGATGGAAGCTACTTTGTAGGAGGAACGTGTGTGAAAGTTGAATGTGGCTGCATTTCTTTCATGTCTGTTTACATCCTGCTGTTCTTTTTCCAAAGGGTATGAAATAGATACAGTTCAAAACTTTGTGACACAAAATTTTAGTGAGATTTTATCCAAAGCAAATGATCAAAGAATACATGTGCCGTATATTGTGCTTGAAAAAATGAAAACCACGTATCAGATATTTTTTATGCTCACATATATTGGAGGGTTAAGATGATTTACAGTAAAACACAAAGATTTATTAAAATGTTGGATGTCTTTGTCTTGGTCTTCAGGAATTTTTGTTATATGCACTCACCTTATACTCAAGTGGTAAATCATTAGAATTCAGTGTGAAGGCTGGCTAGGTCTCTGGCAGCAAACCTGGACTGAAAAAAACTTGTTTACTGAATAGATGTAGGTGAAAACCTACATTTATTAAAATGTGATAATTGCCCTCCCACTATGGTGGAAACGTTTATTCCTTGAAAAACTGTTCATTTACTGGCATATTCAAGGAATAAACATTTCCACCATAGTGGAAAACGATCTGCATGTAGAAAAAGGAAAATCACGACAGCCGCCCATTAACAAGGAAAACCTAATTAAAATTTGGAAGATTAAAAAATATATATATATTCAGTATTAGAAATATATAGATATTTACTTTTGCTATGATAAATTGCAATAGTGATTCAATATGGTTTCATTTAATCAAATCATGTTACTCTTCTGCTTGGAGAGTGACTCTCATACTAAGTTGCTCTGTTTCAGTGATGCAAAAGGGAAAATTACTGGAGATATGTTGACCTGTTGGCTAAAGCCGATTTTAAAAAGGAGGATTTTCATGAATCAATTTCTTGTTGACTGAACACATACTGATGGTTTTTGCAATCCAGCTCAAGAAATATAATTATGCTGTATAACTTTAAGCTACATTCGACTTCCACTTTAAGGTTAAATTTACTGTTTACAGAGACAAAGAATCAGTCAGCGGTTTCTTTAGGCACCAGTTTGAAATAAACGACATCTGCTCCCAGCTGAACATACTTACTAAAGCAGAGCATGAGTCTGCATCACCTTAAAGCACAGCTTCCAAAACAAAGTCAAGAAAATATGAGGCATATATCGCCCTCAGCCCTCATCAATGCAACAGTGGGTAACGAGGAAAGACCACAGTGTTTTGTGTATCTGAAAATACTAATGTTAACTTCTGACAGTTTGAAATCGAAGAGGCCAGCTGTTTATTCATTTCATTCGACAAAAACAGTGTATGAATTACAAACTTTAAAATAAATTCCAGAGAAGTTTAGAAGCAAAAGACATGTACATATGTGTCTGTGTGTGGGGCCTCTGCAGAAAACATTTAGAAACCACTGGTTTAAGCACTGTGCATGAAATACAGGAGAGCCTGAAGGGAAAATCGTATGTTTTCTAAGTAACAGATCCTAAACCAAAGCATTAAAAAAATTTACCCGATGATGCTGCTGCCATTAACTTTGACCAAACATGCTAAAGTCATGCTGGATCACAACGAGGGTCAATATCACATACAGGCTTCCAGATGAGTCCTGTCTGCACTTTGACAAACCAGTTTTTGTCTATACAATAACCTCTCACATTGTTCTGTAGGATGAAAATACAAAGCAAACCAGCAAAAATCAGAACCTCTGAAACCTTCAAAAGAAATTCAGTAACAAGATGCTATGAGAGCTTTGGGGATACAAACAAGACTGTGGAATGGAGAAAAAGATGATAAAAGAAGGCATCAGAGATTTTGTTTCAGTGAATAACAGGATATCAGAAACCATAAGGAGGGAGTGTTGTGTCATAAAATAAGGTGAGTTTGATGCAGAGCAGAAGATAAAAAGGAGCAAGCATCCAGAGTACTCCCGCCTCAGCCCCCTTCACATGTCTTCCAACTCTTCATCTCCTGTATTTGCAGCACAGCCAGCTCCCTCATCTTCATAGCTGATCCAGTGTCTTTAGCATCATCACAACAGGAATGCTCTGGCTTCCAACCAATGTGTGAGTTTCTTCTGGGGTAGTTTCCTTCCACAGTCCAGACTTATTAGTCCATTTGAAATGACTATATGACTCCACTGGTCTGTAGCTGTCCAAATTGTTTACATAAAACAAAATGTGGAAACAAGTTTAAAATGATAATCTTTTAGGAATTCAGGTGCTCTGTAATTTCATTGTTGGTAATACTTTAATCAGTTTGTTGTTGTAGTTGTTTCTTCTGCTCAGGGAGAACAAAAAATGTAGGACAGGACACAAGCTAATGGATAGTTGAAACTCTTTGAATAAAAACAAATCCCAAAATATTATTACTCAGACCCCAAGAAATGAACCTTCCTTACCCGTAATCTGAGCACCTTGTGCAGTTATGCAAAAAAAAAAAAAAACTCTGATTGGCAGAGATGCAGTTTGATTACTGCATCTCTTCGTGTTTTGGCATCACTCAGACCTCCTTGTCCGAGACAGGGGCGTTAAAGCTAGTGTCCAACTGTGATCCTAAAAGAGGGAACACCCTCATTCTTGCCTCTCTCCACCAGTGAAGTTAACTGAGTTTAAAATAATTGAGTTTGTGTACAATGCACTAAATAATCTTGGCTCTCCTTACATATAATACCTGCTGTCTTTTATATCACACTGTTGGTAAGGTTCTCCTAAGGTTCCTGTCCCTAGATACACGACTAATTATTTTCCTGACAATAAATTCCTCAACACTGGAATTCCTCCTTTCCTCCTCCTGTCAACGTACAGCAGAATAATACCAAAGCACACTGTATATTTGATTCTATTATTTTATTATTTATCTATTTTCCCCTTGTTCTCACTTTTATTGTGGTATATTTCTGTGTGCTGTATCTCAGTGCATTAAAAATTAACATGAGTTAGGTATATTGAATTGGGTAGGTACCCATTTTATTTAGTTTTAAGCATTACATACAGACTGTCTTCAATTCACCCATTGACATTGGTCTTATTATTATAGTGGTTCCTATGCCATTAACAATCTGTATTTGTGACACATTTTATCAGACCTCCAGTGAAAAGAACCAATTGGTAAACAACATGAAATACATGTATTATACAAACCTGCTGCTTCTGTTCATAAGTGAGCCTTCAGATATTTGAGCAGATAACATTTACTGTAACTGTTTCAAAGAGCATAAATAATAACATTTATTATCTTTAACTGGCAGCTCAAGATTTGAGTCTGGTCTCTGAAATAGACCATTAAAAAATCAACTGCAGGCTTTTCCTTTGAAAGCTGTTTCATAGATGTCAGTTCATGAATTCTAAGTCGTTTTCATCAAACTATGTGTTCAAATCATGTAATGTCAAATACTGTGGGAGACTGATCAGAGTCCAGTCAAATTGTTTTATTTTTGAATGGTTTAGCAATAGATTTTAATCTTTATTAGGACTAAATACAGTGGGGGAAAAAAATTATTTTTAAACGTGGCTTCTGTTCCGGAGACCAACTATATTAAAGCCAATTAAAAGTGTGGAGAAGCAGTGTAGGCGGGGTTGACCTTTCATTGGTGTGTGTGCACGTTGTTAATAAGTCCTTCCAGGAGCGGAAGGTCTACAGGTGTTGGGATTTTGCGGTGAAATAAGAAGAAAACTCAAACGTAGCCGCTGCTAAGTGAACACATTAAAGCAACAGTGCCTGCGTTGCAGAAAAACAAGAGAGGATTTGGCTAAAATAAACAACAGATGACTGTTTTCCACAACAAACAGGATTACAACGCATCTCCGGTCAGCGGCCAGCAGACTTCTGATCAACTCTACTCTCACTGGATAATGAGCTGGCAGGTTCATGGGATTAAGACGCGGCCTGGGCCTGCGAGTCTGCAGAGTCTCCTTCACAGCCTACGGTAAGAGAAATACTGCTGGAACAACAGTAAATGCTCTGATCAATGATGATAATAACGCTGGCTGAGTCTGATCCCTCATGCTGTTGTTTGTCTCTCATTTTTAATGAAAAGACTTTGTTTACACAAATTGTTGGTTGGCATTCAGAGTCTAGTTAAATGCTTTCTGTTTGTATGAGGATGTGAAATTGTAAACTGTTTGGTAAATTGTGTGTGTGTGCGTGTGTGTGTGTGTGTGTGTAGTTTGATAAACACTGGCTGGTTTTTCTTTGGCTTTGTTATTAATCTAAAGTAGGCTACATGTGAGAGCCTATTATATAAGCCTGCCTTCATAAACTGGCAGTGTGTGTGTTTTTTTTTTTTGCTTTTTTTTTTGTATTTTAAGAAGTATTTAAGCTTCAAAATACAGAGGCCTGTTACATTTTTTAATTCCCAAAAGTTTTTTCTGCAACTGCCTGAAACAATAATTAATAATCACAAGAGCCAACCGATGTCAGAAAATGTCGATTTTGAAGATTGATCATTTACTATAGAGAGAAATGTTTCTCTTTTTTTCAGGAAATTCATTAATAATCATCTTTCTTAAAAATCTCTACAACAGTATTTCAATGTAGTCATCTAGAACTAAAAATAAAAGTCTTAAATACCATTTAAAATATTCTTTAATAAGCCACATTCAGTCTGATTACTTTTTCTGGTAACATTGTCACCTGTTAACAGGATGATGTATCTCCCAGTGCTGCATAAAAAACAACATGTTGATATATAGCTGCAGTCTTATCTACCTTGTGTGGGGGGGGGAGTGATATTCAGGCAACAAAATCAAAACCATCTAATTAACTGAATCATCTTAAGAGTCATTTTGACATCAGAGAACATTGACACAGCTGCTTTTTTTCAGAGGGTGAAATTTGTTTTTCTCTCTTCTCAACATCCTAGAAGCAGAAATAAAAGTAAAAATGACTGTGTCCTGTTATTGTTAAATAGCAGAGAGATGTAACATGTTTTGCAGTGACTTATTGTTAATGTACTTACCATATTTTAGTGACAACAGCCAGAGGCATCAATACAACAACTCCAACTAGTAACATGATGGCGAAAGCATACAGTAGGTAATCTAAAAAGACAAAATATTCAGTATTTAGTTTAGAAAAAGCTGTGTAGATATATTGGAATGAATTTTAGGAATGCCTACTGAATTTCAAATAGAAATTTACCAGGTATCCATGTGTGATTTGGCTCAGGCTCATTGATTCCGGGAGGTTTAGGAGGATCATTACTGGGTTTCCAAGTTGGCACTGAAATAAACATAAACATGCATTGATTAAATAACAGATTATCATTGAACAGCTTGTAAATCCAAATCCTACTCACGGAAATGCGATCTGTTATGAAACAAATGAAAAATCCTGTTGCACGTCAGTAGATCATGACCGCCCACTCCTTCACATGAACAAGGATGATGTAGATCTGTGCCCAAAGTGGCCAAGAAGGCCGCTTTACATTCAGAGTCTGTACCAAGGATGAGGGCTGGATCCATCTGGGTGAAACAGTCGATATCTTGTAGGTCGCTGCCGCTGCACTGTGACTCTTCAGAGCGCCAGCATTTTACTTGGAAAGTCTTTAACAAGTGTCTGGTAAATCACATAAAGCATGTTTTAGTTGCAGTTGCTTTGTTTAAGATGCACATTCATCATCTTTAACATACTGTTAATTTAAAAAAAAAACAACTAATAGATATTAGTTATTTTGATAATTCCACATTGATTTTGCTATTAGATTTAAATTGTGGGCCCAATGGCTCTGGGGAAAAATGCAAGAGCCTCTCCTGCAACAGATGGTGAATGTGCAGCACATGTTATTAAAATTACTGCCTGTGGGCATCTCAGCTTAGTTAGATGCAATTGCAAATTGTGGCTGACAACATAGTGTGAAATTATCTGATAATATGCACTGGGTTGCTAATTCGTGGCGGACACAGGCAGTCTGTGCAGAGTTGGTTTGGTGTTTGATTTCTGCCCACATGATGGTGTCATTGTGCTAAACCCTGAACCTCAAATGACCCTTGATGGTCAGGTCTGTATATGGTATTGTAGCAGGTAAATAAGAAAAATGTTCTTTGTGCAACAGGTATGTGTTGCATGACCATATACCAAATTCCCCTTAGCCCCACTCCTCTATGTCTATGATTTCTTCTGTAGTACTGGTGTGATGTCAGACATAGCATGGATTCAGAGCCATGACAGTAACATACCTGCAGTTACTGTCATGAGCACACTGGTTAACTGTATCTTGGCAGATCCACATCTCGTCCCCACATGTGCCAGTGTGCAGTGTGGCTTTCATATCCTGGCAGCTCTGATCTAAATCGTCACACTCGCACATGACCAGCATTTCTGCCACGTTGTGTGGCATGCTGCCATAAAACTGCTGAGTTACTTGTTGACAGCGCTCACTGACGCAGGGATCTGCTTTACATGCCTGAAGAACAGGTGCTAGGTGTCTGTTGCAAACTGAATCACTGACACAGGCTCTCATCTGGTCCAAGCATGATCCAACACCATCATATACTGTGAAAAGAAGTCTAGTGAATGGGGTTCAGGACTGCAGAAACACAACATATATGCTGACTGATTTCCATATTTTATCATTACCTTTTGCTTGAGGTTAAACCATAATAAAATAATTACCAGTGCCTATTAAATGGCTTGACTGCCAGTCCATCCCCGAGCTCCACTTTTGTTGAGCTGCTGCATAAATAATAGATAACATGATTTGCTTTTTTCCATCAAATGTCTATTAAACCAATCTGCAGTTCATAATATTCACTCTGTATTAGAGAAGTGTTTGTTCATATATCAGATTGCCTTTTGTAAACATAAATGCAATTTCACCTATAAATGCTTATCGTAGAGAGTACTGAGAATACTGCACCTGGCTTTGTGCGGCATTGTGTGGCCAGTGCTTGTATAGAGCCACAAAGCTCCCCTTTCCAGGAACACACACACCCTCGCAGTGAAGGAAATTGGTCCAGTACGAACTGGATGGTCATGTTACAGACCTCCGAGCCTTTTGTTTGGCACCCTTCATCTTGAATAACACAAGGACAAGAAGGAGGCAAAAAAACAAACAGAACAGGATTTTCTATAAGCGAGGAAGATCATTGCATCAGGTGTTTCCTGCCGTTTGTGCCTGCTGCTTTGATTTTTTTTTTTTTTTTTTTTTTTTCAGTTCTGAACACTTTATGTGCAAATATGTTTTGACGAAATCTACTTTATCATCATAATGCTTATGTGTCAAGGTATTACTTAAGTAGCTTCATGTCAAAACAGACAATTATTTTAAATGCTGGTGAAGGCCGATGTATTATTTATCTATTGGTTTAGCTATATAGATTTTCCTCCAGGCTGTTGCCTCAAATATTATATCTAAGCCATGCTTCGAGAAGTTCAAATTAAATAAAAAGCTTCATGTGTCAAGCTCCCTGGGGAAATGTATGTTTTGTAATGCCTGAGGGAACATAAGTATAACAGCATGTTCCAGTCCCCCCCTGCAGGAATAGTATATTGGAAATTGGAATAATTTTTACCATCACAGATGTTGTTGTAAAATGCTTGTTCACTCTTGCATAAATCTGACATGCAAGTATCCACTGCAGCCAAACAGTCAGGAGGTACAGATAGCATGCCAATGCTGGATATCTGAGGAATAACTATACCTGAAAAACAAATACATTACAGTAATTCATTTGTTTATCTTGGAGGCTGGTTTAAGTGATTCTTGCATTATTCAATATTTATCTACATATTTAGATACTTGCAGTATTTGTCTTAAACTTTTACAGAAACGTTTCAGCAAGTTAAACATCGCTTACTGTAGACACACTTCGATTGATTATACTGCATATGCAATATTTAATCTACAAGACTGACAGCACATGTATAAAGCTTTCTTTTTGTAAGGTTTAGCATCAAAAATCAGTGATGGGCTCACCAAATATGACTGCAGCTTCCAGAAGTACCAGTTGCATGATTGCTGCTGTAAAGCTGTGAGTGGACCCCTGAAGCTCTCCTGCAGCTGAGCTCTTCCTATCACTGGTGTCAGTGTATTTATGCTGGGCTACACCGCCCACAGACAACAGGATGTAATGCATTTACTGGAGGCTGTACTCGGTGTAATAAAATGACATGCAGTTCACGAAGAAAACACAGAACAAAATCGATACTCATGTTCTTAGTCATAGCAATTGTATGACTTTTTGATGACTAACTAAGGGTTGTATATTTCTGATCATTGAGGGAATTATTGTTTCTGTATCAGATACGGTTGAGTGCAGACTACAAATAGAAGAAATATGCTATACACCTGGGGAAACTGTGTGGGTATGAGTTTATGACTTCTGATGTACTTTAAAACTCCAAAATAAAAATTGTTCATATTTATTTAATTTTTATTTTATTTATTTATTAAAAATGGATTATGTGACTTCTTCTGAAAGGAATAGCTTGTAATGATGAACCTTCGAGGAATTATCACCTAACTTTTTAGAGTTGTCTAGCTTGTTGTTTGGGTTTCGGCTCATGTTTATAACTGGGTTAAGGTAGGAAAATGTATTTTTGCCTACTCGGCATCAAATGCAGATGAAGTTAGCATCTAGCAGTTGTTATTTACGGGAAGAGGAGTTACTATATTTTCATTTGATAAATTTTCTGAATCATATCTTTTTCAGCTAGTTGAGGTGTAGTAAGACCCTTTCGCTCCAATCACTTGTCCTTTCTGTCACAAACTAAAATTCTACTGGCTTTTTATGTTTCCTATCCAAGCCCACGTTAGTTTTTGAGAGAGCACGTGAGTTTTTGCATGAGATGTGATAGAGCACAGTGAACAAAGGTAGAAGTGTGTGTTGGTTTTTTTTTTTTCCATTATAAAATGATACTCTGTAGATAAAGGTGCTGTCTGGGCTCAAAGATCACCATATTTAAATAAAAAATAGATGCCACTGTGTTTAAGTGGCATCTAAATGTTCTGGATCCAAAAGTTCTGGATTTCAAAGGGACAACTATCCCAATGCTTAATGAAACCTTTGCATATGGGGTTGTTTTGTTTGTTTGCTTGTTTAGCGTTTCTGGTTTGATGTGCAGTTCATTGTGAAGACAGATGCATGAAGCAAATAGTCTGTGTTTTGTGTTTTATTTTTGTCACACTGATGAAGGCCACTAGCCAGAACACTGGTGTCAGCAGTGCAGTATTACAGGCATTAGTTATATCATTATACCTTCGGGCTGTGAGTGTCTTGGATTTTTTTTTTTTTTTTTTTAAACCTTTGGTGTGAACTCAATATAAGCTCATTAGAACAGAAACATCAAGTTGAGGGGCTAATGAGGCGATGTGAAAGGTCAAGGTGAGGACACATTATTTGATAACTAGGTTTGCAATGTGATGAGAAGCACAAAAAAAAAAAAACCACTGGACATGACAAAAGAATTGTCATCATGTTTTTATTTCATTTGGTTTTCTGTGTTGCTTCATGGGCTGACATACATTCTCCAGCCATTAATTGTATGAAACGTCAAATCCAATGGCAGAAGTTATAAATTACATGCTAGTCATGCTGAAAATGAATCTTCTTTTTTTTTTTTTTTCTTTTCTTTTTTCTTTTGAGCTGGAAAATTGAAGCCAATACAGCAGTATCTGTGAAAATCAGTCAGTAGGCTACAGGCAATAACAGAAATTATGGGAATGTGACAAAGACAGTGTTACAAAGGATTATCTTCTTGTCTGACAGGTTAATAATAAAGTTTCACATTTTAAATATCTTTTAAAAGCAGACTTGATTTAAATCAACAGCAATTAAGCAATCATTTATATGCAGTCACTAATTCTCATAAGAATATATGTATTAAGTACTCTGAAATCAACAAATGTTGTCCTCAGTGATGCTTAATGAAGTCAAACATGCATCCAATTAAATAAAAAGACAAAGGGTGGGAAGTGTAGTTAAAAAGAAAACATAATATATTGTAAGATATATGCAGAAATGACACATTTTATTTACAACATGTTCATATAGACTATAAAGACAGGGTCTAAAGGTGTTAGGAGGAGGTTTTTCCTGTCTCATCAGTGGAAAATGCTTCGCTGTCTGCCACACTGTCTTAAAAATGTTACAACTGGGGGCTACAAATCTCAGGAATTTGTAGTCAGCCAAGAATGAAATTAATCCTGGTCAAAGGTCAAATATGAACACAGTTTTGCCCTGAAAGAGATGATTCAGTAATAGTCACAGGTTAAAGCTTATCTGCTGTGTTTTTGGATCTATATATTTTTTTTTTCCTTCACACTATGATTTTGTTGAAAGACATTTTCCATCCATGCATATAAATGTCTAAGTGATCTACCTTGGTGAGAAGGTTGTGAAACAGAATACTTTTATTACTACATCTGCATGGACTATTGTGCAGAAACTGCTTTATTTTTCTCTCTGTTGTTTTTGGGTCTAATGTCTGCACCATGCCATTAGAAGAACTTACGGATTAGATTCTGAGGTTTGATATTGTGGTGTTTAGTGTCTGTAGTAGGATACATAGAAAATAAACAGCTGTGTCAGACAGCTAAGAGTAGGAGCACTTGTGGTGGAGTTTGCGTCCTTGCTAAAATAGTCATGATCATACATAAGGAACAGGCCTTAGACTGCAAGGTTGTCCGTTCAGTCCCTGAGCCAGCAGGCTGGATTTTTGTGGGTAAAGTGATAAAACAGTGTTTGTAATGGCCTCATTAGCACCGCAGAGAGGACCTTGAGCAAAACGTGTATATTTTGTAACTTCCAGGTGTGAATGTGTATAAGTGTGTGAACAGTGTGATCCAGAAAGAGAGAGTTAAGTCTCACATTTGCTTGAATAAATCAAGGTTAGATTGAATACTGCATTTTTTTAATTATTTTTTTTAACAGTTCAGTAGATTAATTTTCTTACTGGGGTCGACTTGATGACAAAGTGAAGGTACAGTTCTAGTGCAGTATACAGCATATTATATATTATTTTAAGGGTCTGGTATTAAGAGCTGGTATTTACTCTAGATAAATGACTTATATTTAATTATATAAAAATAAATATGTTCAATCAGACTAATTTATAAATGTCTAAGCCAAGCTACAGTGCAGAATGTTATCTGACCGGCAAAACTGTTGTCCATGTACATGTACAGGACTGCCATTGTCGATTTCTACCACTAAACAGGTCTCTGAAGCCCATTTCAGGCTACGTTTCTTTGAAATGTTAAAGTGTAGTTCAGTATTAGTATAACAATACATTGTTTTCTCTATATCTGCTGTTTTTCAGACAGGGCTATTTCCCCTGGGCTCTGTATCTGGCAGTAAAGTTGGCTGACAAGAATTTCAGTACACTTCAAACTTGGCCTTGGTCAATCCTCTTATGGACTGGATGTTACATCTTAACAGTGCTGAAAATAATCAGTCATTCTTGAGAACAGAAGTACTCGATATGATGCTTTAAACTTAATTTCCATTTGGTAAAATACATAGTGTGCAAGTATGCAGCCACAATAAATTCACATTTACATACAGTTACTGCACATATCTATACATTCATGGATCTTTACAGTGAAGACCTCATCTGCTAATGAATGACATAATTTACACAAACATCTTAAACACTTTAAACACTTAAAAACCCATAAAACTGAGAAATTCATAGATATTACTGTAATAAACAATGTCAACAGTGATAGTCAATTATAATTTGGAACAATGATTATGGCTACCAAACCAAAAACAGTTATACAGTCACTACATTTAACGTTTAATAGAAATATAAATAACTTACACATATATCATAAAATACATATGTATAAGTTAATAAATACTAAACATACAAATGGTGTTCCTTGGTAATACATTTCCACTGTTTGTGATGCCATCTAAAAGAACTGACGTCTTCAGTTTTGTTTCCCTTGTGTTGTAAAACTAACGAGAGTAATTCTGACACATTCTTCTTTTTGGTGTTAAGTGTTTTAAGTGTCTGGTTTTTTAGTCAGTATTTGAAAGTGGGTTGCAGAGAGATAGAAAATCACGGAGACAAAGATATAGAGAAGGTAGAGACCTGCGGCAAACGCCAGCGGGCAGACTCGTCGTACGCACACTGTGCTCGTGTACATGGGGCTGTGCCATATAACCCCTCAGCACCCTGACATTGTTCTGTTTTTATAACTAGATTATAATTAGATTTTATAAGTAGACGATTTGATGTCTGACATGTTGGTGAGTGTGTCCTTTAAAGTTTTAATTGGTCTCCTGACCTGCAGTACTGGACTACACGATCTGATCTGATAAACGCGACACATTGTCCATATTATTAACTTGAGTTGACAGGGATTTTCGACTGTCTGTGCTGGTTCTGGTCCTTATCCCCTTTGTCAGATTTTGGCTTTGGCCGTAACAATGGCAAGAAAAGGCTGCTTTGAACTCCTCACGGAACTTCCCTGTGGAAAATAAGAGAAATGTAAAAATTTTAGACTTTATTGAAATATTCTAAATATATATATATATATATATATATATAGTGGGTACGGAAGGTATTCAGACCCTTTGGCTTTGGAACAACTCTGTGACCGTTCTTGACTGGCCGCGCCAGAGCCCTGACCTAAACCCAATTGAGCATCTCTGGAGAGACCTGAAAATGGCTGTCCACCAACGTTCACCATCCAACCTGACAGAACTGGAGAGGATCTGCAAGGAAGAATGGCAGAGGATCCCCAAATCCAGGTGTGAAAAACTTGTTGCATCATTCCCAAGAAGACTCATGGCTGTACTAGCTCAAAAGGGTGCTTCTACTCAATACTGAGCACAGGGTCTGAATACTTATGACCATGTGATATTTCAGATTTTCTTTTTTAATAAATTTGCAAAAATTTCTACATTTCTGTTTTTTTCTGTCAAGATGGGGTGCTGAGTGTACATTAATGAGAAATAAAATGAACTTTTTTGATTTTGGCAAATGGCTGCAATGACACAAAGAGTGAAAAATTTAAAGGGGTCTGAATACTTTCCGTACCCACTGTATATATATATATATATATATAAACATGGACACTGATTTAAAGCAGTGAATTACATTGTTGTTGCCAAACTCTCCACAAGAGGACAGCAGTGAACTCATAAACAGTGAGGCATGTTAAAAGCTTACCGCTGAGGAAATTGTAGATGATAGGATTTGCTGCACTGTTGGCATATATGAGCCAGTGTGAGAAAGTGAACCATGCATACACTGTTTCTCTGTCATTTGAGTTCTTGAAAGTCCCAAAGACTCTGCGGGTAAAGTATGACATTGTGTTAGTTCAAGATTCATTCCTGGGCCGTGTTCTTACTGGCCTATTATTATTTTAAGCCAAGACTGCTGAAAACAAGCAACAATTCACCAACTGAAAGACACAGCATCATACATTAACTATGGCACTATCAAGATGAGATCTGAATGGGGGGAAAAAGAAATGTATTATCCGCGGTGTATCTATTTAGGTCTCTCAATCACGTTATAGCCTTGAAGAAGTATAGTTGCTGCAAAATTACCTTTTCATGACATTGAGTACGCTGATTGGCAGGTAGCAGAGAGCAAAAACAAAGAGTACCACCATCAGCATACGAGCTGTCTTGCGTCGTGCTCTGACCTGTTTGATCTCGGCACAAACAGTGCTGCTCCTCACCCTCACAGACTCTCTCGGCCCTGCAGTCAGAGCCGAGCATTGGATGGTCCTCCATTTCTTTTGCAATACTGATGTGCTTCCAGGAATCTGTTGATAGAATATGTGCATACATCCGGCGCTGTAAACTTGCCAAAGGAAGTTCAGTTTACTGACAGTCTAATTTAAAAAAAAAGATAAAGCACTGGAATACACACCTGTTGACACCAGAGCTTGTGACATATCTGGATATACGCCAGGATCATGAGACACAGTGGTGCAAAATATGTGACAATGAAGAAACAGGTGTGATACACCTTTGGGTAGATCTCGGCTGTTTAGGGAACAAAAAGTCAATCACATCATAAATGAATGAATCACTGATCTGTCAACAGCGTGTTTTTTTTGGCATATTGCTTCTCCAGTTCTCCAAAGGGAAGGAAACACTCCTATTAATCAAAGACAATCTGTATGATCCTTTTGTTTGGTCGGTAGCCAGCAGTCTAACAGTTGTGGTTTACAATATTTGGAAAGTGTTTTCATGTATTTGAAGGGGATTTGTGAAAACTAACCTCCCCAGTGTTCATCACACACTGTGAACAGGCTGGTCTTGTTTGTGAGTTCCGGCAATAGGCTGCTGCACTCCATCACAACAGCCTGAGGGATCATAATGATGCACGACACAACCCAGATGACAACAATACTCTTGCGAGCCCTCTTGGCTGTGCTCTTGAACATCAGCGGGTGGCAGATAGCATACCAGCGGTCTTGGGCAATGCAACTCAGCGTTAGAACTGATACAGAAACAGAGATGGTCTGGAAGTAAAGAAAAGAAACACCAGTAAGGAAGAGATGGAACTATTCTGGGAATGGGAGTTTCAGTACTTTTGAAGTCTAAAACCAGAAAACAGATTTTGTACTTTAGCTTTGCATTTTTTTCATGTTTTTCAACACTGACATGAGACATTGATCTGAATTTCATATTGAAATATAGTAACTTAGGGAAATTTTGGGTAAAAGTCAGTAAGGAGTATTATTTCGACATTTGCAGTTGCTGGGGATTTGCTTTGAGTCTGAAAATCTTTTTGTAAGGCAGCTTTTTAGACCTGAAGTATTTAGAGGAAAAAAAGATATAAGGCACCATAGTTCTTTTCCATTCCAAAAGACAATGACTGAGTTTCACAATAGGTTTATACAATACAACGGATGTTAAGTACATGCTGATAATGTCAGAGGTGTGACGGAATTGCTGTGTATATTAGCAGGTTTCAAGTCTGACAGGCCAAAGGGACCAATGACAGTCTTGTTTTTTTTCTTGTCTCCTTGAGTGAAGGCAGTCTAATCTCACCACTGTTTGAAAAATACACCTGCCTGCACTATTGGAGACTGGATCTGTGAAATTGGATCAGCATTACAGTGATAGTTCCTGCATTCCAGATGCTGGTATCCATTTTCAACATATTGTAGGTGACTGTCTCCAGGAGTTACAGTTAGTCCAGATGGTTCACATCAGCATCATCATCCATCTGTCATCTGTACTGCTTATTCCTCTCAGGGGTGGCATAACGCTAATATAAAGAGACATTCACACTCCCATTCACACAAGAAACATTCACACTTAAGGGTTGTTTGGTGTCACCAATTGACCTAACCTGCATGTCTTTGGACTGTGGCTGGAATACACAGAGAAAACCAACATACAAAGATTGGGTCATAAAGACTTTGAACCCAGAAGCAGCAGCAGCACCATGTCAGAGATAAAGCTGTGGGTTATGTTAGGGCTATTTCCTGGGGGAAATAAATACTCAGCTCCATCACTTTAAAACGTTTAGCTTAAGGATGTGAGCAGTGTGCTAAATTACATGTGCTGACTTATTGCCTTCATTTGAAAGGTCTGAAAAAAGAAAAAAAAAAGGTGAGAGAACATTGCCTTGTAGGCAACACAATGACCCTTTAGCTGATAGAAAATCAATAGTACATTGACATGCACTGTACTGTATATTGAAGTTGTTATTGCAGCTTAACCACTACCATGTTTGTGATGCAAACAAAGAGACCACCTGGGAGCCTGTATACAGGCTGGACCAGCCCGTAGGCAAATAAACGTTTAACCACTTGAACCTTTATGGCTCTTATGGCTCCAGAGTTAGATTTTTTTTTTTTAAAATTCACACACGTTTTAACATCATTAATGTATCCCAGTGTTTGAGGTTTGGTGTGATTCTCCCATGTTTGCTCCTCAGTTCCAAAGAGCTGTAGAGGAAAGGTTCTTGATTTTTGATGACCTGAATTGATCTAAAATTAAAATACTGAATTTGTTTATAAAAGAAGCATGAACAGAGCTTGTCATCTGTAAAAATGCAAAATGTCAAGTATCAACACACAGTTTTTGCAATATTTCACCTTTTTGAAAAACAATCACAACATCTGAGCAGCACGGTGGGTTTGTGGTTCGCTCTGTTGCCTCACAGCAAGAAGGTTTGAAACCTGTACTCTGGTTTCCTCCCACAGTCCAAAAACATGTATGTCAGGTTGATTGGTGACTCTAAATTGCCCATAGGAGTGAGTGTGAGTGTGTGAGGTTGTTTGTCTCTATGTGGCCCTGTGATGGACTGGTGACCTGTCCAGGGTGTACCCCTGCCTTTCACCCAAAGAGAGCTGGGATAGGCTCCAGCAGATCCCTGTGACCCTAAAGAGGAATAAGTTGCTATACATGATGGAGGGATGGAATCACAACTTCTGAGTCAACATAGACAATAAGTCTTTGATGGAGTTAAAACATTACAATCAAAATTTAAATTCCCACACCTCATGTATAAAAACTACAGAACAGTTTGTGATGAGATTTGGCTGTTTCAGGAGTTAAATGCTGTTTTATGCAGCTAGGCAGGTCTGTTAAAATGAGTTTGAGATTCTACAGCAGATTTTATTATCAAATACTTTTTGTATGAGTTTATTCCCGTTATAAGTTTAAAAAAAAACATATTGAGCTGTTATTGCTTATGTTGCATAAATCAATGAACCCATTAAAGGTATTAGCGACCTTTAGTACAAGCTAAGCTCTTGCGTATTGGTTCTGCTCTTGAGAATACGGCACTGTCACATAAAAATAATAGGAAATGTCACATAAAATACAGGGAGCTGAAATGAACAAATTTTCAAGTGGGAATTAATTTGGGGAAAACACTCCCCCTGGTTTAATGAAAGCAGCAGGAAGTGGTCTGTGCAGATACAATACCATCAACAAAACACTCAACAATAGCAAAACCCTAAACAGGCTGAATGTCACTATAAAGACCTTAAAGAAGGCTGCAAATTCGGTGCCATCTGGTGCAGACTCTGTGAGAGGATAACAGCAGAAGTTTACACATTTAAATTCAGGCAGTTTGATCCCCTTTAGACTACAGCTACATCCAGTCAGGCCGCGTTGTGGATGTTCAGCACAGATGGGCACAGTGAATAATAATAATAGATACATGGATTTTATTTTCACTGGACACATCAATGCTGGAATAGAATGTAAAAAGAGGCAAAAGCAAAAGACTTGCCCAAGATGTTAAATCATCAAAGTGCATATCTAATGAGAACTGATTTAAAAAAAAAAAAAATGCTATACTATGATGAATACAGGAAAATAAATGTTCTATGAAAAGTAGATACATGAGTTTTGGCATGTATTGATAAATCCTTTACAAATGAAATGGATTGGACCAGCTGAAGATCACGTTTTTAAAAAGAAAATGTTTAGAGTTCATGTCTTACCTGCAAATAAGGCACAACTTTGCAAAGCGTGTTTCCAAAGAACCACGTCTCTGTGATGTCTACCACGAGGCTCGCGGGCAGGCAGATGATGGTGACCAAGACATCAGCAAGGGAGAGATTAACTATGAAATAGTTAGTCACAGTTCGCATGTGACGGTTTTTCCACACTGCAAAACAGACTGAAAGTGATGCACAGTCAACGGCCATCCAGATACACAATAAAGACAAATATATATCACATTAATGCAGTACATTTAATGCTTCTCACCACTGTCTCTGACGCATGCTGTTTGAATTAAGATGTAATTATAGAACCATTTATGTCTTTGGCACTTTTGGTAAAGTGACTGTTATCCAGAAATTATATTCAGCCACTGTTGGACAGGACAGGACGGTCTTTCAGAAAGTTATCAACAGTTCAACTTTTGGAGCCATTTCTGTCCTTTTGATTATTGGCATTCTAAGCAATTCATGGGCGCATTTATCACTGGTATCATATTTTATTAACCAGCCTGATATTTTTTGTCATTAATTACCAATATCTCTCCAATCTCTCTGCATTAATTTCACACCATCAGGCCCTGAAGATCCTAATTGGATAAGATAAAATAGATAAAAATCTTCAGTAAAAATAAATGATAAAAACATTGGAATGGGAGCTAAATTGCATAGCGTGCACAGGTGCCATCTATCAGCAATGAAGCTACAGTGCCGTCACATTTAAATGATTCATATCATTAAACACATTTTAATATTACACAAAGATAACCTGAGTAAATACAAAATGCATACATGAAATGATGATCCATTTATTAAGGAAAAAAGCTGTCCAAACTTGACAGGCCCTGTATGAAAAAGTAATTGCCCCTAAACCTGATAACTGGTTGTGCCACGCAGCGACATCTGCAGTCAGGTGTTTGCAATAATTGACAATGAGTCCTTCACATCGCTGTGGAGGAATTTTGTCCCTCACTTCCTTGCAGAATTTTCTAAATTCAGCCACTTTTGAGGGTTTTCCAGCATGAACGGCCTTTTTAAGGACACGCCACAGCATCTCAATCATATTTAAGTACAGACGTTAACTAGGCCACTCCAAAAACTGAATTTTTTTTTTTTTTTTTTTTTTTCCAGAGGTGGATTTGGTGATGTGTTTCAGTTCACTGTCCTGCTTCCTAACCCAAGTGCATTTGAACAGTTTAAAAAGCAAAATGTTATATATGTTATCAGACCAGCAGGGAATGTTAAACTATACCAAATGTGGGTTGACACAGTTTTTTGCTTCATACAATAAAACATTACAAACCACTATATTCATTAAATAGGCTCTGCACCAAACAGCAAAATGGAAATGTAACATTTAATAATTATTGTCATAAATATCAGACACAGTACCTTGAATTTTAAATTTCTAATTTATATTTCACTGTTGCCTGCTAACTAGATTCCAACATAGAAGAAGATTGCTTTCCCTGGTGACGCATCTAACTTGTTAGCAAATTTAAAAGTTATATGCAGTGTATTGAATTTAATAATACTGATCATGGAAAGTAATCAGTCATCAGTATCCATGTACAGTAAGCCTTCATGGCTTTTATAGCTCCACTGTTAGATAAAGAAACACTTTTTAACTTGATGTAGTGTGTTCTTCTGGTTCTGGTTGTTTCAATTCAGTTCATCAGATGTACCATTTTAAATATTCTGTGTGGCATTTACTCATAAATAGCACCATTATAAAACTTGCACTCTTGAAAAATGGTTTAAAATGAGTCCAGTGGCTTTGTATAGTGCTGGTATGCTCATCTTGTTTGTAGTTTATGGCCCTGTCAAACTATCTGTGGAGCTGAAATGAAATGTTGAGCCGCAGCTTTACCAATATATGACGTGTCGATAGCACATTCCCAGCTGACCTGCCTTTCACAGGTGACTGATCATCAGAATATGCGGCTTAAGGTTTGTGGGCTCAAACACAGCAAGGACAGAGTTTTCTTAAATAATTACTCCTTCTGAAACTGATGATAAAGGCGTTTTTCCCCCCTCTGTTTGGCTAGCACAATTAAAACTGTTGTCAATAGTCAACCTTATTGTCAATTCTACTGTATGTGCAAGACATACAGAGGATCGACAGGTTTCTCCCACATCCACAGTGCAAATTGGATTAAAAATGGAATCAGAAAAAATATAAAACAATAGAAATACAAGAAAATAAAAACAGTGGAAACTTAAATCAAAGTGCTTAATTATATATATCAGAGTCCACCCTTCTTCAGTAATTTGTTTATTGCAGAATATTTAGGGAGCACTCATTTCTTGTCTGTACACCCACATAACTTCTGGCTTATGTAAGTGAATAAATGAAACTAAAGCATCTGCAGATGCTGGCAGATGTCTATTTTGATGTTTGCACTCCCTCTTGCATGTGCTGACTTTAACCTAAATATTAAGTACTGTACTTTAGGTGGTACTGCTATAGGAAATTGGTGGTTGCTAAAAAAGGAGCTCCCTTTGTAGCTGAGGCTGCAGCACTAAGAACTACTGGCATGGGAGAGTGGATAGAAAATTACTGCATGAGGATAGTAATAAGGCAGAGGATATAACCCAGGGAGAAAGAAGCCTTACTTCAGTTAAATATATCTCTAGCACTCCTGTATCACTGTTGTACCTGTGTGATGGATGATATATGCGTCGGATAATATCCCCCCAAAACTGAATTATGCAGGCCCCATACAGCCTCTGTTCCATCTGCCACTGATGAACATTGTATTAGGAACATCTGTACACCTCCAATTATCCAAGCGTTCTGTAGCAATGCATACAATCATGCAAACAGAAGTCAGGAGCTTCAGCTAATGTGCACATAAAACATCAGAATGATTTTAAACTGTTAACTCAGTAACTTTGACTCTGGCATGAGCACAGGTGTCTGACAGCTCTCCACTGCCTACTCAGTACAATGCAAAAAATATCCAGTCAGTCACCGTTTTGTGGCTGGAACCACCTTGATGATGAGAAAGGTCAGAGAAGCTGGACATTGAATGTTGGAATCTGTCTGATGAATCTCAATTTCGACTGCGGCATGTAGATGGTAGGGTCAGAATTTGGTATCTACAACATGAATATGTGGATCTGCAGTGTCTTGTCTCAAAGGTCCAGGCTGTTGGTTTTGGTGTAATGGTATGTGGAGTTTTTTTAATGGCACAGTGTGAGTCCCTTGTGTATTCATTTATGGACACAGTAGATCTTTTATGTAATGATTACTTCCAGTATGATTATGCACCATGTCTCAAAGCAAATTCTCACACTAGTTTCCTAAACATGACAGTGGCTTTGGTGTACGGTGGCTTCTGCATTTGCCAGATTTAAAGCCACATTAACAGAATTGCACCATGAATGTCCAGATGCAATGGACCAGATTCACACAGGCATGTTTCCAACATCTGGTTGAATCCTAGCCACAAAGCTTCTCATCCTCTACCACTGCTGGAACAATTGTGATGTTGGGGGGGTTGATACAATACATCCTCAATCACTAGTCTTTCTCCTGGCTACTGCTGAGCTCTTTAATCAATAAGTCCTCCCTGTGTCCTATTTCAAATGATGTCAAACAGAGGAAAATTATAACATCCAAGCCATTTTACTTCAGTCTTACAATGTCAAGATTATTTCAACTTCACAAATACTTGTACACATATGTTCAAACTCTCATACAATTACATTTTGATTTGGACTAGATTTTACTACATACTTTTCAAAAGGTTAAAAAAACAATTTGTGACGTAATTTTATTGATCAACTAGGCTCCAGCAGATCCCTGTGACCCCGGTCAAGGAATAAGCGAGTATGGATGGATGGATGGATGGATGGATGGATGGATGGATGGATGGATGGATGGATGGATGGATGGATGGATGTTATTGATCCAAGACGCCAGTTTCTCTCTTGAGTATTATCCTCTCTGCAGATCAGCTTTTCTAAGCAGAGACAGTTATATTGCTATAATAATCAGGCTAACATGTAAATATACAGGTTTTGGTAAGTTTGTACATAACTTCCAATTAAAATTAAAAATTCAATTCTGCACATCCCTGGGCTGCTGCCATTAAAGCTCTATTGGGCTGCATTTTTAATGGTTACATTAAATCATATGACTCCCTATAACATGAACTTTAGTTGAACAATTACTGGTAAATCTACAAATACTGTTGTGTTCTTAACTATATTACATTGTTTCAAACAGTTATTTACTGCACCATATCATTAGTTTCTCCAGCCTTACAAATACAATAACACCTTCATTAAGCCACTAAACATGAAAGGTTGCTAGTGATATTATAATTAGATTTCAATTTCTTCTTTGCTTTTCTATTGCTGAGGTCCTACAGTGTGAAGGGGCTAAATGGCTTTCCTTACACATTGCTGGTTTACATTTACAAAACCATCAAAAGGTTTTTGAAAGCCATCCATGTTCTAAAGAGATTGTTTTAAGGCATCTCTGTGTAAACTCAACATCTCTGTGTCCAGTTGAAAATTATTTCCTTTCAGGAGCTAGACTGCTGCTCACAGCAGGGAATCCTGCTCTAAATATCAATGGAATTATCAATACAATGTCTGTAGCACAAAAGCATAAAGAGAAAGAAGCTACAGCTCTTTAGGCAGTGCATGTGTCTATCTGCACTTGTTTGCACTGTGCTTTGCTTTACCCATCTAAAGGAGACAATTATAATGAGAACCTGTCAGCTGTGACGCGGAAACTAATGGCCCACCTGATGACACCAAATGCAAGTGCACTTCCAATATTTTGTGGATTTGTTAGAAAAACAAAGACAAATTTAATGGGAAATAAATAAATAAGTTTCGGGCCACCTGCTGGACAAAAGGTTCATGCAGTAATTACTGCAGCAGCAGTTGAACTAAACATCTCAACAAACAGCAGGCCCACTAATTATAAGACATTCTCACTGGTTTTCTTTTAGTGTGAGAAAAGATTAACTGGTGTGTGTTCGCTGCCTATGTAGTATAAAGGACAATCCAACAGGAATACTGCAACCACAACATGTCTCCTCATGTCATCTCATGTCCATTAGATTGCAAGTCAGCAGTGTGGCAGAATGGATGACTGCTGTGAGGTGTTCTATATAAAATATCACAGCATTTATCTAGAAATGTTCTGACTACTATCTAAAGCAGTTATTTCGTGATTGGCACAAGGTCTTTAAATAAGTAAATATGTGTTTATGTTTTTTTATTTTTTTATTTTATTTGGACTGCAAGGTTTTTCCAAATTTGGTTACCTCTGACTTGTGGGGATGAATTATACTGAAGAAATGACATGAGTGTGTTGAAGCTGACTGAATTAGATAGTGAGGCACAAAATCAGAGGATAATTTTATATTATCTAAGTGCTGACAACATAACTGCGTGGTTTAATTAATTTTCATGCATTCCAGCATGATCTACATCTCCGAGAGATCATGAGAAGTTGTAATCTGTTCACAGCCTACAGCTTGGCACTGTTGTGTAAGTATAGAGTTATCTCTATACTGTCTGGGTTTGCTAAGACCTGTGAAGATGATGGAAGTGGTTACAGCAAAGAAAAGTAGCTTCAGATGATAAAAGAGGGAGGAATAGCGCAGTGAGATGAAAACAAAGCTGCACAAAAGCCAGATAAAGCTGAGGTTGAACTGGATCCACATACTAATGAGGAGGCAGTGACAAATTCGTGCTAGAATCGATGATAAACATAGATGCAGATACATGGTCCCTTATGGTAAAACTGCTCCTGCTCACATCCTGCCTCATATTCCAAGTAGAGTGTTTCTGAAAATGAGTCATAAAGCTATAAGCAGCAGCAGCACACATCAATAAGAGCAAATGATGGAGGCAGATTTTTTAAAAAAAAGCGCAAATTTGGTGTTGTTTTTTTCCTGCGTCTTTTAGCGCGACCGAAGTGCGCAAGCCCGCAGGGTGAAATAAGTGATATTATTTGAAGCTCCGATCTGTATCTTCAAACACATCTGAGAACTTCCCATTTAGTGCTGCGCTCTGCTGCACTCTGAGGCGCGCACTGTGATTCCACCAGCAACCGCTGCGATCCCACTGAACATCAAAGAAAACCTGCCCTGCCACCAATGTGATATTAGATTTTATTTTCATTGTACTGTAACTATCTGCTATCTGCTCGTTCACATCCACTGTAAGGTTTTTTTGTTTTTTTTCCAGTGTTTCTACTGTACATTGTGCTGTATGTAGAAAAATCCTCTCGCAGACAGAACCGATTACGCATGAATGGGAAAAGTATAGAATAACTTACCCAGCGAGTTTCCAATGAGCGAAACGAAGAACACGACTATGTAAGCCCCGATAAGAACCCATTCATACTGTTTGGGGTGTAGATACTCTCTCCAGATGTATCTCAGAAGTTCGTCGTCCTCATCCAAAGATGAGTGCAGATGTAACTCCGTCCTGTTGGCCACATGTGCAGAAGATAAGCACTCTCCGCAGACCGAGTCGCCAGACATTGTTCGAGGTGTTTTATATATATTTATATATATGTATGTATATATATATGTGTGTGTGTGTGTGTGTGTGTGTATGTGTGTATGTGTATGTGTATGTGTGTTGTATCCCTGCTGGTAGTCCTATGTCTGCAGTGACCGGCTGGTGAGCAGATTCTCAATAAGGACGCGGCACAGTAGCGCGATAATAACGCGTCCCAGCGTCCTCGTCAGCGTGACGCTGATTTCTCCTTTGCTCTCCCCGTACCAGCACAGTAGAGCCAAATACCAACAACGCGGTTGACTGAAGCCGGCCAGCCAGACTGAAGCTTCTGGTTTATTTGCCTACTACCGCGCATCTCTCCGGGGCACCTGTAGCCAGGAACTGCTGCACCAGAGCTGTCTATCACTGGACTTCCTCACTGCCAAATGATTAAACCGTACAGCATAGCAAATATTTGCTCTACTGCAAATCAAGGGGCCAGGAATGAAATGCTGTGATCCTTCCGACTTTGTTCACAACAAAACGCCAAAGAGCACCAGACTTAATTTAGGAAACAAGTCTCCAGCAAAACACATCTTCAGAGTGCCCATGAGCAAACTGAGAGGGGTAGTTATGCAGCTTAACATATGTAGATGTTAAAAGGATTTGCTGTCATCAGCAGCTGGGTCATGAGAAATGAAAAGATGTCTACAAAAGTTCATTTAAAGGCTTTTTATACAGCCCACAGTTCCATGGCACCACAGTGGACTACTTTTCCCTGTGAGACCAGATTCTGGTCTTATTTTTATATTGATCTTTTCATGTTGACTTTTATCTTCATTTAGACACTTGACAAGACTGAGCTGTTTTTGTGAACTCTAATAGTCTGCCCATTTTCTGTTTTTGGTCTATACTTCATCTCTTATCAGGACACAGCCGTTGCCCACCCATGACTATTATACATTCCTATAATTAATATCTCCTGATACACAAAGAATGGAAACATATTTATAAGCCATCAGTGGAACTGGATAACCTTTCTAAAATGCTTCACAGAGACAGAATACAAACAGGACTTATAGGCAAAGTATAAACTAGATTAACTCTATTGTAGTTATCCAGTACTTTTTATTTTTGGTGTCCTGATGGAAAAGGGATCATTTTGCTCCTCTTCCTCCTCTTATATGAATAAAATTAAAGTTAGTGCTTGATTTTCTTAAGAAAGATGAATTGCTTCTCATCTTCAAATTGTTTTTTCTCAGCACAGCTTGACTACGTCTGCAGTATTTTCATGACAGGGATACACAATACCTCCCACACAGGCGTAAATGAAGAGATTTAAAGAATTAGTCCTAATTGATTTTTTTCAGCATGATCTGCTTCTCATCTTATGACAGTACAGTCTCAGGCACTTGATCTGACTCAGACTCTAACATGTAAATGTTTTATCTTACTAATTTCTGCCTAAATTTAAACATGGGTCTGTGGGATATGTCTACCATTATGTTAGTGACATATTTGCTTTAACAACTCAATTAAAACTAGACTCATCCTGGTACAGATAGAAATTATATATTCACATGCAGCTATTAGTTCTGCCATGAGTCAAAAGTCCAAACCAACTGTCTTTACAGAAATCTTTCACGTCTACTGAGGAACCTATTATAATCCAACATATAGTACAGTACATATAACAGCTGTATGTAAAAAAAAAAAAAATGACTGTTGCCACATTACATGCTTATATGCACATTTTAACCTCAGTGACTTTGCTTGTATCAAAAATTTCTGAAGAGCCATGTTGTAAAATAACGTGTGTTAAAGTTGATGAAAGTTGCAGAATAAGTTGCTGCTTTAAAAAAAAATTTCACTTAGTTTTAGGAGCGCGTACGAAACAAAGTGAATTTATGAAATATGTTTATGTTCATGGGAGGAATTGGAGCAATAAGTTTAAAAAAAAAATTTAAAACCTAACCCAGAATTTTGATCTGACGTAATGAATTATGCCCCCGATCTAATTTGCAAAAGGACAGACTATTCACTATTAAACATTGCATCTTTATCACACATAAAAGGAGGCAAGCCTCTGTTATTTGTCCATTCACTGCTTAATGTTCAAAAACTTATAGCGATCAGGAGACAGTGAAGCTGCTATTGAGAACTTTTCCCTCCCTTCACTTCTCTTAAGAATCAGGTCACATCTGTTCATCGCAGCAGTTGAGTTCAGTTGCTGGGAGTGAGCTGCACTTCTGCGAGGCTCACCGGCATGTCAGCAGCATGTCAAGCTCAGTATCAGGAAGAAGTGTTTTAGTTCAGTTCGTTGTCACATTTTGTACCAAGCTCAAGACTGCCATCAAAGCGAGCACATCTGCAGCTAACATAGTGGAGGAGAAAGAGGAGGAGCAGGGCGCTTTGTGTCTGTGTTGCATCAGGTTACATCTTGCTGTAAGATGGAGATAAGCAGATGCTATAAGTGGCTCAGCAGGATGAATATTGTTTTATTATGAAGGGATGGGACGGGTTAGCAGTACTTCATCTACATTTCAGATGCAGAGCTCTTCTGAAAAGGATCACTCAAAATTACTAGAAATTATTGACAAACTATTAAGTACATTTCCTTCTCATGGATCGACACCACAATCAATGGGCTGTGTAAAGTATATTCACCGTGTTTGATAGATACAGAAAAGAGATACAGGACTGTTGAACTGGAGAAGCATGTTGAGTTTTTATGTATTTTTATTTTATTTATTTATTTATTTTTTTAATTTTTGGATTTATTTTGTGCTAAATGTCACATTAGTAACTGTCGCTCACTGCCATCTGTGTTGGCTTTTTTGACTCGGTCTGATAATTGCTTTAATGGGTGCTGAGCAAATGTCTTTAACCAAACACCAGTGCCTTCACAAAGTAAAAACAAGGGAAATAACACTTTTTAATCTAATTTTCACAGCAATTTACATGTTTGTGTGACCAAATACAGTCTCTCAGTTAGCAGCTTTGAACATTTAATTATTTTGAGACTTCAATGTAATAAATTTCAAAGAAAGCTTAAGTTCTTGTGTTTTCAGTTTTTCTAGTGTAAAGCTTTTTCAGAAGAAAACCTCGAACTTCCACACAGCAAGCAAAAAGTTCAAGTTTATATTACCTAAAAAGCTTTAGTGCAGGTTTTGCCTATTTAGTCAACCTCCTCTCAGCATTTCCTAAGATCAGAACATTGTTTTGCCAATAAAAGCTTAAGGGAGCTCTGACTCCAGGGTGCATTGTATTTTCTTTCAAAAATTATCCCTTTGTTTACGTTCACTCTAGCATTTCTACTTATAGCACCTGGAAAGTGCAGTAAAACTGTGGTTGGTGTGTGTAACCTAAGATCACCTCAAAAACTTGGCTGTTTTTTTTTTTGTTTTTTTTTTTGTGGTAATTACTGGCAAATTACTTCTAATTGTGTAGCAAATTTTCTTTTACTCACTTCAATTCATGAAAATTATCATTTCTGAATGTTTGGTTACTGGGAAATAAGTATGTAATTTCTATGTTTCAGCTATAGATGGCAGACAAAGGAACATAAAGGTCATCATTGATTATTTTCATCATCATTTTTCAGCATCATCAAACAGAACCAGCTACTTTAAACTTGGAACTACATTCTCACAATGTAGTTGTGGATGGATAGCAAACAAAATCATGAATAAGTCAAGAATTTAAAATGCTTTATTGTGACGTATTTAATGCTAAGCACTTAAGCATAAAGATTGAATGTTTATATAATATGAATGGAAGGAGTGTATTCCTCCAGTTGTTTTAGACTTTACTTGTCCCTGAATGGCCACTGAGGGCATCTGTAAATTTCATTACACTTAATGTACAGTACACTTTGAGTTTTTGCTGCCTTAAGCCACAGTGCTCATAGAATTACTAAATAAATAAAAAATAAATAAAATATAAAAAAAAAAGAGGGTACAATGGCCGTCGCCTTTAGAACAAGGTACAATGTGGAAAACGTGTCTGATGTAGTTGCATCTAGTGGTGAGATTGCAGAATGCAGCCTTCTCTAACACCCCTAGAGCCAGTGTTTGGTCTGTCCTTTTTGGGCTACCATAGAAACATGGTGATGCAATATAGCTGCATGCATGAATGGAGACCTGGTTCCTAAAAGGCTCTTTCTAAGATTAAGAAAATGCAACAGTTGGCATTTTCTGGTGATGGCATTCAAAATATTAAAAATTCCATTGCATTCATATAACCTCTGTTTAGATGATGAGAATTTGGGCTTTCATTGGGTGGTAGATAACTTAATTACTGATGGAATTTGTAATGCCTTCACCTTGACATGCCAACAAGACTCAGACAGAAGGTGCGTCATACACATACAGACATTTTGCCATAGCTACTACTTAATATATCTGCAGCATTAACAGCATTTAAAAGATGACAGGAACATATGGAAAGAAAACAGTAGATTTTTTTTTAATGGCATTTTATTATATTAAAGCATGCAGCATGTATTTATATAAAATATAAACAAATGTAAACTGTGTTAAATGTTAAAAACATCTTTCAAATTAAATGCGCTCCAACTATACAAATACATACAGTACAAGTGAAGTGTGTGACTGTGTATTATCCTAATACAGCTTTCACTGTTTGTTCTTGTGTATGAGATTTCCCATTCTGTGAAAGAATTTCTCCAGCTTATTTTCATGGTGCCCTCGGGCAGCACGGGTGAGGTTGTGTTCGATACCTGCCTCACCTTTAGGAGGGATTTTGCATTTCTCTTGAGTGTGTGTGCTTCCAAAGTTGTGCGCAGAACGTAGAGGATGTTTCTTTTCAAGCGAGCAGAAAGGCTCAAATCTGCTATACAGGCGGTTCTCCGCACCTCGATCTTTGTTCCAGCTTCCTGCGTCAAAGCGGGTTCTCATGCCTTTGTCAGCAATGGTAGGTTTCTGGGTCGTAGTCTTGTGGAGAGACACCTGCGGTGGTTGTTGCTCTTCAATCATGAATCTAGGCTTTGAAGTGCTTAGATAGTTGTCGTCTAGTTGGCTGTTGCCAAGTTGTTTTCTACCACCTGATGTGGTCTCCTCATCCTCAGCTGTTAAGGTATCTGTGCTGCCACCTGACTTGATACTTGTTGTTTCTAAGGTTCCCATTGGATCTTCTTTTCTCTCTGGTATTTTCAATAAGGATTTTATTTTACTTGAACTCTTCTGTAGACAGTGCTGGGAGCCCACATGGTTGGATTTAGCTGCCTGATTTTTTCGATTCACATCCAGTGCTGCTGCAGAAACAGTCCTGGATGGTGGTTCCTGCCAGTTGGGAGTGTTAGTGCTCTTTGTGCCTGTAATACTCTTGACATCATAATGAGAGACAGATCTCTGATCTTCATTCAGAGTTGATCCATATTCTCTATTTTGTACATGGATCCCTGTGGTACTTCTATCTATCCTTCCAAAAGCTCCATACATGTGATCTGAGGATTCATGTGTGTACTCAGTGCTTGACCTTGGATCTGCCAGGCTATGTCTTTTGTGCCAACTGTCTCTCAGGATGTCAGGGTTTGAGATCATTGGTCCATCTTTAGTTCTGCCTAGACTGGCATATAAAGAGTTGTAAGAGTTTCTCACTGGACCATGGCTTGCATTGTTATAACCGTTATCAAAAACCTGCAAATTTTGCGTCTTTAACATTAAATCGTTATTTATTCTATTTTCAGCAGCTGCCGTTGGATGCCACTGCATTGATGAGTAGTGTAAAGGAGCAGAAGTGTTGCTTATGTGTCTGTTTGGCTCCATTTGGTCTGGCATGTTGGACCTGAAAGTAAGGGAAGACCTCATTCTTGCCTGCATAAAGGCGCTAGTTTTGTCCATTGGTTCAAACTGGTCTAAATAGTCACAGGAGTCTTCGAATGGCATGTCAGGGTTTTTGAGGTAAGACTCAATCCTCCATGTGCGCATGAATGACTTGGAAGTATTCTCCAGTGTCGGCATGTTCTGCTGCATGGACCGAACCTTTTTGTCATTGCCAGTGTAAGACTGACGCATGTTGTGTCCTCTGTATATCTGTGGTACTTGTAAATAATTGTCTGTTGGATAGTTATTTGTTCCATTTCCTGTTTCTCTGGGGATATTCCAGTTGCTCGCTTGGGGCCTGATGTTCTGTGGCACATATCCATCCTGTCTCTCCCCTGCATAACTGTGCCTTTTCAAGAAGTTCATTTCTTCTCTAGACTGAAACTGGGAAATGTGGTTCTGAATACCAATACCATTCTCAATAAAGGGCTTGTTTGGTTCTTCTTCAAGGTCTCTCGTGCCCAGTTTCCTCTCAAAGGTCTTCCGATAGACTGCATCCAGCGTGTGCCTCAGATGGTCCCTCCTTTCGATTTTTTGGGCCAAATGAGAGTTCGTCATGATTTGCTGTCCATGTGGCCCGTTGCGTTGGAACAAACTTTCCACGGGGCACAGTTCAGCTGGCACAGTGGAACGGGCATAAAGTGTTCGAAACTCCTCGTCGTATGACTTCACCAGATGGCCCTTGATGATCTGCACCATGCTCAGGTTGATTTTCTCAAATGACCAAGTGAAGCTGAAAGCAAACACAAAAACATGAATATGCATTTATTTACCATAAAGAATTTTGCTGTGTGATACATTACTTAAAATACTGGGGTTAGATTTTACTTTTTAACCAGTAAGGACAAAGACTTCAGACGCAAAGAGGGAAAAAAAATGGCAGAGTAATTTTTAAAAAATTACTTCAGGTTTGAGAAATTGTTTTTTTGCCAGAAAATGTTTTGTCTGTTTCTTTTCTGTAACTGTTGTCACATTTTGTTGAACCATTTCTATTTAATCATATACATTTATTTTCAACTCCTTCCACAGCCATCAATAAGAAATGATGACTCCAGTTTTATTGAAAGTGATAATAAATGTACTGTTGTTTCTTCATGAATTGCATTTAGTGTAGGTGGACTCAACATCCGCTCCTCTTGTACTGCAATTTTTTTTACCTGTACGAGCCATAAATTGCCGTGTGGCAGTCGACTAAAAGAAATCTCTGCTCCATTGCCCCATGAAATTTAGCTCCTGATCGACAGAGGTATTCGTGACCTTTTGCAGTGCGCACTCTCATGTTCTGTGGAGAGATCAGTGAAATGAAAACATCAGAAAGCATTTATCAGGCTTAGATCTGTAGGCAGCAAATATGCCAATCACACAAAAAAAAAAAAAACTGATGATTGAAATGATATTGTATTTGTCGACTCTGACAGGAATACAATTCAACATAGTCTAATTGAAAGTGTTTGCGAAGATAAATACTTAACTCCATCCAAAAACAGGACAAACCAGTTTTTAAAAAAAGACTTCCCCTTAACAATCTTAACAATCTATCTCTAATAAAGAAGAGGCTAGTAATAAAAGGCTAAGCATTTGAACCTTTGTATATGTATACATTTTGCAGTCCTCTAAAAAACCTTTCTCTACAAACCTTTGTTTGTATATAAAGCTCTAATATATAATATAAAGCTACAGATGGTTACCCTATCTTAGCACAAAGAAGGTAAAGAAGATTTCTTCTCAGCGATTAAAATTTGTTTGTTAAATTTGTACAAAAATACATGTAAGAATAAGAAGTTCTAGCTTTAAGTAAGTTTTTCTTAGTCTGTTACGGTCAAACTAGCTGTTTCCCACAGTTTACAGCCTTTGTTAAAGCTAAAGCCAGATGCTGAGCTTAGTTTTGCACTGACAGGTCTGTCACAGCTGGTTTATAGAGTACGGGCAGGGACGACCCAAATGACTCAGATGCCTGTTGGCAGGCAGGTTCAGGGAAATAATGTCAGTAATGAAAATGAGTAAGAGTGACATTCAAGCAGGTGCTTGGGCACAAAAACAACAAAAGAGCAAAATGAGCAGACCAAAGCCAAACACAGCAGGATCAATAGACTGGAACAACTTTACAGCTGATGTGGTACAATAGGCCAGTGTTTGCTGACAGGCAGGATGAAAGCTCGCAGGCAGCGATGCTTTTTTCAGGGTCTGTCTTGCACTTTATTATGATCAGCTGACTGGGAATGGAGGGAAAGTTCAAGGGTATCTGGAAGGAGTATGGTAAGGGACAGAACAAAATGGCCAAAGTAAATAAGGCTGAAAGAGGAATCATGACTAGGCAAGAGAGTGGCATCAATCTTTTCATCTGTTTTGGCAAGAAAGTAAATGAGTATTTCCACAAAGGTGAAACAATTTCTTGAAAATGAATATTATTTAAGATCAGCATCATTTAGTCACCTCAAAATATGTTATTCTCAAGTGTTAGCTTCTTATGATGCAACTACAAAACAAAGCGTGTTTAAATAGTATGATACCGTCAAAAAATTGTTTTAAATCGTGTACTTACCCTGAGTTGTTGAATTTTTACATCTTGATTTTCAGCCATTGTGAGGAAGTCTTTGAAATGGGAATCATCCAGAAGCACATATACTGGGACTCCACGTACAGAGGCATCAACAATTTCTTTAAATATATCCACATCAGTGAACACGTCCATTACAATGGCAATGACCTACAAAGTGAATAATTCATGATCAATTCAACATGTCAAAGTCCAGAGTGGGTATAGGGCCTTTACAATTTACATGTGAAAGCAACAAATACAACATATTATCATTATTCAGAGACCAGGTTGAGCTCTCTCTTCTCTCTCTTCATTAATTTCACTTTAGACTCAATGATATTCCAGTGAAAGTTCATCATACTAATGTAATGATTTTACTAATGTCAAAATCCTGAATGCAATTAAGCAGCAGCATCATGGTCCAGTGGTCCAGCAGCATATAATGAGTACTGTAATCAATTCATGTCTGCCTATAGTGCAGGTTACATACATACATTGAAATAAATACAGTATTATTTAACCCTTTAGGTAATCCAGCTGTTTCATACAATGATATATTTATCTACATCTGTTTGGATTATTTGACAGATTACACAGATCAGAGAGGACATCATTGCCGTTAGAAAGATACAGTTTAATTTTCTTTTATAAGTAGTATTAAAAGTATAACGTGTAAGGTTATAACAGAGCAACAGAATTCTAATAGTCTACTAACCACAATTTTGAGCCACAAAACTAGTTTATGATTCACTTATGATACAGTTGGAGAGCTGGAGGATATGACTCTTTAATAAAGTGCTATTACCGTAAATGGTTCCCACACTTACTCTCATGATGATAAGTTGCAAAACCAGAGTTTGACCTCATTGCTCTTAGCAGACACTCCTTAAATTTGGAAACTGAAAACCACAAAAGCTCATGGAACTGCCCTTAGGGGTAAAAGTGCTTACGACATATTTTACTGAAGCACAGGTCTCAAATTAATCACACCTCTGGAATCAGAACTGTATGTATGAGCCAGTTTGCTCTCTGGATACAAGGCTTTATTCTTTTGAACATCACACAAAAAAGCATTTTTTGTTAATGTTCTTGCATATTGTTGCAGGTACAGTAGTTTGGATTACCTGTCTTGCATCCTGAATATGCCTACGAATCACCTCTTTGATGGTGGGGTTGTTTGGTCTTGGAGGCTGAAAGAGCAGATCAATTTTTGTCTGTAGCAGTTCATGCATGACTTCCGGCCACCCTAAGTCCAAATCTGGCGCTTCCACATCCGAATGAATGGGCCAGTATGTCCCTGAGGATGATTGATTCTCAGGTGGGCCATTGATTTCCTCTGTTTCTGTTTGAAGTGGGGGTTGTTCTGCATTTGCAGCGATGAAGAGAAGCTCATCCTCTGAGAGAAAGCTCCCAAGTCGTTCTTCCTTAATAAACTCCTGGTATTTGTCCCTGCCACCTCTCACCAGTTGATCAATTGCCAGGCGATATGACTCCTTATAGTGGGGTTGGATGTAATCCTCTGTTTTAAAGTCTCCCCTCAGTGATGACAGCATAGAAAACTCTGGAGAATCCATCACTGCAGACTGTTTCAGTGGAACCATGTACAGATAATACAAATGAATGACATCAGAGGAAAGACGATGATTAACACAGATCTGTGACTCTGGTTAAGACTGGATGTTGCTAAGCTTAAACATGCAAGACAGACTTTTAGTGAAGTGACACCTAGTGGTCATGTGAGACAGCATCATATCCATCAGAACAAATGTCCTTCAAACCTTCACAAATGATTTTAATCCAACTCACAATCTTTCTGTTGAAGTCGTTCATTGTGCCTAAACACCAACACTGTCACGCCACATTAGGGTTGGTTATTTATTTTTCAACAATGGTTTCTGACACCTTGTGCTGCCATAGGGGAGCTAATTCAGGAAATGTTCCACAGCTATTTTTCTCAGACACAATTTACAACTAAATCGAACTACAATGTATTTGTAAACATACACTATGATGCACATGTCAACCTCAATATTGGCAAAATTCTTAATATTGATACTTATTTATGAGCTACTTATAAATTAGCCATTCATTGCGCAAGGTTTTTTTTAGTAGCTTAACAGGACTTTGTTTACATCTTTGCAGTGGTTACAGTGTTTGATTACACTGGGATTGTGTGTGATTTGTGATATTGGGCTACGTAAATAACCGGTCACTTGACTTGTTATAACCACGCTACAAAAAAAAAGCCTCTGTAATAAAGCTTTACATTTTCAGTTATGTTGGATTCACGACACAGTAATGCATATTGCAGTTACTGCCGTCTATAAGGAGTCCTTCCTTCTTTCACTTTTCTTAGGATTCAGTCACTAGCATGCAAATATAGCTGTTAATTCTAATTTACTTCCAACAAGCTGCATCATAAAACTTACTCATTATTATTAGACACTGAGCATGTTGGCAGTAGGTAATTAAAGGATGATTAGCAGTGCATGCTCAACAGGGAAATAATATTGGTGTGTCTTCAAATATAAATATGTTTGTGAGGACATACACAGCTTGTCTTTCCATTTCTGTAGAATAAAATCAGTTTAGCATTGAAAACTAGTTTTTCAAGTAATATTCAGCATTTAGCATATGCACTATACACTGAGCAGCCATAACATTGTGACCACCTGCCAAATACTGTGTACACAGTAGCCAGTGCAGTAGTTGATTGGCACTTGTGTCACTCTGCAGCTCACTGTGTATTTTCAGTGAATCCATTTGCTTCCATAGTTATGCTGTCAGGAGGGGCTCACATTAGTCTGCCATTTAGTGAAAAATAGATGTAAAAGGGGTGAAATGTGTGGTCGTGAGGATGAGCTAGAGATCATATTTTTAGGCAAATTGAACGGCCTCTTTACTATCACTCTCTATACCTGCTGAATATCTCTCTTCATGGAGACCAATATACAATATTTCTCATTTTTCAAACATTTCTGATTCAAAGATTCAGACAAGAATGAAATCTAGAAGCTGAATCTACAGTAGGTCATCTTTATAATCAGTGAGCGCCCCCGATCCTGTTGCTAGTTCACGTTTGTCCTTCCTTAGACAACATTTGCTCAGTACTAACCACTGCAAATTGGGACCTGCAGTTTGGGAGATCGTCTGACCCCGTAGTCAGAAAGAAAGGGTGACATTTTAAAAACTCAAGCTTTTCACTTTCGTAGAGATTATCTATTCTGTCAGAAACATCTTACTCTGATTTCATAGCAATATACAGCTACAGTATGTACCTTGTATGGGAAAGTTTTGGTTAACATTTTACTTTCAGTTGAATTTCATGCATGCAGAAAATATAGCTTTTGCTCTGAGTGAATAACCCTAGGTGAAGCTGTCTGTTTCAGGTGATTTTAGTTTTTATCACCACTGGCATTTGATAATCTTACAGAGCTGCTGCTTTTTGTTAGACACTTCCTACTGACAATACCATTATCTCAATGCTCAACAACAGTAACTTACCTTTAGATTGTGAACTGTTGTGAAAATCCTCTTGACTGCTCCCTGAATACACCTCCTCGATTTATGCTCGATTTGTTTAATATTTCTGGCTTGCTGGAAGACAGAAAGACAAGGAGGTGTCTCGACATGACAAGCAGTCTGCAGGTAGAGGGTGTGGATTCCAGTTTAGACATGCAAATGGTCTGCCTCGAAACCTGCTCACAGGCAGCCATAAACCTGTTTGAGACATTTAACCACTCCCCTCTGCAGAGGGACAAAGTTCACGCTGACAAAAGTCAAGATAATGGCAGACATAAAGAGATATTTGATGAATAGTATAGAGTTAGAGGCATTGGACGTCGAAATGCACACAAACTGCTGTATATGATTTCACTGGATAAAAGAAAATATTTTTGCTGCAGGCCAAAGTTTCTCAAACAGAGGATGCCAAATAAACCTGAAGAAACCAGGGATCATAACTCACTTTAATCTTAACTTCAAATGAGGCTCAGAGTGGTGTGATTCAAACAGTGGTGGGGACACAGCTGTCGTAGAAGACAAGCACTTCTGTTTTACATGTAAACTGTTTGAAAATGTGGGTTGGGTGAAACGTGCATTTGTGAATTTATTGACATTTGACATTCTTCACCCTGTCTTCTTAGGTCTTAGGAAGTCTCTTGGCAAAGTGATTTATTCTGTAATATTTGCATTCATAAGCAGAAAGTCTGAAAGCACAACATCTATACCATTGCTTTTTGAATTTATAGTGCCTGTGTGTATTTGTTTTTGTCTCATAATGAAATGTAACTGCATCAGAAGTGTTACTCAGCCACCAACACTCCCTGGATGGCAGCAGTGTGATGGGGAGGATGTTTTAAATGAAAAACAAACTGAACCTCCACAGTCAGCCCCAAAGCAGTTCAGAACTCCATCCAAGTTTGCTTGTTGTAATGTAATGTCTGGACATGCAAGTACACACTATACAGTAGACTACATCAGTCAGTTTAATCAAACTCTCCAAGAGGTAGTTTGTTATAAGATTTATAATGTACAGTAAATCTAAATCTACAGTTGGCAGCTGGTTAAGTGGAATCAATGGAAAACAGCTTCTTTACTAATATAATAAAATCTCCCAGTGCGAAAAACTAAATGTTAAAAGAACAATTTCTAAATGCTGTTACCTTTGCTGAGTGCCAGGCTGTTTCTAATTGTTTACAGTTCTTATGCTAAGCCTAAGCTAACCGGTTGGTGGATGTAGTTTATATGAGAGTGTCATCAATCCTCTCATCATCCAACAGAGTAAAAAAATTACTGTATAATAACTGTCATGTTTTTAATTCAGCTACACACATGGACGGATTATGAGTCAATGGGCTCAGTCATGTAAAAGACATATGGGCAGCCATGTGGTTTGTAATCTGTTCCTGTCTTCTTGTGGTCATTTTGTGTCTGTTTTTAGGCCTTTTGTGTTCATTTTTATTGTAATTGTTTAACATAGACATGTGGATGCTGCAGTATTTTAGGTGTTTTCTGTGTTTTTTTAGTCATTTTTTCACTTTTTAAATGGTTTTGTATCTCTTTATATTTGTTTTGCATACACGTTTTCTTGTTTTGTGGCTTTTGTAGTCACTTGATTGGCTTTCCAGTGGAAAGGTTTATATAAAGTATCTTCATGCTTCTCCAGTCTATCCAGGAATCCATCCATAGCTGCACAGTTTGCTAAATCACATGGAATACTGATTAGACTCTGAGCAGGTGAGATAATAATTTTCTGGGTGTTGAGTCGCTGTCAATCAGTCAGTGATATATAAAACTGTTTTTTTTTTTCTTTTCTCCATCTTTCATTTCTCTTTGTGTGCCACTGAGGTGAAGTTGCTATTGTCATCATATGATAATTGCTTCAAAGATTCAATTTGAGTCCAAAAAGTAGACTTTTCTGATGACACTAATCTGTTTTAGCCACACTGTAATTTATTAAGTAACAGTATTTTATTGTTGATAAAATAATGTTGCCTGTGATATGTAACCTGGTTATGGAGAGCCTTTTATTAAGATGGAAAAACCTCTGGTAGTTCCTCAGGGCTTTACCTGAAATGAGTGATGAAAACAAGATATCCCCACCATTGTTTAGTTCTGTCTTGAACCTGGGTGTGTGTATATTAAGTAACGTATGCTCTAAGTCACAGGGAGTTTCTTTTCTTTAGGCAGCCTCCCTGTGAGTCACCTTTTATGACACCCAGTTCCTGCTTTGAGCTTGTTGTCATGATCAGTTCCTCAGGCTGTTCTGGTCTCCTGTCTGCAAGTCTCAGCAAGTGACATGTTATTGGGAAGCACCTCTAATCAGCTAAACACGGCTCTGACAGTTTGATAAGACCAGCATGAAAGGCATCATTGCAATTGCAGATCAGTCTCAGAGGCACTGCATCATTTTTTGTCATGTTAACATAGCTTTGTGTTCAAGTTCTTTTTGTGTTTTGCTGTAAAAATTTTGGACAGCTTTCCTTTGAGAACACTTGCAGACAAAATCAGAATTTAAATTAGTTTAGGCACAATTACAATTCAATGCTCTAGATGATTAGCAGTGTTATAACTGTGAACTTAATGGCATGTGCTCAGAAAAGATGCCAGCTTATGTAAATTACAGGTTTACCTGGAAATGTTTGTTCTGAACCTCACCGCAGAGGTGCACATTTAAACACAGGAAGGAGAGTAGTTTAACCAGTTAGATGGAGATGGTTGATAACATCTTGTTTTGCGGTTTGCATGTTTGCATAGTTATGGCCTGTTGAAACAGGGGGTTTGTATATGGGGAGTCATAAAAAAATACTGCCATGTAATTTATAGTCACATGTGCCACATCCTAAAATACAAAGTGATCCAAGCCAGCCAAGATCCAGTGAGCAGGTATAATCTGTCCTTCTCTGTATCTCTAAATCTCATCCCTTATTTAAAGAAATACTAATAATAATAATAATAATAATCACAGTTGATTGATCAGTTAATTCTGGGTAAATCAGTTGCACTGGCTGCTGGGTTCTTTGTCATTCTGTGGCAGTCTTGACATAACCCTGAGGGTTAAGCATGATTGGATTGGAAAGTAATTTGTAGTTAGTACTATAGTTAATTAATTTATAATTAATTACTTGATTATATATTTTTCATTTTAAAAAGTAATTAGTTACCTTATTTTCTTTACTTGGAACAGCTCAATTAAAGGTGCAATGTTATGGTTCAAGCAGCTCAGCTTAATATTCATTGGCCAAATGGCCAGCTTGGCAGCGATGGCTAGGGCGCCTTTTTGGATCCCACTTCCAAGCTCCGGTTCTGGCTCCTGTTCCGGTGCCTTGTCCTCCTCCTCTAGTTCTGTCTGCCTCCCTTGTCCTGCCCACTAGCCATCTTCCAGTTTCCAGTGTTGTGTTCCTGGTCCAACCCTGCTCCTAAACCTCCACGGAAGCAGTGGAGGTTCTGTGTCCAGTGCCTGCCCTCGCTTGTTTTGCGGAGTGCACAGCATCATCTGCTGCTCTGAGCATCTCTTCGTCCATTGTAGGGACAGTTCACTGGGTTTGCTGGTATCCATGCTAACTCCACTAGTGGGAGTGTCATCTACTGTGGCTCTACTGCAGGGAACATTGGTGCAGGACATTTGTTCAGCAGTACCATAGGCCTGCCTATGCTCTTGTGTTTGCTTTTATTTATAGCACGTTGTACATTCTTCCCTCTCCCATGTCGTTTTTGGTGCTTCCCAGGAGTGTACCAGGAAACCTAGAGTCATATGTGATTTTTCACTAACTGCTGTTAACAATAGTGTGTTCTCCTGGTCCAGACAGTCACTTAGATGTTCAGGTTAGCTATTTGTCTGTTTACAATTTGGGTCATGCCGTGGTTTTACACTATGCTCCCAGGTTCATTGGGTCCAGAGGGGCACAGATAATTTCCTCCTGTCACTTCAAACCATAGTGATAGATGGCTGCACACCAATGAGACAGAACGGTGGTTACATATCGTAACCCTAGATTCTGTGAACCTAGACCATGGCCACTCTGGTCATGCATTGAGACAGAATGCAAGGTGAATTTCAGACATGGAGCTTTTGCCTATAAAGTTAATGGAAAGGCAATTCCCTTTGGGTGGTGCAAACTCTGTCTTTATGATGTAGCAACACTGGAGGGAACATTGATAGATTGGATATGTGGGTGAAAAATACACAGACTGCAAACAGTCCAGCTGTCAAATTTGTGGAAATGATGTAATGATATGAGGTGAACATTTGTCTGAACACACCTTAGCAGCCAGCTTTTTCGGATCTAAACGGGCCCTGAATGTCACAATGATTCATAAAGTGGCCACGTTCTCTATAGGGCTCTTATTGTCCCATTGCAGTACAAATGTTCTCAATCATTACCTCCTGAGTATTACAGTTGCTGTTATACCGGAGAGTAGTTTGTTACTATCTGAAATTTGAGGCCATTGTGGCCTCTGAAATAAAAATTGCATGGGCATGAATTAAACCATGACTCACAGGTTCCTTTATATCATTCATTACTGAAACTAAAAAGCCGTTTTTTGTGAAAAACAGTTCACTTGGACATATTTTGGGATGGAGAATAATCAATTGCATTCATCTAAGTACCTTTGTAAGTTACATTGTTTTTGTTTTGTTCTCTCTCATTTTCGCTCACTGGCCAAGTAGCATCAGTATCTACAGGCCTCAGCAGAAACAGGATAGTGGTAGTGGCAAAAACATCTTATTTCTTAATTTTTTTCCCCAGTCACAATGGTACTTTCAACCAGCATTACCAGCTCATGCTGTCAGAGTACCCTGTTCTCCAGCTGGGAACACTTGTTAGAGAGCACAACGTGAAAGCACCACGCTGACAGCCAACAGTGTGGATCTTCGTCCGTCTTTCTGTACTTACACCCACAGTGGTTTATTTTTTTGTGCTATGCCACTTATGTCAAATCTGTCTGCACCACAGATGTAGGAACAAACAGCTTATATAGTCATTTATGCTGTAGAGCTATGGAAAGACATGTAGAGTTTGATAATATTCTCATGCTTCTTAACCACCATATTATTAGTTCTTGTGCAAAACTGTATTGTCTGTAAGGTATTTCTGCCCATTTAACTCAACAAATTCCCTGTAAATAGTTTACTGAGACATCTACAGTGCAAAGTGCAGTCTACAGTTCCTCTAAAGGTTTTTGTAAAGCATGTGACATAGAGGTCAGCTGTTAACAGGGATCACACAAGGGAGTGTTTGTTTTCTTTTGTTTTTCAAATGGCCGTGTCTTTGAAGACCACTCATCATATTTTATTGATTTCATCAGAAATGTAGAGCTGGAAGTAGAAAGTTCACAGAGATAAATTAATCCATCTTATGCTGAACTGTCTAGTCAGGGGACACCACAGCTCTGCAAAATATTTAAAATCTTGCATGGGTGCAAATGTCACAATACTGTACAATATATAGCTGCTGCTTACTGTTCACCACCTCATCCCTATAAAACCTCATGATCCATATGTACATTAGTTATTATTTGACCACAATGATCCATAATTTAATATCTCTATCAACAATCAAAAGATATTAACACAAATGTTATATATTCATTGCTGTTAAATTATTAGTCAGTATTAAATTCTTTGCCACCTTTTTATTTTTTTTATTCTTAATGTCCAAATTAACTGATTTTGCATGCATATATTTTAATTCTCAAATTATTTCTTGCCAAAACAAAAGGTTACAGTATATTAAAGTGACCATACTGTATTAAACCAACAAAATAATCCGGCTGCTTGCCCAAATTGTCTCAAATATTATATTTTCTTAGGGAAGTAGATCCAAATCAGACCTATAGGCTAAAAACTGCTCTAAATTTATTCAGCAGATAACTGTTTGCTGTTAATGAAGCTTAAATGATAATTGAAGGTCATGCCATTTTATATTTTATAAAGCTCCTTCAACAGTCTTGATTTGATTATAGGGTACAAATTTATTTCTGAAGTACTGAAGTCTTGCTGTGTGGTAGGGAGTGGATACTGTGTGAGAGCAACAATCATCTGCCTGTTTTAATTCCCATTACTCCAAAATCCCCTACGAGGTTGACTACTCTGTTCTTTGAGGATTTTTAATTGGTGTTAGGAACGTCCCAGAAGCTCAAATCAAATGATTGGCCTGTAGCGGCTCTGTACTGCACTTCCTATATTCTCTTTTAAAGATCCTACTGAACAAGATGAAATTCCGATTCTATAATTTATATTTTTTACAAGCAAAAAAGAACATAAAACTCAGAACATAAGGGAAAAATGAGAAGTCTTTTTTTCATAATACTATTACATAATAGTTTATTCAAATTATTTATTGATATTAAAATTGCATTTTATTTAGAGTTGAATGAGTTATGACTTTTATGATATACAACAATGAACCTCATCATGTTTATTATTTGTGAATTCAGGTCTGCATGTTTTTATATGTTCTTGTTTAAATTCAAAATTATTTAGTTTAAAAAGAATTATGGCCATATCACTGTTTAACATGCAGGAACTTTCTGACTGGCTATGGCAGGTGTATCAGGTCAGTTTCAGATTTCTCCACATGCTGCAGAAACAGCAATACTGGAGTTTAGAGTGATGAATCAGAGATGATGAGAATGATGCTGTTACTGCACATTACTTTTCCCTGACAGTGGGAATGTTTACACTCTATAAACGCAGGTCTACATAATAATTAATAGACCATAAAGCTATACACTCCAATCCATGTCTTGTTGTCCAGACATGAAATAACAGTCTGACCTGACATTTTCCTTACTGTATCTGCTATGAAAGAACAGTGCTGTTTCTTTCATCTTGTAGCATGAATCACCAACTAGTGATGTGCCGATTTTTTTTTTTTTTTGTAGCTTTAATGCATCCGCTGCTACCTTCCTCTGTCACGTCTTTTGCTCTGAACATTTCTTTAATAGAAACTAACAGCCTGACATTTACATCCACTTCAAAAAGTAAGCAGCCCTTAGCCTCAGTCTTTTAACCTGATGTCATGTATGTAGCCAACAAGTGCACATTTGAAAACATCTTACTGGATTCTTAATATTACAATCCACACACAGTGTTTTCAGTCCGCTGGTGGAGCTGATATCAAATTAGATAGAGCTGATAAATTTTGTGCCAGTTGTCATTTCAGATAACACAATTTGTGGCATAACTGTACATTCACCTTGGGAGAATGGAAAGATTTGCAAGACATCAGGAATTAGCAGATGAATTAGACTCTGCAATAAACAGCCATACATTTGGAGATGTACTTATTTACTAATTCCCGTGAGGCACAATTAACTTGACATAGCTTCTGTTGCTGTGCTTATATTCTGAATACTGACTGTATCTGAGCAGATCCAATTGTTCATTCAACACACCGAAAAGAATCTAGGGTCAGTGGTTAATGCTTTTGTGTTAATGCATTATATATGAGTCTCAAAATCTTCCATCTGCCCCTAAGTAGGATGATGAACCATCTTTCACATGATGACTGATCTGGTCTTCAGGCTCTGTAATCTGCAGGTCACATACTGAAAATGGACTTCTTCTTCTTTCTGGCTTCCTCTCCTGTCTCGATGTCTGTACTTTTGGACTTGAGCAAAAATATTTCCTTGCCTCTTCATGACTCATATTTTTCACCTGAAACAGAAATAGACACATTGATTTCTAAGTTTACTTCAGCATTTAGCACTGTGTAATTTGCAGCAGCTTCTAGTGGCTGGTTTTTGTTTAGACTTGATTTCAGCCCACAGTGAAATTACTTAACATGGCGCTGGTTGCAGTTTGCACTGGGATGAATAGTGATTGTCTTTAATTATAATTGACAATCATAATTGTGTCACCAGATTGAACGGCAATCACTGATCTATGCTTTCACCTTCTACTGAAAGTAAACATTTGAATTGATGACATTTCCTTTCTCATCCTTTACACACTGAAGGTGGTTTAACACTGCATTACCTTCTAAAGCATTTATTACAATTTTGACTTTTGCCAAGACACATTATTCCCTTGGTTATTTCTCCACCACAAGAGAAAGAAAGCATCTTTAAAGCTCATCAGCATTGATGCTCCAGACCTGTGTGACAATTCTTCAGGTGGTTGAAAGAGACAGCACATTTGCTTTGGCTCTGAGAGCAGGTGTTGGAATGAATACGCCAACATTTCTGAAAATACAGAAGCTGGATGAAAAGATCAATATCTATTTTGGTGCTTTGTGTTCAGTGCAGACTTGGATTCACAATGTGTTAGAAAAAAAAATAGAAAATAAAAATCACTAGAGACTGTGATCAACAAGTTGTTAGTTTCGATTGCAAAACTATGTTTATCCTCCTTGCTTCCACTTTTTTGTGCGTAGTGAGACTAAATTCATCTTCTTCTGTGTATGTACATTTTTATTGATATTTATATTATATTGTCATTGTCAGGAACGAAAGCTCTGGTCTTTCATGTAAGATGTTATCTATGCCCATTTAACCACCCACAGAATACTAATTTCTGTTTACTTTGGAAGTTCATCATCACTCAGCCTCATGTTATACTCATTAGTCTCACATTTTAATGCATTTTGTGTCACCTCACAGCCAAGAAATGAACATCACAAGCACAGTCATAATCCTAAATCAGTAATAAAGTGCAAATATCACCTTCTCTGGATGCAGTGGCTGTGCTTCTCACCGGTTTGTCTGCAGAGGTGCAGTAGTTAATGATACAGGAAGTGACGTTTGATATTTTCCACTGTCTAATGAAACTGGGAAAGTGAAAATGTGTAAATGTCAATGTCTGACAGCACTCAGAGAAACAAGCCAACAGTGTAACTGAAAGGTAGATCAGGATACTGGTGCCAAGATCAAACATGATGCAATGTTTCTCCTATTTAAGTTTATGTTTTGAGGCACAACACAAGGGTTCGTATTTCCTCTGCCAACACAGAGCCAGCCTCTTTGACACATCTATGTTCGAACATGCAAACCCTCTCCATCTTTAAATCCTTAACATGATCTTTTTGTGCTCTGAGCACACTTTATTTCTATTCTTTTCTAGTTAAAGTTGTAGCAACAAGGTTGCTTTACCTTTATGTAATTGTTTCTTATCTATTGGACTTGAAGGTCAAGTTCAAGTGAGACTGTCAAATAAGCTGCTTCTAAAGCTTTCAGAAAAGTTTCTAAAGGGAACTTGATGTGTGACTAATTTCACATCCTGTCTTATAGAAGATAAAATAAAAATATTAAGAATCTGATTATTAAAACATACAGTATGAACCTGCTTTGCTCTAATTGGTTGACCTGAGATTTACATATATAACCATAGAGAGTTAGCAACATGATTAAAACATGGTTAACATGGAATATACCAAATGTGATCTGTTCTGCAGGTATGCATATTAAACTCCAGACTTCTTCTGTGGTATGGGAATCAAGAAGAAAGAATGATAAATCTAGTTTTCCCAGCCTCCAACCAATCTGTTGTCAAATGCTAAGTGATTCATTCCTTTGTGCATCTCAATAATTGAAGCACATTGTCAAGAGCTACAAAGGGAGACATTATATTACATCTTTTGTACTTTCAACCTACCACTGAAGCACAAAAAATATTCTGCAGGAAGGCTTATAAAGCAAGACATATATAGCTGGGATATGAAATATGCATAGACTGAAAAAGAAAACTGAGGCCTGAGCTGCTGGCATGATTAACATTAAGTCCAAAATGAGAGCAGTTGAAAGGCAGGGGCGGCTGTGAGGGAATGAGCATAACCTGTGACAGAAAAAGGCTAATACCAGAGTGAGTGTTTGGGCTGTGAGATTATGCAGATTGCACACACTCCCTAGCTGAAATAGAGTTGGAATTGACTGTAAATATAAGATGACCCTCACCAGCTCCTGGTTATTGTCACATGGATTGTATTATTGTTACCAAGTTACAAAATTCAGTAAGCATGCCACTGGAGCGGTTTATGGGTCATATTTAAGGAGAAGCAACATATTATAATTTAGGTTGGAGGACAGAAATCAGTCAGAAATCATCTAGTAAGACAAGATACCATGATAGTGTGATTATCAAACTAAATTCAAGCATCCTAAAAATGCTGTTGATATAATTTTAACATTATACATTATATTTTAACACAAAAAAAAAAAAACAATACCAGGGTAGGTAGTAATGCTTGTTTTCATCAGGATTGTCTTTTTTGTACAAACATGAACTTTAAAAATAAACACCATTCACTGCAGGTCAGTTTGTTTACCTCCTACTTGTAATTACGATGAGCTGAAATTAATTACCAGTTACTTCAATGCATAATATCTAATCAAAGATCTGAGGTTAAATGAGAACAGGAAAGCCCATATGCAGTTTGCAGTGCCTGGGTAAGGAGCAGATAAATGCTATAGCTCGTCATGGTTCCACATCAATAAAAGCCAGTTAGAAAGTGAAATATTCCTCCAAGATTGCCTTGGAAATAAGATACAAATGAAATGATGTGCCACGCCAAATGCATCAGAAATGCGAGACCCATTTTGTCTATCTGGAGGTAAATGGAGCCTTTCAAGGAGAGGACCTTGTTTTTTAGTGTCAAACATATCAAGAGCCCTGTTAACAAAACCTCTCTGCTGTGGAAGGTGTTTGAAAGCGTGCACTCAGACTGTAATTTTGCATACAGTACAGTATTATGCATATGTCTTTACACTCTAATGGCTTTAAATAATAATTTGATAGTTATAGAAACCTGGTAGAACTGATGACTTTCTAATATTTATTTGGTTTCCTGTCATCATGTCTGAAACTAGTTTAGAAATTAAATTCAGCATTGTAAAAAGGTTTTGTAGTAAGATAAATGGCCATTATTATACTGACATAACACTAAATAATCACTGAAAATACATTTTGCTCCAGCACAGGCTGCAGGAAACTCCATCTCATTAACTCTGAGAGAAAAAACAGTGAAATCAGCTCTATTTGAATTATATGTATGTACACATATTCTGCTAAACACACAACTTCCAGTGAGACAGTGGGCTGAGCAAAAAAACAACTTTATCTCTAGTTTAAGTTGTTGACATGAAGAGGTCTGGAAACACACCAGATCCTCAGTAGCTTGTGAAGAAAAGGCAATTGTCCTCTCTGAGGACTTGACAAAGTTGGCTGAGAAGACAGGTGGTGAAGAATCGATCAACACTTTATTGTTGGCTATAGGAAAGTCTCCGACTTTTCAAATTACTTTTCATCAAAATAAGTAGGATTATGTTTGACAATACTGGGTAAACTGGATGGCTAATATACAGTACAAGAGATCCAATTTGGCCCTGTGATAGACTGGTGACCTGTCCAGGGTGTACCCCTGCCTCTCACCCAAAGAGAGCTGGGATAGGCTCCAGCAGATCCCTGTGACCCTAAAATAAGGAACAAACAGGTATAGATGATGGAGGGATGGATGGATATCCAATTTCTTTTAGTTGTAATGAAAACAGGAGTCTAATACCATAGGTTTTGTGAGTTTTACACTACTGTAAAAATCCTATTGATTTTGTGGTAGCGGAGGTGACTTTGGTTAAATAGATGGATGGAGACTCCACATTTTTGTGACATCACATTATTCATTTGACTGAGGATTTTATTTGGTGTATCTAATACATACTGGAGCAATCAAAACAGGGACAATGAGAAATATGTCTGGTTTATGCCCAATTATACTAGCCCGACCAGCCAGACTAACTCTTTTTCTATTCTATACAAAAAATTTGTCTCAAACTTCTTCAGTTGAGATCGATTTCCAGGGGGCGGGCCAATGGACAAACAATAAACCAATCAGAGAAGCAAACAATATGACACAAGCAAAGCGACAGTGAGACCAGCGAATGGCGGTTTTGTTGTAAAAACATGAGAACAGACATGAGCTATACAGTTATCAACAGTTCTGTGCATATTTTGGAACAGAGTAAACTGCAAAAGCCAGTTGTAAAAAGATTTGTGGACATTAAGAGAAGTTACAAACGAGTCATTGCGTATGTGCAAGGCTTGTTTAAATTTGATTGGACGACTGGAGTGTTAACCCCACCCCATTACAGATAAGCGGCTGTGATTGGCCGGCTCTTTTGAAGCTGCAGGTAAAGCCTCTCTATGGCAGGTGGTGCAGACCAACATTCTTTCGCTAAGTAAAGAGTGGGTCTGGCTGACCAGGCTACAATTGTACTGCCAAATTTAGAATTGATTATGTGGTAGATTGAGACTTTGTTAAATATTCTTTAAAGATTTGGACCTCTATGTGTTAAACACATCTGTGTATAATTTGTTCATTTTGGAAACTATGGCATTACAGAGGCACAGTGTTTCACGATAACTGTAATCTGCAGATATAATAATGTGGGACCATCTGAATGACTTTGACATTTATTACTATATAAAACAAATAACAAAGGTGAAAGGACACAACCCTGGGGAGATCTAGTGGAGGGAGAAAGGACATGTGATAAGACACCTTTTACCCTCACATGCTGTGTTTTTAAAAAAAAAAAAAAAAATCCATTCTCCAATATCAAAATTGAGAATCCTCTCCAACCTGTCTGCTGAAGCATGAGGCTAGGTATCTGTACCAGATACAGTTAAAAGGAGAGGAAAAATCAATAAAGAGCAGACTTGGGCCCCTCAAGATGTTTCTGCACCATATTCAGAAAAGTCCCTTTAGCATCATCATCCCCTCTGCCTGACTTAACTGAAGAGGGTCTAGTTTAACTTGTATAGTTTCTAAAAGTGCATTCTTCACTATTTTCTCAAAGGTTTTCATAACAAGAGCCACTGATCTAAAATCACAGTGAGAGTTTGGAGTATTGTTCAGGATACATATATATACAATATTTTTCCATCCATCCTTTATCTATTGAGCAGGGGGCTGGAAACCAATCACAGCTGACATTAGGCAAGAGGCAGGGGTACAGTCTATCACATCACTGACACATAGAGACAGACAACCATTCGTGCTCACATTCAAACGTACAACAATTTATAGGCCTGCTGAAAGGCCCCGGTTGGTAATTGTGATGTGACAGTGCTGACACTGTGGTGCCCTTATTTAGTTCTGGCAAATATGTCAACAAACTTTGAACATTCTTTTGGCTTTCGGATGGACCGCAGAGAATTGGATTATAGTGTTATTTATTCATTTGGATCTTGTTTACTGCTATGGAAACTTGTCAATGTGTGAGGGCCTTGTAACTCTTCAGGCGACACTTTAAAGTGATTAAAAAAAAGTTGTTATTTTGGTATCACTTAAAGTAAAACTACTATGTTACTGTGAATTCAAGAAAATAAAATGAAGCAGACACAGATTCCTTAACCAATGACATCAGCCTACCTTTGTGTTGTCAGTTACAGTCTGCTTGACGACAAAGTGCCTGGGAGGGTTTGGATAAAACCCTTTATCCTCCACTGTCAGTCTAGGAATGGCCGTCATTGGGCGAACAACCCCAGGCTTCGTCTGGACGGAGTGTTTCACAGTCGGACAGCGGAGAGAAATTCATTCTTATAAGTAGTCTTCCAAGATAATTTATATTATCAGTGTTTGAGAAGTTGCAGCAGATCACCTATAGAATAATTTAACGTGTACCATTTTAGAATCCACCAGTTTTCTTTCCACATCAGCCGATGGGTGTAAGCTGCATATAGATGCCTGAATAAAAATTGTAGAAGAAAATCATTAACATGGTAACATGGTGTCACTCACCAGAATGAAACTGAGCCATGTCTTGTGAAATGTTGCAAATTAAGTTTGATATTTTTAAACCATTATTCTGCTTGGGTGGTATTTGACCAATAGTAGTTAGCTTTGACATTTCTCAGTATAGTGAACATGTCCTTTAATGTTTAAGTTGATCACAGAGATTGACGAATTATTAAAAGCAACATCAAGCTGCTGTTAACGCGTATTTTGAGCAAACAAAGCAAAGGTTACAGCAACTCCATGATTTGAAGTAATAAAAACTCTGACCTTTGTAACTCCCAATTACAATTGATAAAATGTTGACTTGTCATAGCCGCTCAGTTGGGACAGAAATTGTTTGAAAGTTAGTTAGAAAAAATAAACATTCTTTCAATAGTCGGCTGTCACGTTGCTCCTGTGGGGGTAAAATCCTGAGAAAAATATATGCCTTTAAGAGACTAAATTACTCAACTCCTACTCACATATTTGGTTTCACGTCCCAAGGATTTTGGAAGTGATGAGTTGTTCTGTTGAAAGTGTAAAAGAAAGAAAGAATGAACTGAAACAAATCAGCAGAGCTGCACAGGCTTCATCTGATGGGAAAAAGGGAACATTTCATCTCAGAATTATTCATTGTGCATTACAAATATGTGACAGTCCCTCTTGCAAAAATGAGAGAAAGGAAGAAGATAAAAAAGAAAGCCTTTTGTGGACACAATTCATGCATTCATTGACCATATCTGGAGATAGTGGTGAACCTTAAACATTGTTTTATAATTAATGTGTACATGCGTATCCAGTGTACATAATTTAACTCATCTCTTCTACTCCACTAGAAAGAAAATCACCTATTTTCATCACTTTACCGTTAATCTTGGCCCGACATCTACATTCATGCCCCACTAATCTCTTGTGGCTGACAGTGTCTGTTTGACTCACACCCTCACACTTGTTTATTCTGGAAACCACAAGAAGCTTCCTTTGATAAATAATGAACAGATGTATTTTCATTTCTTTTGATTAAACAGTAAGGATTCACTTTTATCTCACTTCCAATTTGTTTTTCAGTAAAACACAGTACAGAGCACTTGTTTCTGTGTATTACAACACAGTAGGATAGATTTATTTTTGACTCAAGAACATACTGTAGCTAGATAATGCTCTGCAAACTAAACAGACAATTATATACAAGCTTTTTGTGGTAATAAAGGAAAATCTTTTTTTTTTTCTTCATTACATTAGGGTTAATCTTTACGAACATATTGAACATCTCAAGAGGTAAACCTAAAATGGTTGCAAATGTCAAACACTTTCAAGAAGCTCAAAAGAAAAATATGATACTGTTTTTCATTGCCTCACTAAATATGCTGTGGAATGAACACGATTTACCTGCAGAGCAGTGTTGGTAGTTGATGAGCTGGAGAGCTGCTGGGATGTTTTGCACTTAAAATTTGCAAAAGTAAACCCATTAAATCACTTTTAGTATCACAGATGAACGGCACATGTTTAATTGATGAATAATCATCTAATTAACTGAACTCACTGCTGAAGTGGAATTTGCCAGTATCTCATCAATAACTGCATAAAGTTCCTCTGACTCTTGCCGGAGCTGGGCGGGAGAACGCATCTGTAAAATGAGAAATTATTGAAGTTAGTAGTCGTTGTGTGATGTGCACAGTAAAAACCCGCAGTGGTATGTGACAAGTTATACCTCTGCGTGGGTGTCTGCATCACATCTGTCCATTGTGTCACAGGGACTCTCTTCTCTCTCCACCTGCTCATCTATTACCTGCGAACACAAAGTGGAGTGAATTGATGGCGCTCACTGCCAAGACCTTTAATTTCCTTGAGTGATTACACAATAGTCTCAGATAACATCTCTAGACAATTCATTTTCATCACTCTGAATTCCTCACATACATCCTTCCTCTGTAGCCTCTTTTGTATCAACTGCAGTGTGAATAACACAGGAATATGACCATTTTCATGTCTTTTTAAGCCTGATATGACTATTAATATAGTTTATAAGTGGATGCTCTTTTAAAGTGTATTATCTGCAGCTTATGAAATTAGTTTGATGACATTTTTTTTTTGTCTCACATGTTTTGCAATTGTAAGTGGAGACATGTTTTTTTTTTTTTTATGGAAACCTAATGCAAACCTTGTAGGTTAGACGTTTATTTCCATGTTACATTCCCTGCTCAACACAATAAGAAGTGTCTCCATCAGTTTCAGGACTTAAATTGCTGCCTAATAAAATGATTACTAGATGAATTAGTGGGATTAGAGTGAAATGAACTCACCTGCTGATCCAGCAGAAGGGTGTTTGTGGGAATTGCAGCAAGCGATTTGTAGCTTAACTTAATCTTGTGTGTCTAGAGTTTAAAGAGAGAGAAGAGTAATGAGTCTAAATTCATTTACTAATCCAATTTGAGCACCCTCCATATGATGGACTTTGCAGAATGCCTCATGCAAATTCATCATCCAGCATTTCTTTAGGCATCCTTTATCTCAACTGCTGCAGGTTACTAATCATGCAAAAACAGTCAGCTACCCTTGAGCCTCGCTTTCATTGCTTCTCACACCACTGGGGGAACCAAATCCCCTTGTTGCAGCTCAGACTGAACAAGTTGAGTTACAACCAGCATTTTCACAGTGACAGGCAACAAATCTACCCAATTCCTGATGGCTAATCAGAATTTTGTGCAGTTACTTATCATCAAGTGTGCCTGACCTAGAAACCAGAGGTTTTTTTAAAAAAAATCCTGCACTGATTTTACAGCAATGGTTTTTCTCTTGCTTCAGCATGGGACATTTCAAATCTCTGTGTATCAAAGATCTGTAACAACATCAATAAATTTAGACATGGCAAAGACAAACAGGAATCTAAAAACAGCTCCACACAGAGGACAGCACTTGATATCCTCATATCGAATGAGTGAAATCTGTTTATAACTGCAAAGCACAGGAGAACAGTATGTCACAGAGAACATATTAAATAATATCCTCAGTTTAAACAAGTCATGCATGTGGCTAGCAGAGCGGGTACCTTTCTTTTTTTACCCTCCCTGTCACTGCAGTCTGATATTCCACTCCCCGGTCGCAGGGAGGGAGTTGAGCGCAGCGAGAAAGAGGGGGACGGGGTCAGGTCTCTGATTGGTGGAGCAGGAGAAGGTGTAGGCGTGGGCGAGCCGGTGGGTGATGGCCATCCAGAAAAAACAATGGGTGTGTAGCGGGAAGGGGACAAGCAGTGAGCTTTGTGATAACCAGCAGGTAGCGTGATACTTTTGGAACCAGGGCAGCTCCTCTTGGACTCACACCTTCCTGTTGTCTTTTGTAGGCGAGGCAGAGGTGATGCTGTGTCTCTGTGTGCAGAGAAAACTGTGACAGCGGGCGTGTGTGTTTCAGGAGGCTGAGTCTGGGGAGGACAAACTGGTGGTGCTCTCAGTCGTTCTGAAAGCAAATGAAGCCTTGAGACAGAGGAATTAGGAGCTTGACTCTGCTTCTGGGCCACAGAGCTCTTTTGCTCATTAGCAGACTTAGTGGATGGAGAGATAAGATTTTTAAGGGTTTTATCTACATGGCCCTTGAGGTTCATATGAGGGTTGCTAGATTTCAGCCCAGGTGACTTAGAAATGCGTGTGTGTTGAAGATTTTTGAAAGTTGCAGATTCTGATAATTCTTCTTGTTTTGGTTGAGTAACAGATTTGAAGTTTGAGCAAAATAGAGGCAGTGGAGATCGGGGTAGCGTGTTGCTCTTCAGTGGTGGTGGTGAAATAACTTGTTTCAATCTCGGCACACCGCTTGAGCGAATCTGCTCCTGGGATGTTTTCGCTTGAGATTGAGTGCATGTTTTGCTGAATTCATTAAACAGCACAGGCGGAGGAGCAGTGACACATCTATTAGGCTCCTTCTGAGCTGGACTCTGAATATCTATAGATGCTGATGAGGAGAACTGAGAGGAAATCTCCAGTGGAATGGAGGCCACACTGTTAGCTGCAGAGCAGGCTTTGCAGAAGGACAAGGTCACAGCATTTACAGGCCAGCAGGGAGTGTAAGGCCTCTGCAGGGCAGAGGACAGAACAGGAAGGCGGCCTTTCCTCAGGATGGCAGTGAGGAGGGAGAGCCGTGTGAGAGGAGGCCGGTGCCGTGGAGGAGGAGACTGGGGACACATGGAGGAGGACAGGCTGTCACAGGATGAGAAACAGTTTTGAGGGATGTGAACCAGACTAGAGCCAGGAGCCAGAAAGTGTCTTTTGATCTGGATGACAGCAGGGGAGAAGATGCCAGAGCGGACAGATGAGCTAGGGGAGACAGGGCAGCTGAAAGAGGTAGGGGAGGTTACAGATGAAAGCAGCATGGCAGACCAGCTCTTCTCTTTGTCCGAGCCCTCTGAGAGAATGGACTCTCTCGATGAAGCCGGAGTTGGGAACAGGTCTCCGGTGTTTGTGGGCGTTTGTGTGTGAGTGTCTGTAGGGCTCATTCTGTCTTCTGACACATACATCCCGTTTGCAAAGCAACCCGAGCTAACCTTAGCACTTCCAGAGGTATCGTGACAGTGCTGCTGGGAAATGCCCCTGTGTTTATCAGCAGCTGTTTCCATGGAGGCCGTCAGGCAGTCTATGTGATTGAGTGTATTTTCAGACTGAGCGCTGACTGAAGGAGACGCTTTGGTTTGAGAGAGGCTCACGAGATTTAGTGAAGGCTTCCACTGAAACACAAAATAATTGTAGGCAACAGTTACTAGAAATTAACACCCACTTCATACTCGTAAAAGCTAGCACAACCAATAGCACAACCAAAAAGCTGGACCTGCAAATTAGACATTTTAACAAGGTTCAGATAATGAAGTCACCGTTTGACACTGTGCACAAGCAGAGCTAAAGTAAACTAATTATTCAGTACTAATTATTCAGTACTAATTACAGTACAATATTCACATTTTTATATATTAGATTCTAATTGAAGTGTCAGATTTAAAAGGCAATAGTCTATATTATTTTAATTACCTCCTGACACGGCTTGATTATGTGTGTATCTATTACAAGGGTATACTTCAGTGTCACACATGTCAGTAACAGCTTCTTGACATATTTTCCATGTGACATTGAAAGAGCTTGTGTTGCACCTACCTGGAGTTTCGTCTTCGGTTGTATTACGTTTCCTGCTCCTCCTTCCAAAAAGTCTCTGATAAAGACCATCTCTGCTTTGAAAATCTCCCTCTCCGACATGGTCTCCTGAATGAAAATGAAGCAAATGTTGAGGAGGAACCGAGCAAGTGAAACCTGATTAAACCAGAGGTGAACAGCATGAGCTTGTGTGAGTTCGGGGGTGTGCTTGGTTTCACCACACAGCACGCCCCACGCATATAATTCACATGTCCTGCCTCATGTGCAGAATTGAACAACAGAGGCTGGGTTGTTGTACACACACAGCTTTGAAACTTGGAAACAAGTTTGAGCCTACTTACCAGTAAGTCCAGAAATAATGTTTATGTATTTATATCAAGTGTCACTGCCTGGCCCAGCTTCTTATTTATGCTACCAGTAAGTATTTTTCAATCCAACCCCCAGATAAAGAATCATCATGATACTTAGATCTACATGTATTAACTCAAGTTGAATGACTATTTCGGGATAATATGTGGGAGCTAAACAGGGTACAGTTAGCGCTTATGACAGGCCTCACTACTGACATGAACGGCCCACATTCATGGTAATTAGAATCCTAAAAATACATATGACCCAATCTTATAATGACAACCTGTAGTTTTCTAAATCGGCTAAATAATTCTCTCCAGTGCTGTTCATTTCCCCTTTTGTAGATTTGTGGAAGTCACACCAAAAATATCATGATATGTCAGCAGTTGTTTTATTTAAAACCTGTATTAAAGCATTAAAAAAAAGTTTTACATTGCTGCTGTAAGTCTTTATAATGATATTTAAAATACAATGGTAAATTATTGCCATTGTAGTACACATTTTATGGTTTTACGTCAGTTTATTGCATTTAATGTGGTTTTAGCTAAACAGTTAAGACAAACATATGAGCTTAGTTTGTTCTGGTTACTTTTAAAATAGTTGAAGTTGAAGTGCTAGTGTGATTTCATCTGCCAGAAATCTGAATGAAATGTCTTAGCACATTTCTGTAATACATAGTACCACTATTCACCTCAACTAATATCAGTCTGTGATGCACAGTGGGCCACATAGGTATGAAACTAATTAGTGATGTCCTTTATTGCAGGAATTCATACTGATATTGACATTGATATTACAATGTTGATAAACTGCAAAAAAAAACCATTGTATTTGTTTCTTTGAAAAAGGATATTTTGAGAAGTGCAGGCGTCTCTAAATAACAGCCGTGGATTAATGACCTGTCATCTGTTTCACAGATAATCCATTACATTCTGCTCATTGGCATCTGAATATAGCAGGTCTCTCACTGCAGGGAGTGTGTTAAATCCGTGGTGTAAATACAGCAAGATGTCATTCACTCTAAGGAGCAATTCTGGATTACTGTCAAACCAATTTTCTGTTTTGCTGACAAACATTTAACAGAGCCCTACCTGGCAACATTTGTGTGGGCACAGAATAAGTAGTGTGAGAAAGCCAAAGGTTGCTATCACGTCTCTGCTCCGGAGGAGGTTACTGTGCAGTCCATATAATTAAGATAAAGTTTGGTTTGTGAGCATCACAAAAAGTAAACAAATTCTAAAACAAGTTGCTCTTGAACAGTAGCATCAAGCAAACACCAGGCTGCCCCTGTCTGCTAATATAGGCAATATGATAACTGTGAGTGAGTAGTACAATAATGTGATTTATTATACAGCAAAGTAGCTTCTGAATCTGAACCTTTCTGTGTGAAGATAACATATTCTCCTCATACGTGCCTGGGGTTCCTCTAAAAGTGGGTGTGCGGTAAGTATTGTGCTATTAATACTTTTGTGCACAACTTTTTTTTTACTGTTGTTAAAATGTGGTACTGTGATTTTTACTGGGGTAAAGGATGAAGATAATTCTTCCAAAACAGCCAAGTGTGTCACTGGAGCCAGATTTTGCTTGTGAAATTGAAGGCACTGCTCTGTGTTGTCAGAGCAACAATAGTGAGACAGCTGGAGGTAGAGTTATAGAAAACCAATGAAGTGGCAATGGAGTTCAGCTTAAGACTTCACAGAAAAATCAACACAAAGGCATCCATAGTGGATTTGACTCATAATCCAGTATTGTGCATACATGAAAAGATAATACCCGCTATGCAGGCTAAAACCCAAGATAGTTCAGAGTGTAGCACATGTGTCTTTATATACTAGTTAATAAAATGAAGGGCTGCCACACTAGGTGATAGCAGGGGTGGAAGTTGAGAAACTAATGATGCCAACCCCCAACCTGTGTGAGAAGATCTTCAAAGTGTCACGCAGGCAGCCAGTGAGCTGACTTCAGACTGCCTGCAGGCAGCAGAAGCAGCCAGCCATCCTGAGAAACCCAGAGCTGCTGTGATGCTGATTCTGGATAAACATCCAATAATTACAGCTATTAACTCCACTGGAGGTTTATTATTATTTTGCAGTTGGTGTACATTTAAATAATACCTATACAAAGCTGAGCTCAAGGTCAAAATAAAAATTAAGAAGCTACTGACACAAGAAAAACATTGTAAAGCAAGTGTTCACACTGACAGTGTTTCTTATTGTTGCGGATGAAATTGCTTAAATGTAAACAAAAGTGAGATTGAGCCTTTCTGTTAGCTAAGGTGCTTTAATTCTTGAGCCGCCAAATGACTTCAGACACTAAAACTAGTCATTTGAAAAGACTTGCTAGTTGCAGAATTAGATTTTCTGACTTGACCAAGTATTGATCTCCAACAGTTTGAGCTTCCCTTTCCATTTAAAAAGGGAATCTTATGTCCATTGTTGTTCACAATCCTTAAACGTTTATTGTGGTTGTATTGTTATTGTAGACTTTGTTTGCCTCTAGTGCTGTAAGTCTTTAAATAAATACTGTTCAATGTGATTTTTTTTTTTTAAGAAGGACTGTGGTAATAATAATGTAAGTCGAGCCTCGTACTTTTTGATGAAGAGTATAAATGTTGCTTTGAGAATAAAGGGAGTGTGTGCCATTGAATATGGCTCACATTCTGTCATCACTCTTCAACAGGGACCGTTTGGGTGAATTTAAACTGCTGAGCTTTAGCGTTATGTAACATGAAGCTCCAGAGAAGACTAGCTTCTTTTGATTAGTGAGGAGTCAAAGAGTCTAATTTTCAATGCTGGTATTTCGCAAAATATGAAGCCTGGGAAGGTTTGTCCACAAGTACACACAGAGATTACTGGGTGGTAGACAATTAGTGAAAGTACTTGAAAATGAACAACATAAAATGAGCATGAATTTGCTCAATGCGTTGTAATTAAAGCAATGATCATGTTGCAGCAAAGTGATAACATCACTTTGCTACCATGTGGATGTGCTCTGTAGCTGTACTGTACCTTACGAGGTTTTCCTGTCAGAGCTCCAGATCTCTCCTCCTCACTGATGATGTTCTTGATTGGTAATTTCTTCACCAGTGGTACAAATGTGAAAATAAAAGGCTTAGGTGGCCTATTTATTGAAACCTGTAAAACACAGAGGAGAGGAACAAATCGCCCACATTTCACATCATCTTGATAATAATTTCCCTGTAAAGTCCCCATCATGTACAAACACTTTTAAACAAGCATGTTTGACATAATGGGGCTTCTCTGTCACAATACGTGTTACGTTGAGCTCGCCACAAAACCAGCGTGTCTGTCAGTCTCAGGACAGATTCATGAATACCACTGATTCCCGACATATGTAGAATAGCCTTTTTTTTTTTTTCCTGCTACTCAGGATTGTGTAACTATGCTGTGACACTAATGATCCATCATTACACACGTTATGACAGTTTAGCACCCTGCAGCTCAAAGCCTCGACACATCCAGACTCAGTGAATTAAACAAGCTCATGTTCTCGTCTGCTTTCAGACGCCTCACATGTTTTAACTGTGCTGTTAGTTTGAGAAGTGCTGGAGTTGTGTATCTGAAATTCAGTTAAAAAAAAAAAAAGAAAGGACAAAGATGCTCTTTTTTTTTTTTTTGATAAATGAAGGCAGCAGCGACAAAAGTTTGAGCAGTTTTGAAATCAGCAGGATTTTTCCACAACAGGAACTAGTATATCCAGCTCTCCGCTTTTCTTCAGTCTGTATAACACAGTGGGTACACCGCACTACTTACACTATTGGTGCTAATGGGTTGAAAATCACCGGGGCCACTCATGCTGCGAATGTAATAAGTGAACCTGTGAACTGGTTGGTAAAAACCTCTGCATAGGAAGGACAGCAACATTTTTATATGATTTTAAATTTGACGGCGTTAGACCTGCAATGGTTTAATTAAAGGAAACATTCTATTTATTGAGCTTACACTGAAATACACAAACACTGCAACATATGCAGGAGAAATATGTTGGGCTATATGTCCATAATTGCAACATATGTTAAATGGAGTTTTTCTAGTATGGATGTATGTTTATTCTGGCAAAGCACACACTCATCAGAAGTGTTTCCACTACTTGCTAATCATGCGGCTGCTCTCCACAGTGTCGTTGGGTCTTTTGTAAAATGCAAAGTGCTGCGTAAGGGCCGTGAAAGTTCATTCGCTTAATCAGTAACGGTAATTGTAGCAGATGCATGAGACTCTATTAAATATGGATAGCACAACTTCAGCTTGTTGATGTAGACACAGTCAGGGAATTAGCCTATTAAGGTCTGTGTCACCTTTCATCTGAGTTTCAGTCACAGACTCAGCCTGCCGGCCTGGTACGGCATGTTAAATATGGTGAGAATCTTAGAAAAAAAAAAGTGGCTACAAAACAAAATGATTTCTTGGATCTTGGTTTTAAAATGTAAATTGGTATTGCTCATTTGATTAACATATTGTGGCTCCTGCTTGGACTATTTCAAATAGTATTTCAGAGCAGTTTTTTTTTTTAATGTTTTCTTTCTTTGTGCATAATCTAAGATAACCACATGTTGATCTTCAAGGCAGCACTTGAAGATATCTTGTGTTAGATCAGTGTTTACCTATGTTCAGATATTTTACAGTTTTCTATATAGTGAATTTTATGGCCTCCTGGCCAGATGGACTTTAAATTCAGATTTCTGTCCCTTATGAATAAGCTTTGGAAAAAATAAATATAAATATGTATAAAATGTAAAATGATGGTGAGGTCTTATCGGCTTGGCAGCAGCACACTGTACACCTCTATTCCAGTGAAATGCCACAACATCAAAGAAAAGTGAGAAAGCATTTGTAACTCTGATGCAATCTGTATCTTATATTCTATAGGCTTATGTATTTCTCATCCTTTTCAGAATCCAAAGCAGAATTTATCAGAATTGCATGTTTATGCAGTAACTAGCAGAGGTGTTTTCAATCACTTCACAGAACAATCAAATTTAATAACAAGGTCAAGAACACACAGGCTCCGGCTGATACAAATGAGAGAAATACTAAGAATCACATGGAAGAAAACACATCTTTGCTTACATTCAGATTCAGCTACAGGAAAAATGGGCATTTGCTGTCAAACAACACTGCTGTGAATATCAAAACAGATATCTGTGAGTTGTATCCAGTTAGGCATAGAATGACTATAGCTCCAGATGTTACATTATCCCATGATCACAGTGTCATATGTGACCATTCTGCCCTTTGATGTCACTTTCACTTTAATTGCAATGTGTTGTCAATGCCTATATAAAGATTATCATTTTGAACAGTGAACGTTTTGTAACTCTGTTTGTAATGGAGTGTTTTTACATTGTGGTATTAATTAATGCCTTTAAGTTAAATATGTGGGTAATTCTTCTACTACTTTCCAGTTCGCAATGGCTGTGGGGAGTTTCACTTTTACTTTAAGGGCCAAGGTGTTCACCTTCAAGACACCAGCATATCTGGAAATAGCTATAAATAACGAGACAGAACAAATAACTTGCTTAAAATAAACGTGTCATCTTACACACTTGGTTTTTATCTTGATCATCTTACGTAACCTTCTTGTTTGCATGTGTCTGTAGTCATAGCAGAGTAAGTTTATACTGTGGCAGGTCAAAGTGAGCATTTCCTACTTGCCCATCGGAGCCCTCTTAAATGTTTAATTGCACCGAGTGTTGCCGAGGTCATGCCGTCCCCATAGATCACATTCCCAACCACAACAGGTTCACTGCGCTGAGTCGCCTAGGTGTGTGCGTGCTCTCACTCAGTTATTTCTTGTGGCATGTCAGAGCCGTCCCAAAGACCAAAACAAGCAGCACTAAATCATTATCATCATACAGTCATACACAGAGTAGCCCAGAAAGTGACAAGGATACTTTTCTTGTGATTTCCAGTGCCTCGCCGTAAGCAACTATACAACTTTAAGCAGCAAGGCTCAGTCATTCTCCTGTGTTTTTTAGTGATCACGCTCAGATCAGTGCTATGTTATTCCTTTAGAGAAACAGCCCACAATTACTGCTGTGAATCTGAGACCACTATGTTCCACAGATGTTAAAATGAATATCCGAGTGTGCCACAGTAAAAGCATAAACATTTGGGTGTGTCACTAAGTAAAGAGTTTAATTACAGACAAACACACTGCCCCTCCCTGCATGGTAGATAGGGCATGCAAATATAGCACACTACCATCTGCTCTGAGCACATGGGTTATATTTCCAGATTATAAACAAATGTCATGATTACAAGTCTCATCCAAAAGGACAGAAGCTACAAAAAGGCAGATATTTTACTCAGTGCCTCCAATAGCATTATATTCATAGGAGTAAATGCCAATTTGACTAAAGAACCATGTGATTATTTTCTAGGAGTCTGTAAACATCTCAGAGTTATTGACATACTATAAAAAAAAAGACATTTGCAGAAATTCTCTTATTTTTTGTGTGTATTTAGATAAATCTGAGAGCAGCAGAGAGAGCAGGCAACCAGTATTCATCCTAATGTCACAGAAAATAAGATAAAGTAGCTGCATCTGAGTGTATACTGTTACTATGTGTTTGTGTGTGTATGTGGCAGTGGATGGTAGTAGGCACAATGTGTAGGGTTGTAGTGTTGACGGGTTGCAACAGAATTCTTTGACTGGTGTTATTTTCTAGCAGGATTTAGCCTTGAGGTACAAGCTTTGTCTCAGAACAGTATTTAAGGCCATTAACAGTGTAACTACAAAGGTCAGCAGAAAGTAAAAGCAGGTCAGTGATGTTACTTCTGCCTGAAAGCAACAACTCAACAGAAATTTTTTCATCTTCTCATGTCAAAAGAAAAACATCTATTTCTAAACCGTCTTACCTTCCCCAGACTTTTACATAAACTGTCCATTTCTCTTTAAGTGCCTCTCCATCCAGGCGTGTTGCTTATGCTCAGGCGTAGGAAAACATCTCCCATGATTTCAGATGTTGATGAAAGCAGATATGGAAGGCAACCATGGCCAATTTTCAGCCCCTCTCCTGGAGTTCAAAGTGTATTAGTGTTGGTGTGCATATCCCCCTGCAGATTTCCTTTTATAGACACATAATAGCCACAAATAGCTTGCAGACAGCAGTCAACCTGTTGGACACCGGTAACAATGCTGATGTTTGGGAGGCTGTTTTCACTGGGATCTACAAGCAACACATCACTGTCTATACTTCTGTTCCACTATAGAACATTTCAGAAATCTTTATCTTCATAAGTGACTCAATGTTGTGTATTTCCCCCAGAATGAGTTTGCCTTTTACCGCCGTAACAACACAGACATTATGTAGAAAACATTGCAGATGCCTTGGTTGACTGAGCTCAATTCAGAAAACAAGGTGGGGATGACTGTCCTGATTAGACAATGAAAAAAACTGGAGAAAATTGATACTGCTGTGGCGAGAGTCAAACACTCTGTCTTATTTTTCTCCATTAGAGAAAGTGACAGTTACCTCATTCGTCCTGTTAAGCATACATAAAAGACCTTTTTGGGGGGTTTTTATGCCACAGGTTTAGTGTTTATACTGCAGCTTGCATTGTGCAGTGAAGCGCAGAGACTAGAAAACTAATAAAGCCATCTTTGTCTGACAAGTCTGACAGCTGAACAACAACATGCTGTAAGTGAGGGCAGCTTTTAAAAAAAAAAAAAAGATTTCAGAAGACTTGTCATTCTATTCAGCAGCTATTATTTTCATTGAAAATGTCAAACTATTATTTATTATTCTAAATAGTATAATATTGAGATGTTCATTGAGCCTTCTGGAAATCTGAACCCCTGCCAGCCAGCAAACAGATAGACATATTTTAATGTTTCCAAGAATGAGTTGTCAGGCAGCTTGAAACAAATTCATTTAGTTGCTTGTTTTGCTGCAGCGCTGACTTCTCTGTTCCCTTATCAGTGAGTGAAAACAGACCTCTGGTGAGGATGTTAATCCTTTAAGTACACTACATTCTTCATTCCTGTCACAGCTGTTCTTGTCTTTTTCCATCCCACTGCCACCCTCCCTGTGTTTGTGTGTGGCAGTCACACACAGAAAATCATAACAGCAGCACGAAGCATACATGAGCACCACCGTCTGTCGCGTTTTATTTTACCTCCACACACCATAAATTGCGGCCTGTGACTATGCAAACACTTTGGGCATCCAATTTTAAGAAACTTTGATAGCAACAAGTCAAAGATTAAATCATGTAATGACTGGCGTGCACTAATCCTGTTTCCACTGATTAATATCCAGAACCTGTGGAAATTACACAAAAATCCCATCTATTTGCTTAAATTTCTGACATTTAACACCTGACATTTTAGCCTGGAGGAAATTCTCTGATAGAAACACTTAATTTAGTCTGGTGTCAACGCAGTAATGAGCACCCACAGAGATATGTCTCTAACTAAAGCAATCCACCAAGGCAATGAATTCATTATTTGTTTGGTTGTAGCCTAAATGTCTATCTTCTTTACATTGTTTATTAGTATACTATACTTTAGATGATGCAAAGAAACTTGAAAAATGACTAACACAACTGTGACTGTGGCAAAGGATGATTAAGGGATAATGCTATAGCATATTTACAGTTTACTGAGTCAGTACATTACAGAAAAATCTATCCAGTGGTGCTTAATATTATCCAACATTAGCTACTGGTCATGTTAGATAATATCTAGCATATTGAACTGACTATTTGCTCAGCAGCAAGTGCATGTGTCCATGCTGGGAAAACAATAGCTGTGGCAGAAATAACCTGTAGCTGATTGTGAAAACTGGGTCCGAGGTTTCAGGCAGAGGTTGACTGAGCAGCCTTCAGTTTTAGCTGGATGAAATAATAAACTGTTTCTCCCTGAAGAAATGTATCAGCTTTAACTAGCATTTGACCCGTGTATGGATTGAAAACAGTCTTCATTATATTTTTCAGCTTTAACAGGTTTTTATTCTTAGCAATAAACATAGAACTGCAAATATTTATGTCTGTGCATGTATGTTACATGAAAATATTATTTGTTATACGTTTGCATGTTAACAAAAGATGCAGTCAACTTCCACGACTGTTGTTCCCAGAGTCCCAGTTTTATTGAGTCAGTCTGTGCTGAGGTCCTCCTCAGGTCCTCCTCCTCCTTTCGTTCAAAGCGAAAAGATGCCTCTTTAAACAATACTTGTTCTCTTAGTAAGAAAGCGAGCACTGAAAGGTCCTGGATACTGTGAGAATATATTATAAATTCCTCCAGCATTTAAGACATTTCTGCAGAGGGTGTAATCTTAAAAGTCTGAATTTAGCTCATATTGCAGTATATTGACAATATATTGAAGCAGAGTGTCTCTGCAGGGCTCAGGCAGCCTGCTGTGCTCCCTGTTCAGCCATGTGGCATCTTATCTTAGTTTGAAGGCTTCACATCGTCATGGGCAGAGACCCTCGCCTGTTTACCAGCACTACTAACAGCTCAGTGATGTGAAGTGGAGGTAGCCGACTGTATTCATGGCTTCATTGACTGTATTTAACATTGGGACTTGTTTTTCATTTAATATTTCAGAGATCACTCTGTTCATATTTTCCAGGCTTACTTTGGTGTAGTAGTGCAGCTAAAAGTCAGTGCTTTAGTAATGAAAATAAAACTATTGTCCATTCTTGCAATTGACATCAAAATTACCAAATACTATTAACAGAATCTGAATCTAAGAGGCAAAAAAGCTTTGCAACGACAGTAAAAATCATATTGCAACATTATGTTTTGTACTAATTATCCACAGTCACATGAAAATGCATCAGTAGCAAAACACAAGCTGGGTAACAACAGTCTGTGTCCTTCATGTATGTACACCTACGCTATGGTCAGGGTGGGTAGAAAGCACTGTCGAAACAGTCAGCGTGTACACGTCTGTCATGACCCTCAAAGTCATGCAGCTGATCTCTGTTGGAGCTCTGTGTCAAGAGCTCCACATCTTCATCTGAGGTAGATGGATGAGTGAGGATGATCCGTGGGATCTGTCAGATAATTAACAGGAACAGGAAGGAAAATAAGCAAGTCAGTATTTCGAGTAATGGATAGATGCTGAAATCGCAGAAAAATCATGTCCCGTCATCCTGTTTTTTTCTGGATTTTTGAATGTGGGAAACGTTAAACTGAGCTGTGAGATATGAAAACTCAACTTACTGTCATTGTATGCTTGGAAACTTGAAGTGAATCATTTTTTGCTAACACCTCTGCCCTGAGTTCAGAAAAGTTCCTTTTCAGTTCACTCTGCAAATCAGACTGGAATAAAGAGAAGAATTAAAGACAGAGGAAAAAGGTGTATAAGAATGAATGAACATGTATTGTTTGACACAGTCCAGAGATGGCTTCAGCCACATTAAAGTACAATGTATTCCATATATGTTATGATTTTGAGTAAACCACTCACAATCCCATTGCCATTGCAGAACACTGCCTCAATCTTCTTGGGCAAACAGTCTTCTGTGCTCTCCATTTTTGGCTGTTGGTGTCTGTGGCCTCTGCCGTCCTGGCTGCGCAGCTGTCGTGCCATCACACCCCGAGCACCCAGGGGCTCGTCCAGGTCACGCATCTCTTGTGCTAGTAGCTTCTCTCTGAGTATTTTCATCTTGATGCAGCTCCCAGCATTCCTTAGGGCGCTGACAGCCTCGTGGTGAGTCGCCCCCTGCATGTTGAGACCGTTGACCTGGATGGACCATGGTCACATAATACGATTAGGTGACAGTAGGAGCAGGAGTTAGATGTGGGAATCAGGATGTGTTCTCTCTCACACACACACACCATGGTACTCTGTGGAAGCATCAATCAATTGCACAGGCAATTTTTTAATCAGTGTTAACCTTCTAAAGTGTGGACCTAATGATGAATTTTAAAATGTTCTTTCCTCTTTCTATTTTTCAGGCTTGTATTGAACTCATCACAGAAGAAAGGCCCAGCTGAGTGTCCTCTGCTGGTCTTATGGTGCCCTCCACTGGTCACAGCAGGAACAGTTAAGTACTGAGATTTTAAAATCCTACTCCTAGTGCTAATATAAAGTACATGTATGCATGATTTTCATTCAGTCAAGTGTGTTTTGCATGCTGGGTTGTCAAGAAATGAGAAACAGTGATAAACATGAGGAAAAGGATTCCCCTCCTACCTCCAGTAATCTATCTCCAACATGGATTCCTGCCTTTTCTGATGCCCCACCTTTTGTTACTCTGGAAATAAAAATGCCCTAAAAGGAAATAAACATAGTAACCAGAATGAAAGTTGTTATAAAAATGTGTGCTTCTCTGAGTTTGAGAAAATTCTGTTGTTGACCGTCTGATGCTTAAGGCTGAGCTGCTTCATTATCTCTGTTGAGACAACCAAATTAAAAAAATATGTCGCTGGTGATTAATCACTACCAGCTCTTCTGCACCAGACACTTACCTCATCATGGTCTTTGTAAGGCAGAGAGCCCTTCCCACCAGCAATGCTGATTCCCAAACTACCCCTCTGGCCAGATACTTTGATCTGTAACTAAGAGAAAATTGTTTCATTATAAATAAAAGGCCAGAATCTAAACACGACTGAGGCCTGAGTGTTGGCACCAACTGTAACGCTAATATACAAAAATTAGATTGGCAGTGATTTGTTATAATCAATAAACAGTCTAGCTGCATCTAATGCAACCCCACAGATATAATCCAAGAAAGACAACATGCAGTTACTCTTAATGGCACTTGGGAGATGAGTGACTCCTGTGGGGGTGACTTCTCTGTCACCAATTGAGACTTCGGGTGCCCTGTGACGGAGGGGTTCTTTATTTTGGGGATACGATCTCCATGGAGACCGGACCATGCATTAATAATTCTGTGATGCTGAGGTTTCCTGGCCACTAGGGTTTCGCCTCTCCAATGGCAAAACCGGCGTGGAAAGGCATCACTCCGTGGCAGCTGGACAGCACCATCCTGGTGATAAGAAATGATTGGATGCTTTTATTGCTTGCCTGTGAGACACTTTGAATTCACTCCTAAAACATTAGAAAAATGAGAGATTAAGGTTAAACAACTTCTCAAATAGTGTTTCTTGATAATGTGCAATGATGAGTCTAGAGTAGGTAGAAACCTGCAGGGCTACACTTGATGAATGTCTGCAGTGGAGGTGGCTGATAAAGATGTGTGTCCCCATATAAAGAGAAATTAAGAATAAAAAACAAACTGACTAAATTGGAAAACAGACCTCCTCAGGTTGCTCAATTTCCTTCTTCGCCTTCACTGCAGTGGAGCAGCGACCACACACATTGTCGCTGGCTGGGAACGCTTGAAGACCCCGTTGAGGACGCTCTTTGTTTGCCACCCAGTTGAAGTCTGGGATAGCCGACTTTTGGCTACTGGTCCTGAGGGACGTGTTAGTATGAGGATTTCTACACTCCTGGAGAGTCAGAAGACACCACTTGTTGCTGAAAATTTCATGTCAAAATAACGCTTTGAACTAATGGCAGTAATGGACCAGTCTTACATAAGTAATGTCACTTATCATGAATCCTGCTTATTGGCAATAAAGGCTATAAAGAAGGAGTGACATGTTTTCACAAAATTGATCATGGGTGATCATCCAGCATGCTTATTTTATGCACCGAGCACCAGAACAGTCATTAGGGCAGAATATAATTGTAGCACTTTTCACTGGAATAATTGGTGTGAGGGCGTAAGAAGCAGCCAAGATGAAAGCTATTTTTCCAAAGCTTAATTTGTTTGTCTCTTTCTCTGTCTAATCTAATTTATGTTTTTCAGTGCATCTTGATTGGGAGACAAAGAAAGAGAGTGAAGGATGAGGATATACAAATGCATTCTCACTGAAGCTTCCACTTAAAGATATGTGAAGGTCAACTGAAGAACCACTGCATTTATTCATACAAACAGGTCAGTATTTGCAGTTTAACTCTAGCAATATACAGTATATATAGTAACGTGCATGTCTTCAGCAGGTAATTGATGCAAACTATAAACTAGGACAATATAACAGTCATTTATGTAGATTTGTAGCTGTAGTTTCACTGTTTGGCACATGATAGCACAGTATATGAATTCATTCTCTAATTTACTGAAAGCATGCCAGCACCACTACAATAAGCAGCACGTGCAGAATAGACAAGGCAAATACGGCACATGCTGGTAGACCATTACAGAAACTTCATGCACTGCTGGACAGACAAAACAAGCAATGGAGGGGTCAGGAAATGCAGTGTTGGGTTATTTAAACTTAAAGCAAACCAGTTTACCTCTGAGTTTACTTTTATTTGACATTTGTATGTCAAATAAAAGTAAAAATAAAGTAAGTCATTCAAGTCAGCTGAGATGACATTAAGCCGGATATACTTAAGTATTTGATATACTCTCTAAACTCAACAGGTTAAAGTAAATCAATAACAAGCAGGTTCTTTAGTGTTGCACTCATTTTATTGATCAGTGGTTAAAAAGTCATCCAGATCTTAAGGCCCATTGCCCATTTGAGATCTGTTTTGTGCAGTTTGATCAGAAAATAATTACAAACATAAAACCAACACTTGAACCAATTTCTCTGGTCCACTTTTGTGTAATCAATTTTAAAAGAAAATAATACAATTTATCATGTACCATATAAAATAAGATTCGAGATGCTGAGAAGTGCATTAAAGTGGAAATGCATTTTAAAAAGATGTCATTTTTGTAGGCAGTAAGAACCTCATTCTTACCAAATCTGATGATTATTCTGTACAGTATAGTTGTTAAAGGGAAAGAAAACTTGTAATACAGCTGTTTTGGCATCTATTTGAAAACATTTGTGAATCTCAGCATATATAAATAAGACATAATTGGTACTTTTGCATTGCAGATGAGTAAAGTTTGATGTGCTGTACTTCCAATTAAATCTTATTAGTCATTGGTAATGTTTTACACAATAACAAAGGCCATTCACCCAATGAGAAAATATATGAATGTGGATTGAATAAGACATGAGTGACTGTTTAGTTCATTGCTTTGATTTAAAAAGAAAAAGTACCACGTTTGAAAAAGAAATACATTTAAAATTCTGCAACTGATTAAGAAATTTGCTATACATTTTTATTTACATCTGAGCTGCCAAAAAGTATAAAAGTATTGATATTCACAAAAGACTATACAATATTCCTTATTCAGTAGGTCCAAAAACTCCTGCTTTTATGTTTGCCCAAAATGTAAAAAGAAGTATTCACCCAGTGTTTTAAAAATATAGAACAAATATATAATACATTTAAGAAATTTTGAACATATTATAAAGACTTTTGATAGTGCAACTACCTAATGTATATTTTTAAAAAGAGACATTTAAAAAAAGTATTAAATCTTTTAAAAGGAGCATCTCTGTGCAGATTATTGCTGAGGGCATTAATTAAAAAGAGGAAGGCACAGCAGCCATTGTAGACTGACAACACATTTTGCACAGGACTGGAGATGGAGTAAGGTTACAGGCATCCCAGGGTTTAGTCAGAGGAGGGGCGGGCCACACCAGGGATTGTACATAACAGAAAAAAACAAAACAGGGCGGCAAGGTTGTGCAGGACAACAGAGCGAGACACAGGAGGTAAAAAAAAAACTTCTGAGGTAAAGGTCACACAGACGTGGTGACTCTGTCTGCAGTGTTATTGACCTCATTTTTGTTGGAGTCCAGGCCTTTGGCAGCATTCAGGTCATTGCGGAGATTCTCAACTACTTTTTTCATTGTTTTCAGCTCACCGGGGTGAGGTGTGGCCCGTCGAAGTAGTGTGCCCTGCGTGAAAGAAACATTCAAATTAATGGTAATGGTTGTTGTAAGTTCAACCAAAGAAGAAGACCTGCTTGCATCAGTTTATATAACAGTGGTGAGCGTAGAATGGATGAGTTAAAGGACAAGAGAGTTAAAGGCTTCCAAATTCAGGTTTAATGATACTTTTTTTGTACCTTTTCATAGGATTTGTTGATAAGAATATTACTTGTCATATCTGTGGAAGAGGATTAGGGCCACTATGAAAATGACACTAGAACATTTTTCTCAGATCTCTGGGCCTTTGCTAATCTGCGTTCGTCTGTACTTGTGTTCTGGCTGGCTTGTAAAACGTCATGAGTCACAGTATTGTGTGTATTGTTTCATGTCAAAGTCTGCACCAGCAAAGTATAAAAGCAATACCAAGAAGTATTCTTGCTACACACATTTTAATCCAGGATGTTTGGAACCAGACTTGTATAGCAGTCACGTGTCCCAGAATACATGGTCTGCCAACTGCTGATGATGGCATAGATTTTAAGCCAGGCTTCAAGAGTTTTTATGAATTTCCATCCTAGGACTGGTATTATGACACTTAGATGAGAAAGTAACCATTTAGAATTAGAACAAGTGGTCAGTCTTTATAGCTTTGTTGTTTGATTGTGTTCATTCCTAGTTGTATCGATAACAGTGACATCAGAAAGGACACTGAAAATTGAGCACATTGTCTTCCCATTCTCAGGAGTTTGGTCTCCAAGTAGGATCTCCCAAGTACAGGAGTCCAAACTTGGCATATTTAGGATTTAGAATACTCATCCATACAGTATATGTCCCTTAGCAATGGGTTTATATTTTTTTCACAATAATCATATGCCATATTGTAAACTAAAACTTGCTGGTCTCACCTTGTCATCATCCTCCTCCTCATCATCCTCATCCAGGAAGTGAATGGCACTGATCCTGTTCATGGCTTTGGTGTCCCAAGTGTCATCTGCCATGTCATTCACCAGGCTCTCCAGGGCTCCACAGCGGGAAAGTTTGTCAGAGCCTGGGGTTGTTTTTAAAATGAGACAGCACAATTTGTATTACTATAATTTATATTTAAAAAACAGGCAGAGACTGAATTAGAGATAAAGTGATAAAGTAAATATTTCAGCAGATCAGTATTGGTGTTATGGTTGCTTCTTTGCAATCTGCCAACTTACGAAATTAAAGTGGTCACATAACCCACTGCTCATAAGTGAAAGCCTGAAACTGCCAGATCACAGTTTCACATCCCAGATTAATCACAGGCTTACAGCAACACAATCTTCCCTGCCCCCAACTACAGCTTCAGCCTCGCTTGTCTGACCTCCACCACTCTTACATCTGAATCTCTACCACAAAAATTAATGAATACGTTGATTTTGAGGGAGAAGTATACATCTTTTCTAATGCAAAATACAGTGACATGAAGGAACAAGCATTTTGCAATGAATAACGAACGCTCCACTGATGTGGCACAAGGCTGTGGTTAACAGCAAAGAAAAAAAATTACAATAAACTGTTGTATCAGGCAGAGATAGAGCCAGTCCTCATCCCCATCCCTATACCCAGTGGGCGAGCTTTTAATGGCAGGCGGCCAGCCACTGCTAAGCCTCTTAGCTGTCCAATCCACCACACTACTGAAAAACATAACTATGGAGGGCCTCAAGGGAGAGGAGACAGCCTGATATGTTACAAGCACTGTGATCCCTTACAGGACCTCATAATCAACAGATGCTGCAGGGAGAGATCACAGGGTGCAGACACACTGTGCTTCCCTAAGCACATCATGTGATAATGTCATCAAAACCTCAGGGGACTAATTACTTGGAGACTATGCAAGAATTGATGAGGAATATTAGTCAAATGTCCCAATGTTGGCATCAAGTTATTTTGACCTAGACGAAGGCTGACACTTTAGAAACATGGAGATGCTCATCTACTTAGATGTATATACATACAAAAACAACACATGCAGAAAAACACTTTAAGGAAAATTTGCTGCTCCTGATAATGAGGATGACATGGTTAGATTATTTTCTGAGATTTCACTTAAGCCTCCATTTGATGAAAACATTACCTTTGTTGTCTGGTTGTTGAGGCAGGAGCACACAGGTAAGGACCTTCTCGCCTGAGTCAGGATCCTCATCAGTCTGAAAGGTGAGGAGAGGCTGCGACTGATTTTCTGACAACCAGAGGGCCTTCAGTCGTAGTGTGGTCAGTGACAGTGGTAGGTGGGTAAGCCTGAAGACAAACAGGAAATAAATCATTAAGTGGACCATATTAATTAATTATTTAATATAAAGAAACCACAAGATACCATTTAGGATTAGTATTTGTGTCATATTGGAATGAGGAACTTGGTGGTTGTTTTAAGAGTGTGGATGAGGCAAAAATCTCCCCAGACAGAGGTGAACATGTTTGTATGTGTGACTCAAGCAGAAGATATTGCTGCAGCTTTCGCTGAAGACAAAACTTGGGCCAAAAGAGATACAGGCTGAGAAACACAGCCGAAACAATCTCTGACTAACAGTGAGTGGTATTGTCAAAACCTCAGGATGATCTTTAAGGGATCAAAAAAGGTGAAAAGGTATTTTCCTTAGGATATGAACAATATATCTTCAATATAAAAAAAATTATTGAAATTATACCTTTGGTTCCTATTTTACAAAATTTTGATTTGTTTCTTTTTTCATCATTACTGCTTAATTACAAAGTCTAATTCACTAGAGCAGTGTTTTTTTTTATTCATACAATGGGCTACACTAATCTCTCCACCTTGTCAAACATACCTATTTCCAGAGACATCAAGCACATGCAGCTCTGTGGCTTGTGACAGCTCTGACGGTATCCTCGTCAGTTTGTTCTCTCGTACACAGAAGACATTCAGGCCGCTGCAGCCTCCAATCTAGTACACAGGAGACAACATGATTGGACTAAATGTCAGTCACAGTAACTGCTGTCTTGTCTAGACACCAAGACAAAATGCAATATAAATGCATGTGTATTATTCCTACTTTTTAAAAAGCAGGGACAAAAGAAAACTGAATTAATCGGTTGTCACCACTTGGGCACTTTGTCCTAGAATTGGTCATTTTGATGTCAGACCAGTTAAATGTCTGTTGGTTTTGGCAGAGTGACCTACAATTAGGAACAATTAGGCTGAACAGGACAGACCAGTTGGGTTGTACTTTTATTAATCTGCTCAGACAAAGAGCAGGATACCAGTAATGTTCCAGATATTCATCATGTTAAAAACTAAGCTCATCATTTACATGAGTCAATGTACTAAATGTATCCACAAGAGAAAGAGTCAATAGCAAATAAAGATAAGGAAGAAAAAAAGGTTCTAAACGATTTAAATGTAGTATTACATCTGTTTCCATATAAGTATTGACAAAATGTATCAATGGTTTAAGAGCAACCAATCAACAGTCAATAGAAAGCAAAAAAAAAAAACAGGCCAGTGGTCAAGTAGCTCTGCAAAGCACAAATCAATCCTTGGGCCATGGTTACACTGTGACTGTCATGCAATGGTGGTTTGAGAAAATAGTGGCAACATCAATTCATTATCTAGACCAAGAGTGTTGAACTGTTATTTTTCTCCAAACACTGCAGCCTTTGCATCATTAAGACATAGGGGCATTGTGCAGCGTCTACAGAAGCCTTTCACATGAAGCTTTAAACCAGGCGTGCCTTCACTTAAACAGACAAGAGGTTAGAAAAGAATGTCACATACAAACAATGGAGACACTCAGGCTGAGCTGAGCAAACCAGAGGACTGAGCAATAACAGTGAAATGAGAGAGCACAACAAGTCAAAGCATTGTTGAGCTAAAAGTGAATGAATTTTAGACAGTTTGACCAGGACTAGAAAGGCAGAGCACATTACACCTGTTTTAAAGTCCTTATATTGGTTTACTGTCAGATTCTCTATTCATTGTATAATTGTTTTTGTTTTTAAAGCACATCATGGTCTTGCACTAGCTTGCTTGCTTGCTTGATGTGCTTGCAGTATACTTCTATTGTTTATTCCAAGCCACTGAAGCACAGTCTCCCTCAGTACTCAAGACTATACATCCCTGTACATCCACAAACTTAAACCTGGCTTTTGATATGAGTACTTCGTGGTGATTTACTATTTACAATTATTATTTTTTTATTGCATTCTACTGTATTCACTTGTACCAAAGGTGCTATACAAAGAAAGTTTAACTGAGAATTTCATGAAACTAAAATCTCAAACCACCTCAAACCAGTCCAAGTACACCAGTGTACTCAATAAAAATGTAATAATTTCACTGCAGGAAAATTTGAGTTTTTAATCATTTCTATATTAAACTGCAGGTCAGGACTGCACTTTGAGTCTAAAATGCATCACGTGTTGGCACTAAAAGTAACAGCAGCAGTGGTTAAGACCTGAAGAGGCAGAACCTGTCTGTGTACCATCTACACTCAAGGACAGTAATAACCTCTGCAGTGTTTGCACCACTTGCAGGCATCACGTGTGAGAGCTTTGGCAGGGGATTTGGGGTTATAAGGATTTAAATTTTATATATTTTAAAGCTTAAAAAGGTGTGAAGTTTGTTAACTGGAACATATTCTCTCATGTGTTGTCTGTCTTGTTTACTGCAATCTGGTAAGTGCAGGGAGGGTCCTTCACAAATTAGATATATGTAGCTATTGGTACAAGAAATATCTCTATTAAACCCACAGTTTTGGTACGCACAACATTTCATTAACTTTTCAGTTTTAGGTTACTTGCTGCCTCTTACATCTTAACTATTTAGCGAAATAGGCTTGGCTTGGTATACAACAAGCTTACCTCCTTTGGTAAGGACATTAACTGGTTTTTGTCACAGTTGAAGTTAGAAAGTCGCTTCAATTTCCCAATGCTCCTGGGTAAACTCTGTAACAACAAATACATCCTAATAATGATTACCAAAACATTACATTGGAACCTTAATAACCTCAAAGGCACAAATAGTCAGACTGTAATATATGTGTGAAGGTCCTATTCATTCAGTTTCAAAGACTACATAAAAATGTAATTCATCTGCACACAAACCTGTAGTTTGTTGTCTGTGAGCACAAGTTCAGTAAGACTTTCACAGTTGCCAATGCTATCTGGAAGAAGAGTTAGCTTATTCTGGTCAGCTTTCAATATGGAAAGTTTCTGTAGTTTTCCTGCAGAGAAAGAACAAATGCATGTTAGACATCAACTGGCAGGCTCATGACGCTGCAGCTGTGATACTGTAAACAATGTAAACTCTATATTTATTCTTAGTTGGTTAGCTTCTGTCAGGTAAATGAAAGGCTGCAGCACACTGGCTACCAACATGCAGCTGCTAATGTTGCATGGGATTAACATATGAACATGCTTAAATGGTCACTTTAAATGAATGACATGAATTGCGCAGGCACACACTTTAGAGTTTTCTCATGCTCACCAATGCTTTCTGGGAGAGCATCAATGAGGTTCTGAGACACCAGCAGGTCAGTGAGTGACAGCAGTCCTCCCAACTCCTCTGGAAGTCGCTCCAGTTTGTTTTCTGATACATCGAGACACAACAGGCTTTTCATACTGCCTATCTCCTAAGGTTCAGAACAGAGACTTGTGGTAAGGAAGTATGCAACTTAAAATAGTATGACAGCAAATACAGTCCGGGAATGCAAAGTAGAATCAATGGCATCTATGCCTTTACACACTAAAATCTCAGGGATGTGGACCACATCGAAAAACACATATTAGGACACTATGATAATGTTAATATGGCTTTAAATGTTAATATTTAAACGAATCCCTGCACTATATTTATAGTCAGATGGCATGAGTACTATGTTTAGGTTTTGGTGACATAAGGTATTTAAAATGAGAGTATTTAAGATTTGTTTTATCCTGGGATGGACTTTGAGATGTCCACAGATGTAGAGATGTAGTTTCTGATTTTATACTTGAATTATAATTTTGGTATTTTGTTCAAAGTCCTACATGTACTATGATAGAAATTTATTTAATACTTCGTACAAAAGCCTTTGTTGGTAATGACAGCTTCAAGACACCTCCTGTATGGAGAATCTCAAGTATAAGAAATACATGTGCAAACAAAGCTTACTGTAGGTATTTCAGCCAACTGGTTTCCATCAAGCCACAAGTCCTTTAAGCTGACAAGACATCCTATCGAATCCGGCTTTGTGGGAGGAAGAAATGTAAGAATTAAAAGAGTAAGAGCCAGGAAAAGAGAAGAGAAAGAGACAAGGAAGGACAGCAAAGTAGAAAAATACAATATTACTGACCAAATGCGAACCACTGGAAGCAAAAGCACATATTCCAAATAACTGAAGTTAAATGTCCATGTGATGTAGGAATAAAAATTTAAATGAAAGACAAATTTCTTTACAGTTTTGCTTTGTTTAATTTGTCACTAAATCATTCACCATCAGAGAAAGACTGCTCATGTAAGATTACAACTTAAAACCAAAGCTCAAAAGCAGATGGTCGTCCTCCCGTTTGCCTGATAAGAGGTGAAAGCTTTTCTCGAGGGACGTTAATCTACTTGGACAAGACAAGGAAATGGGAAATGTTTCATTCTGCTCATTTTGTGAGCAGCAATGTAGCATTCGTCTGAGTAAACAAGTTTCCATAGTCAGGAAAAGAAAAAGCTTACCAAGCTGTAGAGTTCATTATTTCCTAGGTCAAGTTCTTCAAGTCTGTGAAGCTGAGATAGTGACCTGTGGGTGACAGATGTAAGGTAGGTTTAAATTAAATTACACTCAGCATGGAAAAGCAGAGGCTTATACACACATGGCTACATGCACCTGGTTGAATACTTACTCTGGGAGGAATGTCAGCAGATTTTCTCTGAGTTCTAGTGATACCAAATTGAGAAGGCTGTAATGACAGGCAAAAAGAATTTTGATTATATGTTTCTAAAAATGCCATTAAGTGCAGTTTCTGTACAACCTCTACTCATGTTGCTACAACATGTCTAAATATTATACATAATGCTCTCTTTTGAAAAAAAAAAAGGGTGTGTAATGAGAGGTAGAAAGGGCTGTAAAACATCTCCTTGGAATCAGATATCTGACAACAGGAAGTGCTCTGGAGGCGTGTCAGTCTTATCAAGGCAGTAAAATTGCAGCAGCATAAACATGCACTGCATACTTCTAATACACAGCAACATGTCCAAGTGGCCATCACAGATCAAAGTACAGGGTCATCTTTTCCCAGCGCTGCTTATGTATACCTCAGTGCAGTACACGCACCCACTTAATTGAAAATGTTATAACAACGGCCTTTAGATGATCCAAGGAGTCAACACCTCCCTGGGACATGCAAACAGAAGTGAACAAACTAAACACTTTTACCTTGGAAAAATACACACAGGTTAATGCATCGTTTAAAGAATTTCTTTTCAGTTTCTAGATAGTTAAAAAGCTTTTACAGTGGCACTGTGGCAAGCAAATTAATGTCAGCCATGCAGACTGAGCCAAAGAGATACACAGGACTTAGTAGGTTCTGGCTGTTAGTTTAGTCTATATAAAATCTCTCTTGAATGGCCCTCAACTGCTACTTTTAGTCAAGCTTGCTTCCTGTGACTTTTTCATTCACCGCAGAAGACCACAAGGCCTAAGATTAAAAGACAGACAAAATCTTCCCAATTCCAGCATACTCTGCCTCAAATCTGGCTTTAGCGATCAGCTAAATGATGAAAACAACCACCCAGCTGCATGAAGTGTCTCAAGTTTCTGTCTTTTTTTCTCTTTGTCAGAAAACACCCCCATCTCAGAAGATAAACCACTGATGTCATTTAACCCCTTGAACATTTATCTTACCCACCTCTAAAATCCCAGAGCGTGTTGTTCCAACTGTGCTATGGTTTTCATTACCTTCTTCTCTTGACAGAGAGCAGACCTTAGGTCATTGCATTATGTAAGAGAGATATGGGCCATATGTGGGGCACATGCTGTACCATGAGGAACATATTATATATATATATTATAGGGCTAACCCTAAATACAAAATAATATAATCAGTTATATACCAGTTTGATGCCACTGCTGCTCTAAAAGCTCCATGTCCTTTGTTCTTTTTAAAGCAACTGCATAGATGATGCAGATTTTCATAAATGAAGTCTAATTTTATTTTTCTAAAATAAATCTTTTTAGGAGGGTATATAAATTAATAATGTATTATGAAAAACACTGTATTGCTAGAAACCACTTGAGGGCAGGCTACATATCAGAATCATCATTAATGATATTTACAATGAAATATTCAAGTCTAAGCAACTAAAAATTAAAGAACATTCTTTTAAAATCTACAGCCCACACCTATGAATTCTATGATGTATTCTTGACTCACACTACTAGGTACTCATCTGACATCCATGAGTTATTCCTGAGGTTAAAGCAATAATCCTTAATTTATGGCACCGTGGCAAACTGAGACAAACCTCAGCAACTGTTTCAGCAGTTATCTAACGGTTAAAATATGCCATCCAGTCCACCACCAGTAATCATTTAAGACATAGTACTGGACAGTACAGAGATGGGGAGTTGGACTTGCGCTTAAGTTGAACCTAAGTCACCCACATAGTGACCTGAGACTTGACTTCAGGCTTGTCCTCAGAAGACTTGGAACTTGACTTGGACTCTGGATTCTGGACTTGTGAACAATCTTTACTTTTTAATTTTTTAGAGCATCAATATTAAGGAATTGTCTGATAAGCTGAATGCCATTCCCAACTGTGACATCACAGAGTCCGAGATGTAATGCATCTAGCAGATACATCGATTCCACAATCTGGGCGTGCATTCAAATTTAACTTGGCAGATGAAGAAAATCTTACAGTTATGGAATGAAATTCAGTAAATAGTTGAAGTACATCATGTACCTGATTTTGTAGCTGGGAAGTGTGGGTTTTTTTTCATATTGCATGGTAAGTAATCATCTACCAAACAACTAATCAATGCTGATACTGGATAAGTGATGATAATGGAGCACATGCTTTGAATTCCTTAGATATATTAGTGCAGTTTTCTAAGTAGTCTGGACAGCATCTAGTAGATGATAAAACCATAAGACTATAAGTGACTTGAGACTTGACTTGGACTTGCAAAAAAAATGACTTTGAGCATTTCTGTGATGAAATGATCAATATAAGAAAAAGTCAACTCTACTAATATCGATTTCATCAATTCCATTTTGCAAAATATATCAATTAACACTGAGTTACATGTTTTTTTAAAGAGTCTTGTTGCTGGCAGTGGCTCCTGAGAAAGCCAGTCAAATATCAGAATATCATAAACATTTCTATTTTGCCCCTTTAAAGCCATCCCTGTAAGGGTCTAAATTCATTTTACCTTTGAATTCCAGACTTCTACTAAAAACATCCCCTGTGGCAAGTTGGCATAAAAGCACATTATTCTGTTATTAAATCCAATTACAACAATGGGAGAGACCTCACAGGAATAAGAATGTCGGCAGACATGACTTTACAATGGATTATACTGTATGCCATCTCACAACAAGCCTTTTTCCTTTTATGAACCATGCAGCCAAGGTGGGACACTGACTAATGTGTCTGTCAAGAGTAATGTAAATGATTTTTTTCCCCAAACCACTGAGACAGAGGAGAAATTATTATGATCACGGGAAAAGGAGACAATAAGCATGTGTGCTTCTGTTGGTAATAGCTTCTACTACATGACATTTTGTGAGTTGTAGAGTAAGAGGTATAATGACAATCCTGGACACATTTTAAATTTGTTCCAGCCAAAAATTGACATTATCATGCTATAAGTTAATTGTCTCTGTAGAAAGGATTTTCATCTCAGACAACTGAATCTACTTGCATATTTATTGAAACAAATTCACCTATGAGAAAAATTTAAAACTTATCCTGGGAAGACCACAAATACTAAAGCAAAGTGTGAGAAACACCTCAGGCTGCTTGTGCAGGAAGATTCTCCACAGCAAGCAGTTTGTAGTCTTGAAAAAGATTCAGATTTGTCAAAGTTACAGGCACCCTAAACACCATTTGTATATCTTTAGTTTAATATAACACAGCTCTTAGATATACTGGGGTAAAATAAACATTTTCATCATTACTTCTGCTGTGGGAATGCTTTGGCAAAGGCTAGACACACTCACTGCATCAAAGTGAGTATGATGAAACAGTCTACTTACTTTCCAATGTTATCTGGAAGAACTTGTAATGAAATATCGTTGATGGAAAGGCATGTTAGATTCCGAAGCTCTGGAAAGCTTTCGGGTAACCTGGAAAAATAAAGGAGAGTCCATAACATAAGATGTCAGCAGAAAATTAAGTTACAAAGAATAATTTAATTCAAGTTGTTTGAATATCTCAAACAATAGTCCTGACATTAGCAATGCTACTGGAGAAAGGTCTGCACTCTGGTCCCCTAAAAAAAGATGCCCACCTTCTATTTTCCACATTGTATGCTTTTTCAGAACAGACAGACAACTACCACACAGTCCTTATCATCTTTTATATTATAGTCTGGGATGGGCCTAGATGGGATTAAGCTAGTCTGACTAGCCATCATCTGCAGCTTGCTGTTGTTATCTGGACTCAGGTACACTCCCAGGTCTAAGTATAGAGCCCCACCTAAATCAATACATAAGGTAAACAGTTTCCAGCACTGAAATTCACACAGGAATCTGCCAGCCATCCCAAAATTAGATATTTTAATATTTAATATAATTCTACAGAAAGCTAAATAACAGTAGTTTATTTTTAAACAACAAACAATAAGAGCAGTTATATACATACACGAGTTGAAAAAAATCTACATTTCACAAATACCTCTTAATATACTTGTAATTTATATAGTTTAAAAATACACATTAGGCTTTTTATATGAGCCATCAGATTCCTACTACCCCATAGTTGTTCCTGGCCCTTTAAACTTAAAACAGGACCAATTAAAGAGAGGAAAATTAGATCACTATTGTGGAAAAACCATGTGTTTGTGTGTGCAAGCTTGTCTTTGTAATATTATTTATTCACTGTTCCCTCCTCAGCTATATATTGCAAGGCCATTTAGTATTGACCCTGCTCAGGTGCAAATTAGACTTAGTCTCTCCTACACAATGAAAAACTATGTACAATTTCCCATCCCGTCGAGGAGAGAGTATGGCCATAACAGCAAGAAAAACAGCAGAGGATCTTTAAAAAAAAAAACAAAAAACAAAAAAAACATGCAATTCAGACAATGGCAAAATGAATAAAGATGTAGGGGGAGATAAATAACCAATAAATACATAAATATAAAGTGTTTTAATTTTAACAATGTTGTAGACCATGACAGCTGCATGTTAGAAATGAATAATAATAAAGTATTAAATATGATTGACAGTAGATTGAGGAAGAGGATGTTTTGTAGGACTACCTTGTTAATGGATTTCCACTGAAATCTGCCACTTGGAGGGCTTTGCAGTATGAAATGCTCTCTGGAATTTCCATAATATCTGAATAAGAGAAGACACATTACACTTAATCATCCTTACATATATCTTAAAACATATTCTAACTTCAAAATGAAATGCACAGTACAATCTGACATAGTTAAATAATAGTCATTCATTTGTTGAATTTAATGTTGACTTAATTCTAAAACATCTCCCTGCGGACATGACGTTATTAAATGACATACATAACTGGGCATCAGTTGTAATATATTTTGGTTTACTTGACACTGCTTTGATATGTCACTGTTCTCCCATCTTACCATTTCGAGAGACATCCAGTTCCACCAGCTGCATGAAGTTGGCTATTTCTGGAGGAAGTCTCTGGATCTCATTATCACTCAGGCCCAGTTTTCTTAGTTTGATCAGCTGGAAAAATTGCTAAAAAGTGAAAGTAAAAGTAAGTACATGACATTTATGCAAATTCAAATTTATATTTCAGTGAACGTGATTTTATGTTTAGTGATACAAATAACAGGGTTCACATTGTATTGCAGCAGCACCATTGTTAGCATTTCCAGTAATAACGATTCAGTGCAGTTTATTTTTTAGATATGAAGGCAGTACATAATCACACAGGTTATTGCTAAGGTGGAAGTTAGGTGGTGAATATTGGGAGTTGCACAAGGTCACAACAATGTAGGAAAGAGAGGTGAAGGTGTAAGTCCCCTGCTCTAACAAGAGCAACATATCTAACTGGAAGGTGAGGGATGTGTCAGTCAAGCATGCATAATTCTCATAGGAACATTCAGCGCTCCTCTTTGTGCTAATTCATTTAGCTGTGTCGGTTTTGTGGACCTGGGATTGCATGGCTTGCGATGCATAAAATTATTTTGTAATATGCACTCGCTGATCACTTTTGGACAGCTTGAAAACTGGAAAATCATAGCTGGTCTAATGTATCTAAATTTCTGATGAAACACGTAGATGGTAGGGCCAGGATTTGGCATTCAAAATTCAAGGACCCCAACCCTGTCTTGTGTCAACAGTCCAGGCTTGTGGTAGGGGTGTGATGGTTTGTTTTCCTGGCACACTTACCCCTTAATACCAATCAAACAACATTTAAATGCCACAGCCTGTCCAAATATTACTGCAACTACCCTTAATGGGCACATCTTCCAATGGCTACTTCAAGCATGATAATAAACTATGCCACAATGCAAACATCACCTCAGACTGGTTCAGTGTACTTAAGTGGCTGATTGTGGATGAGAAAGGGATTTATGTGTACAGCAAATATAAAAAAGCTGCTGTTTCAGTGATGGGCCATTTTAAAGAGCTACAATCAAAACATGTTTTCATTTTTTTACTCAACAGGCTTTATTCAGGTTTTATTTTTTGTCTCCCCTTTAAAAGTCTAAGTTCTCCTACAGATCACTCAGGGAAGCACAACAGAGACATTGTGCTTTTCTGATTGGATGCCAGGCCTCAGACAGTCAGATAATAAAACTGGCAAAGTCACAGTGACAGGTCACTACGCAGAAGTTTGGAGATCAGCCTTTGGTACCGATTCCTGAGAAACAAAGATAAGTTGGCGCACCTTTTTAAAAGCCAATTACCACAAGCACATACTTGACACTCATAGCAAGAGCAGGCAGAACCTTGGCTGTGTGGTGGTAGGGCAGGTAGCTAACAATACCACTCCAGGTTCCCTAAGGTTTTGGCATGAACAGAAAAAAAGCAGCCTCATGTATTTCCCCTGTGGCCTTTGTATTTTCAGTGCTGCTGCATGATACAAGACAGGCCAACTGGCCATGGGAGCTCATCCAAGAACACTGTTTCTATACTTTTCTAATTTATCTATCAATGACTATTCTTTTTTTGTCTGTATTACTATTTTGTTCCCTATTTTCATACACAAAGAACACAGTAGTGCAGCACAGTCTATGTGAATTTCAAGCAGACAAACATATTATGTTGTAGGCTTCTACTTTCCTATACTTCTCTATGATTTCTTGTATAATATTTTATGCTGTAAAGATGTAAAACAGACTCCACTGTAACCAATGTGAATTAAAGCTGCAAAATATTTTAAGAGCCAACCTGTTTGATGCTCAAAACGTTCTGGGTGCCATATGGTTTTCAAAACTAGCAGAGAAACATTTCACTCATTTAAAGTTGAAACGGTTTTGACTGTAGGAAAAATCTGTCTGTATATTTAAGAGGAAACTAGATCAGTGTTCCTCTCTGGTTGGCCTCTATGCTGAGGTAAATCCAGTACATTTTGTCTGGAACTCATTAAACCTATATCTGAAAGTGTATTACTGTGATCTATTTGTTAATTCAGTCTGCACGGCTGGTGCACCATTCAGTTGATTACTGTAAAATTAGCCAAATATTTTAAGTACATTATCAGATTTACTTATTAATTCTGACTGTGCCACTTCTGATAATATTTACTGCTACCACCCTGAAAGTGTAGAACAGTTTTATACCTAAGCGTTTTGTTTCTAGATACTGCATGTTTTCATCTTAGACAATGTCAGTTCATTCTAAATGCAAGCTGTAAAATGTTTTGAAACTCAGGATCAGGCCACTAATTATCCATAGACCATATACTGATCCAGATTATTTTCTAATAATATGTGCACAATAATTAGTCCTACCCTATTACAAATTGCGCATGTCATTCCAAGGTCTTAAGGCAGTCTCTAATCCACTGTTTGATCAAGCAAACAAACCTGTAGCCTTAAAGATAATAGTAGATTACCTGAGCTTTGGCATCCTAGCCACCTTGATATCATTTTCACATTCACATACAAGCATACATAAAAAAATAAACTGTAGGTGCTGTCTCTTTCTCAAAGTCAGCCTCCCACTCACAAGTGCATAGCTCATTATGATATCATCAGGGGAGCTCTGGCTAGTACAGACTTGTTCATATCCAATGAACTAACCTAAAATTGGACAGGTCAGGACAATAATGCAATTCAGTGTTAAGGTTGATTTACCATTGCATTTATCACTTTCAGACTTCCTACTTTAACTATGCCATTCCTTTATGACACAGTCACAGCCATATGAAAGCACAGGTATTGAAACGTTCATTATAAAGGTCTCATCTTCCGACTCACGAGAAAACAAAAGCAGTTTTTTTTTAATTGCTCTTCTCTGGCTTTTTAACCCTCTTGATAACAATAAAGGAACAACAAACTGTCACACGTAATTCATTCTTGTGTATTATTGTTCTCGTCACAAATTTGCAACAGGCTTTTGAGCCTTGCATTATCATATGCATAGCAAACCTGTTCTTCCTGTTAGTGTCTTTCAGCACCACGCCCCCAACAGTCACCCATGTGTGACATACAAAAACCAAAACAGGCTGAGTCAAGAATACATTCATCTCTGTCAACTCCCGAGTCAATGTTAGAATCTTCAGCACTGAAGGTGGTTTTGGATGGGGAGTGCATGGATTATTCCACTGTAAGTTGTTAAAGGCCTTAGTGAAATCAAGAAATAAATGAGTTTGTTGTCTAGTAATGAAAATTTCTATGTAACCTAACAAAAATAAGTTCTAGGATTTTCGTTAAAATGCAGGAATTGTTTGTCAGTTGGGCAGGATGATGTTTATCTGGATTAGGCTTCTGTGCATTTGAATTTTTCATAAATAAAAAACACACAATCAACAAAACCTTACACTAATTACATCTGCCAGGCCATACACAACACCACAGCCATTAGCACCTTAAGTGAAACACATAAGTGGTAAATACTTAGTGACGTCTAATGCAAGTTTCACTGTAATGCTATGTGTAGGCTCCATGGTCACAGTGTTGTGTTGCACAGCACTGGCTAAAGTTAAAACTCAACCACAACCATGTCACAAACTCAACTACTGCGTTAAGTTCTTTCTTTTCAAAAACATCCTCTCATACTTCACGTGTCTTTTTCTAAGTCAGTTCAACCACCCAGCTTCCTGCTGTGGGGGTAAAAGCACCAAATTCTTTACCACTCCACACACACCAGAAATCCTGCAGCTTCCTGTCTCAGATCGGGTATTACTTCTACTTGGTAATAACAGCAGTGCACCAAAAAGCTACTGATGCCTGATCTAAAAATGCAACTACCAATCATCTTCATTATCAATTAATCTGAAGAATATTTCCTCATTTGATCAACTGATCTATAAAATGTTAGAAAATTGCAGAAATAAATGCCAGTCGCAACTTCCCCAGCCCTCATGTTGACATTTTTAAACCATCTGTTTTGTCTAACCAATAAGCCCTAAACCCAAAGATATTTCGTGTGCTGTTGAAAAGGATCAACAAATATAACAAATATTCACATTTGAGTAGCTGAAATAAAATACTTTGCAATTACTTCCTTCAAATCTAGTCTGAACACTATTTCTGAGATAGTTATGATCTAGACCTTGGTCTGGGACTCTTGTTGATTGTCAGGACTGTGAGATAGCTGAATAGACAGATAAACTTTAATAATCTCTAATTTTTTTTTTTCTGCACAGCCAATCATTTAGTTTATAAAAATGGGGGGGGGGAAATCTGACTTTCCTTATAGCACAAAGTGAAATATTCAGATTGCTTGTTTCATTTGACCTGTATCATATGTGAACAGAAAAGCACCATATCTTTACACTGAAGTAGCTGCAACCACAGAATGTTTGGAATTTTTGCTTGAGAAAACATTGACATGATTAATTGGTTTTGAAATTGTTTCTGAATAACTGACTGATTTACTGTTGCAGTTCTAAATTACTATTTTGCAGAAGTATATGCAGTGCAGATGTGAGAGCTGTTAACAATAAAAACGGCTTAAAATGGATGTAAACGTCATTTAAAGGTCTCTGACACAGCCACCAACACCTCTCTGTCTCACAGTCTTACTGGAGCTGGACACGGTGGAAACTACATTCATTTTGAAACTGGATGAACAGGCAAACAACCTTTCAACAGCCAGCTAGTCTTAAATTCCTGACACTTTGCTTCTGGTAATTAAATTCCTGTTTAGTAAACTAACAACTGCTGTATACAAACTAGTCCGATGGCAGGCCTAGTGAGGGTTGGCTGCCTAAGAGAAACTTTCTATAGGCTAAACAAAGAGACACGAGTTACTGTTTGCTAATTTGGTCCAGTGCCTCAGCACAAAAAAACAAAAACAAAAAACAAACAGAAAAAAAACACAAAACGATCAAACAAAGGACAAATAGATCATATCAATTTAACATACTTAACACCAACTGCACTGCATGTCTTGGTCAGCAGCACTTTACACTGTAAAACTCTTGAAGCTATCTGCTCAAGTTCAACTTGCCTCATCTTGTTAGTGTAAAAACACACCTTTGCTGTTTCAATCTTGACATTAAGACTACCTTGTGAATGTTTTTATCTGTCTGCAGGCTAAACTGACTGACTTAATATGTTACTGTGTCTAATGCTTTGTTATACTGTCAGCACAATAATAAAGTGAGTGGTCAGAGTTTATCCATGTAGCCACCTCCAAGTCAACTGTGCTGAGGCCACACAGGGAGCACTGAAGTGGCCTAACACAAAAAGGGTTATCCAGTTGGACGTTTGTTGGGTTCACTAACGCATTGATGACGTTATTTACATGCCAAAGAGCACAATAAACAGTTTCTCTTGCTGGCATGCAACTGATGCACCCCTCTACCCTCTGAACATACTCAGAATATTTCTGAACTGAGCAAAGAGACTGTGAAATTGTCAAACAGCTATGTGCTCTCACAATGAGAGTACACCTGCTTTTAACAACCTTGCAGGCTCAGACAATGGAAACTGGGTTACTACGCCAATACTTAAATTTGTCAGGTATAAAGTCTGCAGTGCTTGTTAGTGTGTGGTTTTATTGGTCAGTACTTTATAATTCAGGTCAATGATTCATTATAACATAATTAGGAAAAAGAAAAACAAGTGAGGCGACAACAAAACACATAATACTGTCTTTGTTTTCAGCCAGAATACCTGTAGCTGTGCTGTTCTTTATCAGACAGTGAGCAGAGACACAGCCATGCGACACTGCTAACATTATATCTCTTCTGGATTACTTTTTATGGACAAGCCAAGCCCAAAATATTCAGCTTTACATGTGACCCAGTATGACTTCAGTTACATTAGGTCAGGACAGTTTCTCAAGTGGACTCAGCCTTACTCCATGCTCAGTCCTCTTGTCAGGAACAGCTGTAAACCCAATATATCATCAAATGTACACCATGCTTTTGAAGGTTACAGTGAAAATACCCAACAGATTTTTTTCTCAGGCTTAAAATACACTCTCCTGAGCGGAAATGAGAGCATCGTCTACAGTAAAAACCGGTTTGGCTGTAAAAGTTACAGGGAAAATGCTACAAAACCACAAAGTCAATAATCCTTTCACTCAGTGTAGGAGCTCAAGGCTACACAAATGTCAGAAAGATGGCACAGGTCAGACTGGGGTATTCATTTTCAAGTCCAGACACAGAGAAATACTAAATCAACCATTCTTGTCAATGCGACGTAACATGCAAATCCTTCAATGGTATCTCACTTAATTCTGAGCACTAGAGTCACAAGTAAGAGGACTTGGTGTATCCCAGCCTCACCAAGCCCACTATAATATAGTGTGTACAGTGGTGCATATTTGTCTCTTGTGTATTTTAGACTATACTATTTTTAATTTTTTGCTATTTACTCTCTAATATCTAGCTTTTATATCACTTAGCCTTTGTTGTAGTCTTTGCATTGCCTCATTGTTGTGTCAGTAATTCAGACTGAGTAGTCCTGCATAGTTTCTATTAAACAAAAACAGTGACTGTGATAGAGCATGTCAGTTAAAATAGGACTCGGGATTTGTGTGAGACTGTAAAGGGTTACAGTCCTCCAGGTTGTGTGGTATGTAATGGTAGTCAAAACAAGTTTTGCTCTGTAGACCTGAATTTTCCAGACAATGTAGCTGTGATTGACTTGAAAAATGAGTTATTTCTCCTAAGAACAGGGGCTCTACAATAGACAGACAGAATTGATTATTCCATGAACTACTTAATCACATTGTAAACTAGTAAGTCGTCTGGGTCATTAATCAAACACAAATACCACCACTCACTGGTTGCAGATTCCTATATTGAGGACCTTCTCAGAAATATTGTTGAGTTTTGGGCAGCTGGTCAAACAAAATGAGCTCATTCTTCTGTGATATTATCCATGTTGACTAATGATACACTGATGTGCCAGGTCAGTATCAGTACAAATGCTGCCCATATTAAGCAAATTGGGCATCAGCCATGAAGCATTGGATTTACACTGAAGAGCTTTTTTTTTTAAAAAAAATATTCCTGTTTCTTAAAGTCAAGGCAGACTGCTACAGTCATCATTGGCCTCAATATAATATTCTTAAAGAGAAAAGATAAATCTAACGACATCCGCACCAGGGGATATACTAATTAAATTTAAATTCAGAGAAAAGTGCACTTAGTATTGTGGTATCAGACATGATTGGTGCATGACTAAAATGACTGTGGAGCTTTCGACCATGTTTCATGGCCTTGATCGACAGCTGGATTTTGCTTTTTTTTTGTTGTCAAACAAATTTCAAATTAGATCAATAATGAAGCTTCTACTATTTGAAACATTTAGTTTCATTTGTCAGGTTGAATGCCTCTACCTGTCCAATCATATCCTCATTACTGATATTTTATCTCTGGTATGGAGGAAGTATTGCCATAGAGCGCCATTACTCACCGCCCTTTAACAATATTTGGGTACTGAGTCATAAATAATGTGACTTCAGTATTGATTATAATTTAAAGACAAGAAGGTCATGAGTGTTTTTGACCTCAGCACGAGATCACCTGCCTGAACAGGTCTGACCCACGGGGACACAAAGTGGGGCTGGGCCTGCAGTAGGCTGTGAATGCTTGAGAATATTTCTTGGTTTTATAACTAAACCCAGACTCTTGCACGTGTTTTATTTGACCCTGCGCTAGGAGGTGTAGTTAAAAGTTCAAGCCTCTGGACCTGCCTCTGTAATGACTGAGTGGAAGCTGTTTTTCTTCTTACCTTGGGCAAATCTCGGAGTTGGTTGGCATCCAGCAAAAGCTCCTCCAAACTCCGTCCGTAGCGATAAATCTCATCGGGCACGTACAGCAGGGAGCAGTGGCGTTTATCGATCATCTCGACATGACGGTTGCACCGCCACAGGGGGATACAGTTAAACATCACGGGGATAAATCTCGTACCCGTGCGATAAACAAACAGCGGGGCGGAGGGGGATGCAACAGATTGCAGCGGAGGGACGGTCCTGGACTAGATTCACACAAGCGAAGCGAAACTCACCGGTAAGTAAACACGAAAAGAAGTCGCGGTAACGTTACCGAGCTAACGTCCGTCAGGTCGCGACTCTCCGTCGTTGTCTCACTTTGCTCACTTTCTAAGCACCTGTTTTTTTTTCGCTCTCCGCTTGGCTCCTCGTCTCTCGTCGCTTCCCGCCGCTTTTAAAACTCTCCGTTTAGCGTCAAAAAGCGCAGGTTACATCTCAGGGCAGAGGCAGGTAGCATTGCTGTAGTTTCGCGTCGTTACGGAGTTAATTTCCTCTCCCGTCCTGTTTCTGACCCGGAACATTCACTCCCTCATTCCAATCCTACGTCACCGTCCGGGGCTGCTCCTCCCCCGGTCCCTCCTCTGGATGGTCCCGTCCCGCTCAGGGCCGCCATGACGGGGCTCAGCAGTCACAGCACTGCCGGTGGTGGGGCTGCAAGGGCACACACAGTAAAACCCTGGGCATGAAAGGCCGTGGAGGATAAACCATTTATATATATATATATCTATATATATATAGATATATATATACATATATATATACATATATACATATATATATATATATATATACATATATACATATATATATATATATATATACATATATATATATATATATATATATATCGGGCACGTACAGCAGCATATATATATATATATATATATATATATATATATATATATATATATATATATGCCCATTCAGTATTCTGTAAATGTCTTTTAAGTATATAAAACAAAACATAAAACTGAACAAGACACAACAACCCACAAAACAGAAACATGCTACAATAAAAGTCAGACAAAACAGCAAGCCCTCAGATCATTATATGACGACCCAAAGATCAGATACTGCTGTAAAAACTGTTTTGGTCTGAGTTTAAAATGATCCCAGTCATCTGTGGGTAAGGAGATCCACATGTTGATTCCTCAAACAGAAAAAGTTGCCTAAAATGAGGGTTTATGTAAATAAAAGTATTTCCCACAATGATTCATTTTAGAAACAAAAAAATTATATACTACCTTGTTGTGGATTTAACTATCCAGCTGTATAAAATGAATATTAGCTTAATGGTAACACCAGCTACAACATAAAGATGCTGCTTAGTAGGAGTTATAGATTAGCATTAAAAATCAATGATGGAGTAGCATGGTGATGTGATGGCTAGCAATGTTGCATCATAACAGAAAGGCTGTGTGTTTGAACCCCAGTTAATATACCAGGATAAGTGGTAGCCTAGATGGATGGTTCAGTGATTATAAGAAAGTATGTTTTTCAGAGTTTTTTTATTATCTGCTTTTAAAGTGACCTGGATTTACATTGTGCCATAGTTAGAAAAAAAATATCAGCAAATAAACCAGCTTGATACTTTGTCCTGGAGAAAAAATTTGTCGATGTGCATCTGGTAGCCTGCCTATGTATCTTGCATAGTGCTGCTTTGCTGGAATATTACATGGCACTAGGTTTGCTTTGAAGTAAGTTGATTAAATTCAAACTAATTTAGGAATAGGGCCATTATCTGCTGAAAGCTAGATTTTTATAAAGCATCATTTTTTAAAACAAATCGTCAAGATAAGTTATTAAAAAGCAGAACCTAAACTAAATCTTTTGCCATGGTACAGTAGTTTTCATGACACTTCAGTAATGCTCTGTATATTCCCCAGGCACAATTCTTAGTTGGTAATCCAATCTTGCTCACATGCCTCCCCATCAATTTCAGCCATGCCCTATTTAGACATTTGTATCTAAAAGCAGGAATTTATCCAGCAATTGCACAGTAATTGAATGTGAGGAATCTGTTTAAATCAAGTCATACAGGATGTGATATTACAATGTATGTTTCTGGATTTAACGTGTGATAAATGCTGTTGTTTCTAAAAGAGAAGTCACTTTAAATACATTATTAGTTCAGCTTTTGGTTTACTTTGAGTTAATTTGGAAGAGGTATCAAAACATGTATTTATGTCAAACCACTAGCATTAAATGAGTAAATCACACACACACACACACACACACACACACACACACACAAATAACTACTTTATATGTCCACTAGAGGGAGTCACACCCCTTAAAAACCTACCACTCACTTTTCAGCTCACAGGATTAAAGACAAAAACATTGAATCAAGTGAATTTGCTGACTTTATTATGCATTTAATAGTGAAGATATATCACAGATCTAGAGAAGAAAATATGACCATTGGCTGTGTATTTAGACAAACACAGAATAAAGTTAACATAAGTCTAAGGTTTTTGAATGATAGAGTGCACTTTCCCCACCTCCACACACTGTAAATACCAACATCTTACAAGAGCATTTATCTGCGTCCCAGCTGTTTCTTAAATGCCTTTAAGGACTTTGCCATCATTGGAGCAACCCCTGTGAGAAGAAGAAAATTTATGAACACAAACTAGGTCAAACGTAAATCTCAGGATTACACAAGTTAAATCTTTAACTAAAAAAATAACTGGCTTACAAAGAAAAACTGAAAATAATTATCTGAACAGGCCAGTTTAAAAAAGGCAAAATCTAACAGCACTGCATCTACAATACTCTCATCTCACTTGTTTTTTTGCGAGAGTCTTGTGTATTGCTTGACCCTGAAGTGGTGCTGCTGGACCTGCTGGGCTCATTACAACTTGGCTTCGATCGGTTTTCCTGAGCCTTCACACTGAAAATAGAGAAAATAATAATGCACTAATTTAATGATTTAATTTGAATAACACATTGCACATAAATTTAAAAAATATCAGCCCATCTCTAATGACACTGCTACACCACAGGCAGTGCACATAACATCCCATGTTGCAACAATTCATATTAAAAGAAAGGCTGTCTCTAACCAGAATAAAAACAGTTTATCTAGCACATTTCTCCAATTCCTGCATTTGGCTAAGCCCACTAAATTCTATTCGCTGTTATCTGTGAATCTCCGAGCACAAGGCTTACAAGACGAGATAAACAGATGCGACAACAATGGCCTAGTATGAGTCATGCTCATTTGGTTTATGAACTTAAAATAAAAACACTTATTATAAATAAACAGATGAATAAACTAATCGTGAGCTAATAAAAAAAATTACATTTAAAATTTCTCAGTGCTTAAGATGTTGAAACCCACCTGCACTTGAGCTGATGAGGCTGCTGAACAGCAGTTCCATGAATTTCCTGCTGAATTCGTACATCTCTCGGTGGCTTGGCAACAGTGTGAATAAATGCCATCTTCACCTGCCGACCTACAAAAAAAAAAGTGCAGAACGTCAAGGGGACTAGACAGTATTTGTTTTTACACTATGCAATGTATTTAAATAATTCTGTTTTTTATGTTTATATTTTGCTTCACGGTGTGGATTAATTTGATTTTTTGACGATTTAGGACACCAATACTGTTCCATTTTAGATTGGTCTCTTTCACTTTCTGTTACAGATGTTCGGTAAGCAGAACACACCTTTGGGCTTTTTAGAATGTGCTGAGACGATGCTTTTCGTCAGCCTTTGCAGTTTCCTTTCCCTCTCCTCAGACAGCCTGATGTACATCTCTTTCCACGATTCATACTCTTGAAGTTTGGAGTCTTTGAAGTCCCTCTGGCAGTGTTTCCCCCATAAATGGTCTGTCGCACCCATGTAGATCTGTAGAAATAGTTACAGGGCTAATAAACCTGTATACTCAAAACTATTTCCTAATTACAACTTTTACAATAAATTTTCTAATCTCTGTCCAAGGTGTCCAATGTCCAATGTTACATTAGTAATCTAGAAAGAACACTTCAGAATAACTTAGACACTCTCAGTGGTAAACCTGCTCACTAATATTATTAAAAGCTTTTCAAGCTCCTCCAAATCTGGCACATAAAGTACAGGAAGTTATTGATCGGCTAAATATGATTCTACACAGAATATGGCAGCCAAGTGACTTCAAATGTGGTAACATTATTGGTGGCAAATGTAAGGGTTCATACATCTCAGAAAAAGTTTTTTTAATACTATACAAAGCAAATTGCATGTAGTTTAATGCTTCTGTTAGGTCATAAAACCTGCCGTTCTAAATCACACACCTTGGAGAGGTTCAATGTCAGCCACAAAAACAGGATTTTGGACTAAACATAGTAAGCTCTCTCTCATAGTAATGTTTCCCCATGCATTGACTTGTGAAATAATTAAGTATGATACAGGCCTACCTTTCTCATCCCACTCATCAGTTTATTTTATAAAAACAGCTGTAAATGCAACAACTTATTGCAAAAAAGTCTTACCCTGTGCTGAGTTGGCTGCAGCCTACTGTCAAGCCACCACCCAAACACGTGCACAAGCGCACACACACACACACTAAAAACATGACTAACATATTGTTTTCCGAGGTGTCCAAATAAATCCCAATAACACCTAATTTACCTATACAGACCTAGAGATGGAGAGGAGAACGTGGCATATCAGAGAGCAGTCCCTAATTTAAAATGGATCTAGTAAAGTGGCTTTAGTTTAATAAGTTGCACAGAAGAGCAAATACAAACGACCGCGGAGACAGTACCGGTATTCATGTCCCATTCTTACTGGGTTGCATTCTTCAATGCGTAGAAGCTGCTCTGGTGTACACCTCTCCAACACCGGCTCAAGGATCTCAAACGGGACTCCACCAGTTTCATAAAGCACTGAGAAGAGATCCTTGTACTTAAATACAAATCCAGCCCACTGACAGACATCAGAGCCAAACAAAAAAGGCTATCTGGGCTTTACTCACAGTTAATATTATTCTGGAGTGTGCGGATACATTGTTGGTACAAGCTCATCATGGTTGGGAGGAAGATGGTTTTGGCACCAGAGTACACTTGCATCTTTCTGTTAAGTCGCTGACCAGTGAAGACTGCAGACTCCTCGGACATGTCACAGTAGTCCGATTCCTTCTCGACTTTGACAAAAGGAGGAATTTTAAGAACAAAATAACTCATTTAACAGTACAGTTTTGTTTGTTACGCATACTGTACCTCTCCGCTCCAAGTACTCAACACTGGATGGCTTTTCACATTCAGGTAGGACAGCAGGTAAAGGAATGCTCATCATATCCACGATGGACTGTTGACATGTCTAAAATATGAGGCATTATTAGTCATTATTAGTCAGTCAGGCCCTGCATTCTAAAAGCAAAACTTTACAGCTCATATGTCAAACATACCGTTTGTGGAGAGGTAAAATTTAGAGATATCACAGGTGACTCGACTGGTTTGGTGCAAGGGTCTTTGGTTGCCTTCTCTTTTACTACAGTGTTGATTTTTTTGAAAGGCTTCTTCACTCTGCATTGTTCTTTTCTCTTGAAAACATTCATGTCATAGTTCAAATAAGATTCAAATGACATGGAGGGCTCTTCCTGGTCACTGTCACCATACCTGTCTTTGTGCTTTATTGTGTCCTTTTTATTTTTGTGTTTTGAATGTTCCACAGGTTCAGACTCCAACTTATGTATATGCCTGACATGCCTCTCTTTACCTGCTTTTTTCCTTTGTCTGTTTTGAATCTCTGAGCTACTCAATATTCCTGAAGAGCTTTTGTCACTGTCATTTGTCAGTTTTAACATTTTTGAGTATTTGTCACTGGACTCAAATGAAAGGGATCCTTTGTCTTCCTTTGACAATTTTCTTGATTTTTTTGATTTCTTATTTGACTCTTTTTCTGGCCCAGATCTTCCACTATCAGAGTCACTTTCACATTTGTCCCTGGAATCAGACCTGGTTTTCTGATGGGTGTCCTCTGAGGTTTTGTTTCCAAGCCAAATATCACCATCTCTTGATTTTCTGTCACTCTGATCATTTTTTTTCTTCTCGGAAACAACTAAAGTGTCAATTTTATCTTCTTGGATCTTAATTTTCTTCTTTACAATGGCATTCTCAAAAATGTTCTCATTTTCTTGCTGACTTTTTTTGTAATTTTCATTTGGATTCCTTTTTCTTTTCTGCTCCTCACAATGTTGTTTCTCTGAATCAGCTTTCCTATCGCCCTCGTCGGACGAATCCTGACTTTTGCTGCAAGACGTTGAGCAGTTATTGTTTAAATCTTCCATTGTTAAAGATCCAGTATTTGGGCAGGTTTGGTCATCCAGTTTGTCTTTTATAGACACTTTCTCTGACACGTCCCCATCTTCTGTGTGGCTGCATCAGGGAAAAATTCAAAATGAAGATGTCAAACACTGATAAAAGTGTATATTACACATTATACTCTCATATTTTGGGGGGAAAAAAAGTTAACTACACTTCACCTTAAGGACTCCTTAGGAACCAATTTCTTCCAACCTCTAACTAGTGATTTGGCAAGCTCTCCAGCCTGTTCGTGTCTGCGCAAGGAATTAACCGTTTTGCCAATTCCAGTTTCCTAATTCACATGTAGATACTAATTAGTGCAATCAATGAAAATTCATATGCAAAAAAAAACCCAACATCCATTATTTGCAACAGAGACTCACAGCAAGAATGTCTAATGTGATATCCAGATCCTTGAGTTTCTGCAAAATCTTTAGAACCTGGAAAGAGAGAGTAAAATACATGAATCCCTCTGATTCTTTGCTAGGTGCAGTTTATAACTGCTGAGTGTTTAGGACCCAAAAAAAAAGCCTGCTAGAACATTAACTAAAATGAAGAAAATCAGACATGCCAAATATGGCAGTCCTGATTTTGGAGCAGCACAATTGCTGATGCTGTGCATTCAGAGCAGAAGCTATGTATGGGAACCTCACACACCCACTTAGGCTGCTCCTTTTACTGTTAACTATAAATGGACAATGCCACTGCTGGTTGTTATGAAGTCTCACTATATCAATGAATTGGGTGTTTTCAGCTTGTGCATTTGAGATTATAATGTTATTTAATCTAAACACCTAAACATTTGTCTAATTTCTATTTACATCTACAAACAAAACTGGCTCAAACAAACACGCAGAGCGTCACAACCTTCATGGGTGATTGACAGCAGCCATAAGTTGAACAACTGGAGGAGTTGCCAATTTTAGCAGCAAAGACCCTCCCATTTAAACAGCCCGACCCCGCTTTAAAATGCGGTGAGGCTGCAGCAGAGCATATGTCCACGGCTGAAACGCTCAATCAGCTTCTGCCCACACATGAAAGACCAACAACTAACTAATAAATTAGTATGCAGACAGAAAGCCATCGGCTAAATGAAACACCGTGGGATCTGTTTAAAATAAATAAATAAATGAATACAGGGCTTTTAAAAAGTTTGGGGATAAAAAAAACTTCCGACGTTAAGTTCATATTTTTTGTCTGTGTCATTATTTAGCATAAACCCTACAGCACATGAGGGGGAAAACAGTGTTTTATTGTCCGACAGCAAACCATCTCTGTCCTGAAGGCAGCACCTTCAGGCTGGTCAGTCCCTTGTGCCCACTCATTAAATAAAGACGCATTGTATCTACCGTAGCAGACTCTGCGGTGTCAGTGAGCTGAAGTTTGAACCGCACGACTTTCTTCATCACATCAGAGCTGCTGGCCATCACGGTGACTCACGTGCAACCGACTACACACCGGGCAGCGCGCGCCCATTGATGACACTATTATAATGGGCGGAACCGATGAAACGACTGATGGTTTACAAATTACTATCTTTATAGGCCTGTAGCTTAATAATCAAACCTGTTAGTGCAGTCAGTACATCTTTCAGCTGCCATGCGCACACATCATCCAAAATAAAACAAGCATTAGACTTAAACTGTGGGGAAACTGTTTTCTCCAAAAACTCGCTTTTTTCATGTCTCTTTAAACTCTTGAATATCTTCTGCAGAGATGCAGCTGCAGTAACTTCTACTATTGGATGTGCTGGTTTTACTGTAAAAGTAAAAAAAAAAAAAAAAGGTATTTGGCTGGTCCTTAACCTATATCGTCAATGTGATTTCAGTGGTGTAAGCCCCCACAGCATGTTGACATCTACTGATTGGAGGCTATTGTGGGATGCTTTATGTTGGGGGTCTGTTCCCTCTGCCACATGCATTGCACAATACTTGATTGGCACTCCCCTGGAGGAGGAGTTAAGCGTATGTCTCTTTCAGCAGGGGTGTCTGCTGGTCTCTCTCTCTCCCTGCTCCAGTAACTGGAGGCACAGGCTCCTTTATCACCAGCCTCAACTTCATTTCTCAGGTAAGTGGAGCTTTAACAAGCTTGGCTGTTTGCAATTTTAGCTGTTTTAGTCACCACAATTGGTGCACTGAATGTTTGTTTGCCATTTTAGAATGGAAAATGATGGAACATGTGCTCCTTTCACACTTACTCTGGCTTCAAAAGGGAATTATATTTTCTTATGCTATGTATGTTTGCATAAAGTGGGTTGTTACACATAAACAAGCGTTACGATAGGTTTGCCAGGGTTTTTGGTAGATAATGTGAGCAGAGTCATTTTATAAAACTGGTTTGTAGACTAATTGCAGACATGTCTGGGACAAGTCTGAAAAAAAAAAAGAGAGAGAGAGAGTAAAAAATTTATTTCCCCAATCTGACTTTAAAGAGTCAGAGGACGAGGCCTGCTGCTCAAGTCTATAAAAGGAACGTCATGGGTGAGCCATCCAGCGTTGCTATTCCTGGACATACTCCTGATAAATTGTGACAGATGCAAAGAGGAGCCTGTTGACACACTCACTCACTCCAGCATCACCTGGTAGCAGACATGCTTTCCGAGGTGTCCAAATAAATCCCATTAACTCCAAAATGTAAGGAAATGTCTCCTCCTTAGATGCAACGTTTGATACATGATACAAGGACAACGGGAAAACAATGTTTCAGCAATAGAAGCTATTTTTGAGTGGTTCAGTCTTGTGAATGTGGCATATTCTTCATCCCTTCTAGGCAAATTCTTAATTTTTTGACTGATACACTTTGGATGTCTGTGCATCATATTCAAGTTGTAATGGATGTTTCTGACAAAATCTGACATGTGTTATTTAATATTTGCAGAAGGTCTGGGCTGTGTTCTGCTGCTACAGCTATGGCACCCAAAAAGAACAAGGCGACCAAAAAGAATAAGGGAGACATAAATGAAATGACTATAATGGTTGAGGACAGCCCCATCAATAAGATCAATGGATTAAACACTCTGTTAGAAGGAGGAAATGGCTTCAGCTGCATTTCAACTGAAGTTACTGATACTTTGTATGCACCAAACCTCCTGGAGGGTTTGAGCAACATGAGACACGAGAGCTTCCTCTGTGATCTAACAGTCGCCACCAAATCAAAGTCGTTTGATGTCCACAAAGTTGTCATGGCCTCCTGCAGTGAATACATTCGAAACATCTTGAAGAAGGATTCAACCCTCCAGAAGATTGAGCTGAACGACATCTCACCAGTTGGCCTCGCCACTGCAATTACATACGCATACTCTGGAAAGCTGACCCTGTCGCTGTACAGCATTGGCAGCACTATCGCTGCGGCAATGCTGCTGCAGATTGGCACCTTAGTGAAGATGTGCAGCGATTTCCTCATGCAGGAGTTAAGCGTGGAGAATTGCATGTATGTGGCCAATATTGCTGATGCCTACGACCTCAAAGAAACCAAGGAGGCAACTCAGAAGTTCATGCGGCAGAACTTCATTGAGTTTTCTGAGATGGAGCAGTTCCTGAAGCTCACCTATGAGCAGATCAGTGACTTCCTCTCAGATGATTCCCTGCAGCTACCCTCTGAGGTCACAGCCTTCCAGATCGCCATGAAATGGTTGGACTTTGATGAGAAGAGACTGAAGTATGCAGCAGATCTCTTAACACACATCCGCTTTGGCACTATTGGTGCCCAAGACCTGGTGAATCATGTTCAGAGTGTGCCTAGAATGATGCAAGACCCCGAGTGCCACCGTCTCCTTGTCGATGCCATGAATTACCACCTGCTGCCATACCAACAGAACATCCTCCAGTCACGCAGAACAAAAGTGCGCGGTGGCCTCAAGGTGATACTCACAGTTGGTGGGCGTCCTGCCTTGACAGAGAAATCTCTTAGCAAAGACGTTCTCTACAGAGATGCAGATAACGTGTGGAATAAGTTGACAGAAATGCCAGCAAAGAGTTTTAATCAGTGTGTGGCAGTTTTGGATGGCTTCCTGTACGTGGCAGGTGGTGAGGACCAGAATGATGCAAGGAACCAGGCTAAGCATGCTGTTAGTAACTTCTGCAGGTAAAAACTAATAGATCTGAATTCTGCATTTGTCATATTGTGATTGTGAAGAATTAGAAAATAACTTTAAATCACCTCTCACATTCTTTAGATATGACCCCCGCTTCAACACTTGGATTCACTTGAACAACATGATCCAGAGGCGCACACACTTCAGCCTGAACACTTTCAACGGCCTCTTGTTTGCCATCGGTGGGCGAAACTCTGATGGTGTTCAGGCCTCTATGGAGTGCTACGTGCCCTCCTCCAACCAGTGGCAGATGAAGGCTCCCATGGAGGTGCCACGCTGCTGTCACGGCAGCTCAGTCATTGATGGCAAGATCCTTGTATCTGGAGGTTACATCAACAACGCCTACTCCAGGGCCGTGTGCTTGTATGACCCCTCCACTGACACGTGGCAGGATAAGAGCAGTCTGAGCACACCTCGAGGCTGGCACTGCGCTGCCACCATGGGAGACCGAGCCTACGTCATTGGTGGCAGTCAGCTGGGAGGTCGTGGAGAGAGGGTGGACGTCCTCACTGTCGAATCATACAACCCTCATAATGGGCAGTGGAGCTACTGCGCACCCCTTCACACAGGTGTGAGCACAGCAGGTATTTCCATTTTGAACAACAAGATCTATCTTCTTGGAGGCTGGAACGAGGGCGAAAAGAAGTACAAGAAATGCATTCAGGTTTACAACCCTGACCTCAATGAATGGACCGAGGATGATGAATTGCCGGAAGCTACAGTTGGCATTTCATGCTGTGTAGTCACCATACCCACACGAAAAACAAGAGAGTCCAGAGCCAGTTCGGTTTCATCGGCACCAGTCAGTATATAAAGTTTAGCTGAATATAAAGAGATAGTTAACATGTCTAAAGGGCTCCAGCTTGTCTATATCTATAGGTCTAATCCTCTCTCTGTGGGGGCTAGATCGATCATTTTAAGTGGTCATCAACTCTCTTTAGATGAACAAAAATTAGTCAAAGATTGCTAATTTGGGAACACATTCTTTAAGTAGTTTTTAAAAATGCATTCATGTGAAAGAAATTGAGGCTAGTGTTGTTTTTAAAAGAGCAGCCAGAAACCGTGAGACGTCTTTTCAGATTTTTATAGTTTAATAATAATATATTTGGCATCAATAGCATCAGATAATGTTTAAGATGGAGACAAATTGGACATAGCAATAACCAAGTTTATCATTTTTAGATTTTTCGAAATTTCCTTTTGGGGCCAGTTCAGTTGGTATAATTTCAATAGCCCATTTTTCTATAGCAAATAAAATATTACTTAAACTGAAATAAAAGGTATAAAAATGCTAAGTCGTTGTGTTATTGAGATTAGACTGTTACACAACTGTCTTTTTTACATACTACCACAGAAATAATAATACTGGATTCTGACTGACTGTAACCACTGTGATTCTGAGGTAGGCTCCTTGAACAGAATAATGAGCAGCAGAAAGCAAAAGCAGGAAGAAGTGTTGGCACTGCCTACCAGGAGTAGGTGCTTGTGATTAGTGTTTAAAAAAACTGTTGCATCACAATGAGACTGCAGTTTCTCTACATGTCTCATGTACAGTATTCAGTATTGCTGAGTCATATATTGTGTCATAAACACTATAAATGTGAAGGAAACCGATTCTGGTGAGAATATGTTGAAATTATGGGGTCTGAATGTGTTTTGATGTGACTGCAATACATTATTTGTAAAAGATCAAAAGAAAAATATGACCTAGGAACAATGTTTTCAACCTGAGCTTTCCTGGAACTCAGATCACATGAATTCCCTGAGTGCTCATGTCTTTTTTCCTTTTTTTTAAATTAAAAAAATGTATAAGCTACTTTGAGCCATGGTCATTTATCCATGTTTTTTGCTATTATGCAAATCTTTAAAGTATTTCTTTAACCTTTTGGGGGGAAATGATTGAAAAGACCAAGCTACATGTAATATTGGTAAATGGGTTGATGGGATTGAAAAGTGTCACCGTGGTATGAAAACAATAATGTAAAGTACTGTGTTTACAAAGAGGAAATGGAGAGGTCAGCGAGGGCATTTTCCATTTGAGTCAAAAAATCTGCACTTTTGACCTTTGTCTTTAATCCTACACCAGTGCTGTCAAATGACACAAGGAAGCAGGACTTCAGGCATGTAACAGGAGCCAAATAAACACATAAATGTACTACCACATTATCACATCTTTCCTGATATTGGGCATAACAGTGATGTTGAGACTTCTGATGTTAGTCTCAAATTGTGACGCATTCTCATCACTGGTGTCATGTTAGTACATCTTTACTATGTGATATGGAGGATAAATTCCCCTTCATGTATTGGACGTTTGTTTGAAATTTTCACCACTAAACTACAATATCAGCTATGACAAACCCTGTCCTGTATGTGGTTCTGCTCTGGTAACAAATTCTTTTTTTCTAAATGTAGTTTTTGAAGACCTGCTGTTTTTGTTGTAAATTTGTGTTATAATTAAACTGCTTATATTTGGGCATGTTCACAATAGAACACATAAAAACAGCTGTAATGATGCACCCAGATTATTTTCATACATCAATAATTCTGAAAATTAGCCCATTTTCTTTCGTAATTTATTGTTTAGTGTTTAAAATATCGGAAAACAGTGAAAATGCCCATTTATGCCTATTATGAAGCTCAAATTAAATTACTGAAGCGCCTTGCGAATCAAATTTGCATCAGTGATAAATGTGGAAAGTACGAGCTAATTTTTATTAGCCTAAAGCGTTTCTCATTGCAAAAGACTATTTCCGACAGCACACGAACGCAGTACCACTACCTGCTCTGATTGACAGACAGGTGGGAGGAGCCTAACGCCAAAGAATGCTGAGTCATAGTGACGTCACCGCGCCCCGCCTGACGACATCACGTGTGTTTAGTCAGGAGGCCGTTCATATGCTGAGCACAGAGCGGCCGGGGGAGCAGATTGGTTTGGCAACAACCAGGTATCTGCCGGTTCAACTGACATCACAGAGCTGCACATTAACAGCCTCTCTCGTGTCGGTAACCGAGCCAAGGCGAGCGCGTTTTCATTAACTCGTCGGGTCTTTCTGGGCAGCAGCGTTTTCTTCTCAGGGGTGTGCTTTACCGAGTTAACCAGATATTAGCAAGTGATGAGCAGGGGCCTGCATCTGGATGCCACACTGAGGTTTCCTTCAGGGAACGTCGCCTAGCAGCACCTAGACACACTTAACCCAGCCTGTGAGCTCTCTGACAGCACCTTAAGGTTCCGGACTCCCCGTTTGTTTGGACCGAGACTTCATGCTAGCTCCGTGTGAGCTGGACACATTAGCTAGCTAGCTAACGGTCGGCGTGCAAGTTCAATATCAGCAGCCAGTAAGACACCAAGTCTGCAGTTTGCACCTTACAGCCTGACTGTGCGATGGGTTTACTGTCACAGGGCTCTCCATTGAACTGGGAAGAAACCAAGAAATGTGCTGATCACATCAGAAAGCACGGCATCATTCAGTTTCTCAACATCTACCACAAGGTGAAGGACCGTCAGAGAGATGTGTTGAAATGGGGCGATGAGGTAAGAAAGCTGCTCTTCTTTCTTTAAATTGAACCAGCCAGCTGGAAATGCTGTGCTGCTGGTTTTTGACTCTTGATGCTTTTGATCTGTCACGATGGGTGTTGCATGATGCAATAACATGGAGGGGTGTATTATCTGTTGATGTAGGAAAAACAGACATTTTAATAAAATAAATCTGTTGCCTTCACTGTCCCCCTCTGTGGCATTTGTCCATGTTACAATAGTACATAATCTGAATAACTTTTGACAAGTGGTCAAACGTTTCTTCTTGAAAGAAGGGTCTAGAATAGATAATGGGACATTTTTGAGCTACTTGTACAGCACAGTTATGTTGAACTATTAGTCCCAACCATAAGAGTTTTTACAAGAATCTGAGTTTAAATAACTGAGTGTGTTTAATTATTAGGTATTGTTGGTTGTCTGTTATGGACAGGTCATCTGTTAATTCAAGCACTAATTCAGAGCCACTCCCCGCTACTTTGTGTAGCATTAATGTTAATCCTGCTGTACAGTGTGTGAAGTTATGGGGGGATGGCTGTTACAGAGTCTTTCTTCCATGGATTCAAAACTACACAACAGCTTGAATTTCTAGTTTTTGCCCACCTTTGGTCCTCAAAACCACAGCGTGCCCCAGCCTGAAAAAAAAAAAAGGTGTTTTTATTTCGAACAATGTGGAATGCTGTTGTTACAGATTAATCCCTCTTTCAGACAGGGGATTACAGGGTACAGAGTCAAAGTCAAGGAAACAGGACTGATGAATTGGAATTGATGTGATGGCGTCCCAGCCTGATCTTGACAACGTGGGCTTTGTGCTGTCGTCCAGTACCGACTGAAAACCTGCTGTATATGTGAAAAGCATAAGTTGGATGAATAAAGCAGTGGCCATGATACGTTTCCACTGTGGATTGATAATGTGTCCTTTTTTTGTTAGGTTGAGTACATGTTAGTAGAATTGGATGATAAGGATGAGAAGGTTCGACTTGTCCTGAATGGTGGGGATGTTTTGGAAACTCTCCAAGACCAGGGTGAAAAGATAAACCCCAAGTAAGTAACTTTTAACTGCACATGTCTAAACATTTGGCTCAGTACATTACAGTTAGTAAAAGATCTACATGACTTTATATTATGTAGTTTTAATGCATGGAGGCCGTGACTTTACTTTGGACTATGGCTACAACTTTGATTCTTCCTTGTCTACCTCCTGATACAAAATCTTAGTTTTTGAAGACATACATGAGTTTGTCATGTATGAGTTTGCCATAAAATGTAGAGACGAGGAGACTCGGTGCAAAAGTTCAATCCACATTACTGATGCACAGACATTGCAGTAGATATTTGTTTAGTTATCACTTTAAAGCTGTTATACACCCACATCAGTGTTTTATTTTAGCTTCGTCTCTGTTCAGCACAGGTTTAAAAAGAAAATTATAAGGTTTGTATTTTCACATACATTGTCTCCCCAGAAAACAAACCTTCTTAAATTTGGATTCTTGTGTAATCCAAATTTGCCAAAACAGTTTTCCCCACACCCCTGGTTGTTGTTTTTATTCATCTCTTCGGTTACATTCAGCTCTTTAAGACCATCAGAAGAAACAATCTGAGGAGGAAAGTCGCTGTATAGTTGAACTGCCATGTGATGAGAGGGTCACAAATCAAAAACAGTAGAGGCTTGTGTTGAACCTGTGGGCGACTGCACTGAATTTGCCTTCAAGCCCAAATATAGCTGACTGTGAATTTGACTGTCAAAGCCACCTTTCATTGTTTATGTTACTTGATGATTGACATAGAGTCACAGAGTGCTTTTTCACCCATGGCAGATGCAATCTACACAAACATCTCTGATCCTTTTAAACACAGCAGTGCAGCACTGACATGCATTTAGTTCAAACATCCAAACTATTCACCAGTTTGTTATTGCACCATTAGAAGCAATGAAGATCTGAGTTAAGTGTGCCGCTTCCAGCTTTGCACACTGAAGATTTGTCTGTATCAATTTGAGTTTCCCCTTTGCCTCTAACATGTCCCCAGTAAAATGTCAACGAAAACAGTCCCTGAATGCCTCATTTTGTCATTCACCTTTTATGTTATATACAAACACACATCCATAGTGGCATCTATAAATGTCCTGTCCCATATTTGCACCCATGTAGCTCTGTGTCAACATACTTCCGCCTCCATATGTCACAGTAATATGCAGGTTTCTAGGACATTGTAGTAAAATTATTGTAATTTGTCATTCATTGCAGTCTTAGCATTTTTACTAGTTATTTTAGTTTTTCTATAACTATGGGCAAAAAACCCCCAAATCTAACACATTTCAGAAGTTCCCACAGCAAATGTTTGGCATTCTACTAATCTGTTCAATCAATTCAGCTCTAGCATAAACACAATTTTGCAGAATTATTCTGAAAATGCTCCCCTAAGGCTTTGATTACATGTGAACTTCATTTCCATGAATTAAATCCGTTGCTTTCGAAAATGTCTACATAAAACTTCAACAAAAATATTCTCAGTTAATTCTTGAAATGTGAAAAAAATGTAACAGTGATATAAAAATATTTGGCCTGAGGCCTGTTAGAGGTAACAGTCAGAGCTAGTAATGCTGTTTGACTGGTTTCGTTGACATTTCTTCAAAAAGAAGAGTTCTCTGCTGGCAGTGTGAATGTGTTTGTACAAGCTTAAGAGTGTTATGCTTGCTCTCTGCCCATGACGTCGGTCTAAATCTGTGGAGCCTACTTCACTGAGGGGAAATACCAATGGGAGTGGGAATAGTACATCCAATGCATTCCTCATTACTGCCCCTCTGTCAAACACGCCACTCTCTCCGAAGCGCAATAACGTTACATTTGTTTTCCCCGCCATGATTAAGGCTGACATACATTATGCCAGAGGCAGAGTGCAAAGTTTATTTAATCTGAAAGGTCATCGTGGTATTGAGAGCAGGGCCTTTTCTTGATCACTTCTTTTTTTTTTGCTAATCTACAACAGAAGTATGCTTTCACAAGGGATATGTTTTTTTGCAGCCACCCCACACTTTGGAGACCAGAGTATGGCAGCTACATGATTGAAGGAACTCCAGGGCAGCCGTATGGGGGGACAATGTCAGAGTTCAACACTGTGGAGGGCAACATGGGAAAGAGACGACGAGAGGCCTCATCTGTCCTGAACCAGAATGAAACCCTCTGCACCATCACCTCATTTCCAAGGTCCTCTGGTTACATCGAGCAAGTGTTTTCACCCTCTCTGATAGTTGTTAGTGGAGATAACAGCAAAACAAACCAAGTGTACATAGTTTGATATATTGTGATGGTATGCAACATTGTGCTGTTCATCAGTGATGAATTCTATAGGTTCACAATATTGACATTTCTTTAGATGTGGGAACTGTGTGATTGCACTCAGTATCACATGCAATCAAAACATTACCATCTTAATACACAGTGCAAAATATTCAACAGGTGCAATGATCAGTTGATTGATAAGGCGGTCGATGAACTGTTTGTCATCTTCTAGCAAAAGAAGCAGTCTAAAACAGCACCCATGTGAATATGACATACCAGAATTATTTATTCATATAAACAATTTTTAGATAAAACACTTAGTCATTAAATTAAATAACCATTACATGCCGAATGTCTGAGATAAGGTATTAATGGTAATAGTTAAATAAGAATGTGATCATTTGTTTAGGTTAGGGTGCCCAGGTTTCACCAAACCAGAGCACCGGCCAACACCTGTTGAGATCGGAGTCTCAAAGTCACTGTTTTTCCCCGATGAAGCCATCAACAGACACCCTCGGTTCAGGTAGGCTTTGTTGTTGGATGCCATGACAGTGTGCATGTGTGGTTGCCCCACTGATGTTTTTTGTCTTCTTGCTTGAGTATAGACAAGTTTGTGCTTTGCCACACACCAGAAGAAATGTCATACTGTCCTTCCAAGATATTTGGACTGAACTCGGAGCCTCGATCAACCACAATATTATACTGTATAGACGTGGTATTAATACATTTCCAGGTTTTAAAAATGATCTAATGACATTTCTCAGCTGTAGATAGTGAATTCTTTAAATGAATTAAATCATGTAGTGCAAGTGTTGTTGAGCAATGATGTCAGGAGGCCGAGAAGGAGGGGATTTATCGGAAATATGAAACATCATCGCAACCCATGTTGGATTAGGACATTTATAGTAATCCTGCCTTTGTTGAAACATAAGTACAGGAGTGACAAACGCAGCCTGAAGTTCTGCTTGTTGCTTAGAAACCACCAAATTTGCTTTAGGTTCAGGAGCAGGTCAGGAGGGTGTGAAATGCTCCTCAGTGACCTGAATGCAGCTGCCCAAAGTCTTTTAGAAATAAAATGACACCATCAGTAAATGAAGGTGTACAGTGTAATATTATGTAATAATTGACACCCCTAACTACACCCACACTGATTCTGATGCATCTCCGTTTGTAATTATCTGTGCATAAGAATCTCTATGAAAAGGTTTAACCCTGCAGACACTCTCTGCACAGTCAAAACCCTCTTAAAGTACATAGATACATAAATACATAGATAGGCCATTCAGTAGACAGTAAAGCATTATCTTTCTCTCCCAATGGCAGTTATGTCTGTAATATGGTTTCTACTGATGTTTTTTTTTTTTTTTAATTTGCAAGTGGCACATTTTACTGAAGGTGCTGGTAAAATTTGATGATGCCATAAACACATGGTCTTTTTGTTCTTTAAACTGTTTTCTATAGTTAAGTATGTTTGTGTGGATTTGCTCCTTCAGCACCCTGACCAAAAACATACGACATAGAAGAGGAGAGAAAGTCGTGATTAATGTGCCAAGTAAGTTTTGAGTGACATGGGGGGAAAATGGATCATAAGTCGTTTACAGTTTTCTTTTTGTCAGAAAATACTTGTGGCTATAATCTATATAGCAGAATATTACTGGGGTAAAAGCGGTTCAGTTTTTATGCATTATGTTTGCCTCTCACACTGCAAAAAGGAAACAACAAATACTATTGTGTTTCACATGTCAGTCTTTAAAGACAAGTGCACTCCATCTCCATTTGTGGAGGAGTTTCCTGAGGATGATGGTGAGGCAGCAAGGGCAGCGCTGCCTGATCATATCTACATGGACGCCATGGGCTTCGGCATGGGCAACTGCTGTCTGCAGGTACTGAACCAAGTGACAGAGCAATTGGGCATCCCAGACTCTTTGTTGCCTTTTCAGTCCTTTTGTTTTTAGTGATATAAATGACATGATGTAGCTTGGCCTGTGAAGTTCTATGTGACTGCAACTTTAACAGTCCCCATAAGTGATATATAAATGCACTTCAGCCTCTTTTTTATGACACTTTTGCAGGTGACATTCCAGGCTTGCAGCATTGATGAGGCAAGGTACCTTTATGACCAACTAGCAACATTCTGCCCCATTGTGGTGAGTAGATAAATGAACCTTGACATGTTATCATGATTTCCCCACTATTAATTATTTAATTTATATACTTTTGTACTTTTTGATCCCATGTTTTACAGATGGCACTGAGTGCAGCCTCACCCTTCTACAGAGGCTATGTGTCAGATATTGATTGCCGCTGGGGAGTTATTTCTGCCTCAGTGGATGACAGGACAGAGGAAGAACGCGGGCTAAAGGTGAGCAGAGGGAGCTGAAACCAGCCTGAAACAAGTGGAGGAGGACAAACCCAAACTCTTGCAGTGAGGACTGATGAAGAGTTTGGAATTTGTCCCAAATAACAAGATGATTTTATATAAATGTTGTAATTGTGTTTATTAGTATGATTTCTACCAGAGGTCAGAACCATGTAGTGTTGTTTCACCTTCTTTATCTTGAAGACAGCTTGTGGTTTTTTTTCTTCATGAGAGGCCAAAGTACTACCTAGATGTCATAATAAAATGTTATTTTCAAGTATGACACTGTTTTCGCAGCCTTTGAAAAACAACAAATACAGGATCTTCAAGTCAAGATATGATTCCATAGACAGCTACCTGTCTGGCTGTGGTGAGAAGTACAATGACATCAATTTGATAATAGACGAGGAGATCTACAAGCAGCTGCTTGATGCGGGTACGTCACTGTTAAATGGAGAAACTGATACAGTAGGTCTGAAATACAATATAAATGTACTGATATGCTGTATTTAATAGGATTATTGTAAATATGTGAACATGGTTGATTTTATGGTTAAAATCCACTAAATTTTGCTGGTACAACTTTCTATTTGCAGGAATTGACAAGCTCCTGGCCCAACACATAGCACACCTCTTCATTCGGGATCCGCTCTCTGTCTTTGAGGAGAAAATACACTTGGATGATGAAAACGAGTCTGATCATTTTGAGGTGAGCAGTTTCTTAGAAGAAATCCAAATGCACAGGCTTGACTTGACTGGATGTTTTTAAACTTGGCATTTGATGCTTTGCAGAACCTCCAGTCGACTAACTGGCAGACGATGAGGTTTAAACCTCCACCTCCAAACTCTGATATCGGCTGGAGAGTAGAGTTCCGCCCCATGGAGGTAGCTGGACTCAAATACCAGTACTTAAACATAGTCTTTTTTTAATTGAATATAAGCCCTGGTTTCTAAAAGCCTGCTAGGTAGTAATTTTTACATTTTTTTTTTTTTCTTTTTTTCCCCAGGTGCAACTAACTGACTTTGAAAATGCTGCATACGTGGTCTTTGTTGTGCTGCTTACTAGAGTGATCTTGTCCTACAAACTGGACTTCCTAATCCCTTTGTCAAAGGTAAAAAACTAGTCTTTTCTAAAATGTTAAAGCAGAATTCAGCTAACTGAAGTAGATATTTGTGTCCTAATGCTGTACTTGAGTTTTTTACCTAGCGATCTGCTCAACTTGGACTTGTCTTTTATCAGGTTGATGAAAACATGAAGGTTGCACAGAAGAGAAACGCTGTCCAGGAGGGCATGTTTTACTTCCGAAAGGACATCTTCAGAGGTGAGTAGAACAGAAAAGTTGCCGCTTATGGCTACAGCCTCAAACAGGAGTAACTAATGAATGTGTACTGTCAAAAAACAGGCTGCAACCCCGTACTTGATGGCACTGCATCAGCTCAGAACGGCTTGGAGAGTGATGGTGCCAATGAGGACTATACACTAATGAGCATTGACACAATCATCAATGGAAAGGTCATTTTTATTTTGTTTTTGATGACGCTTTAGCCATGGCTACATTAAAATGTGTCTAAGTTGGTCGATTAAGGTTCACATATGTTACTTATGACATAGATTGCCATCAATTTTTGTACAGACGTTCTTGGTCCCCAGAGGATGAACCCTAATGACTTTTGACACTAACTTTTCTTATCTCTGTGAACACTCACAATTGTTGTTTTCAGTGAAGTATATTTAACTGTTTAATAATGAAATTTGGTGATCCCCTACCGTGTCATGTAGCCTCAGCTCTCTTAGTATTTAGTGAAAAAAAAAAAAAAACAAGTTAAAATTCCAAGTTGGAGATATCAGAAAGTAATGATACTTTACCATAATGGCAGCACAGTCGTCAGTGCTGCCAGTTACGTCAAAGCATCATCCTGTATTTACCCTGATACAACTGATTCTGCTAACTTAATAGAATCTCTACACTGCCTTGGCAAATGGACTAATGCAGTGCTTACCACATACAATGAAGGAAGAGTGACTGGGAGTATCTTATCTAACCCTTATTAGCATAGCTGAAGACTCTTAGTGGTCGTGTTTTAAGCCGTTTAACTCTCTAACTGGGTTCTTTATTTTAATGACCAGGAGGGAGTTTTTCAAGGGCTTATCCCGATCCTTAACTGCTATCTGGAAAACATGGAAGTTGATGTGGACACCAGGTGCACCATTTTAAATTATCTGAAGCTCATCAAGAAACGTGCCTCAGGTAAACTACTATTATTACAAGACAAAACTTAATGTTCTCAAAAGCCAAAAATATGTTTTCTCTTCATGTGGCATCGACAGTTAACTCCTGATTTCTTCTGATCTGAAACAGGTGAACTGATGACAATGGCCAAGTGGATGAGGGACTTTGTTGCCAAGCACCCGCAGTATGAACAAAACAGCATCATAACGGACAAGATTAACTACGACCTGTTCCGAAAATGTGACAGGATCGCAAAAGGAGAAGAGCAATGCCCAGAGCTCATTGGAAACCCAGTTAACAAGTTCAAATGAGGATCACTGTAAAAATACATTGTCATACAAAGCATGTGAAGAAAGACGTTTGGCTTATAATGAAAGAGGTCCAATTGTAGGAGAATGCGAAACAGCATGTGTGTGTTGCAAGAAACACACCTGCATCAAATGTATGTATATGTACTGTATCAGATTTTTATGATTACAAAACTATTTTAATAGGGTTAAGACATGGAAAAGATTGTGTAATAGAAATCAGATGCGTATTTATTTTTCTCTGGAAATTAAGCCTATCTGTGTGAGAATGTAAATGTAGCAAAGAGCTGTACAGTAGTCTGCTTTTAATTTGGTGTCCTGTAAATACTGTACCTCTGCTTTACATTAACATCATTGGTATGTGTTTTGTTGTTCCTGGATATGAGCTTTCTTTGCATTTGGTAGAGATCTTTTTTCTGCATTCTATGAGAACTGTTTGCTTTGGTATGCTATGTTGACATTGTAGTGGGCATTTGAAAGTAGTGTTGCATTCAAGTGGAAATTATGCACCATTGTTTGCAATGTGATGCTGCTTCAAAAAATAAATCTGAACTACAGTGAGTAAGTCAGTTTTCTTAAAACCGCCTGACATAGAGTGCTTTTTGTTTTCTCACGCTACGACATTGTTGCTGTTCTACACAAGAGTTTTACCAACGTCTTTGTGTTCTGGGATAAAGTAAATACAGTCCAGACCTTAAATATTTAGACGGTTACTCCCTTTTTGATTTTCAGGCTCTGTGCTTCAGCAAAGTAATGGAAAGTGCCAATCTTCAGATTTAATCTGGATAGATTTACATCACTAAAAAGAACCATGTGGGAAATTTAGCCCTTTTAGCACTTAGTACCCACTTTTCCAAAGGTTCCGAAGTAATTGGACACTTGGTTACTAAACAAAGCAGCAGACATTTCAACATTAGTTAATGCACAAAAGACTGCACACGTTTTGTATTTAAGGTGACTGCCACTCCAGGAAAACCTTAAAAATAAAACATGGGCTATTACACATACAAACATACATCAGTGAATTTCTACACATCTATAGTTTAAATTAAATGACATCAGCCATTGCCCAAACACTTTCATCCACAAGGTGGCGGTGTTGAACCACAGCTTCACATCTGACCTGCAGTGACAAATTCCCTGTTTGACCAGTTGCACCAGATGATTATGGCAGGTAGGGGTCTACAGTTTGGTGGGACCAGAGATTAGTTTGAGGCTTCAAACTGTAAGCACAAACAAATCCCTGGTACTCACTGTTGTTATTAATGCACTGGACATGAGAACTAGATAAAATTCCCATTAGGACAGAGAGAGTGTAGGAGTGACACACAGTTGACAGTCCTTAGAAATGTTAGAGAGCCTATGCAAAATTCAGGAAAAAAAGTGATAAATATGTTGCCAGTCTGTGATTTTTACAGCAGCCATCAGTCCCCACTTCTGGAGACCTGTAGTAAAACTGCACAGACATTACCTAAGACATTAGCAATTTTACAGTGTGACAGTGAGCACTGTGCACGATGGCAGGAGCCTGGAGCTTGTGGCAGACAAAGTGAATTTATTTACAGCTCTGTTGTTCTACTGTGTAAATGCCTTTGAAAAAAGCTGATGTAATGGGCTATCAGTGATCAGAGATTATGCAGTACAGTGCATTTAGAAAGTATTGAGACCCTCTTCACTTTTTTCAGTTTTCTTAAGTTGCAGCCTGATTCTTCAATTGTTTAAATGATTTTTTTGGTACCACATAATGACGAAGTGAAAACAGAATTTTAGGAATGTCTGTAAATTTATTGCTGTGGTGGACTGGTGACCTGTCACCAAACAGACCTGGGATAGGCTCCAGCAGATCCTGTGACCCTAAATAGGAATAAGCGGGTATAGATGATGGAAGGATGTAAATTTATTAAAAAGTTTAAATATCACATTGGCAGTATTCAAAGTATTCAGACCATTTACTCAGTACTTAGCTGAGGCACCTTTGGCAGCAATTACAGCCTTGAGTCTTTTAGGTTATGTCGCAACAAGCTTTGCACACCTGGATTGAAGGATTTTCTGCCATTCTTCTTTGCAAATCCTCTAAAGCTCGATCAGGTTGGAAATGTTTTCAGGTCTCTCCAGAAGTCGGGGCTCTGGCTGGGCTGCACTAGGACATTCACAGAGTTGTCCCCAAGCCACTCCTCTGTTGTCTTGGCTGTATGCTTAGGGTCGTTGTCATGTTGGAAGGTGAACCTTCGGTCCAGTCTGAGGTCCTGAGTGCTGGGGAACATTGACGATATCACTGTACTTTGCTCCATTCAGCTTTCTCTCAACCCTGACCAGTCTATCAGTCCCTGCTGTTGAAAAAGACCCCCACAGCATGATGCTGCCACTTGGTCACCTCTCTTACTAAGGCCCTTCTCCTGCGATTGCTCAGTTTGGCTGGGTGACCAGCTCTTGGAAGAGTCCTAGTTGTGCCAAACTTCTTCCATTTAAGTATTATGTGCTCCTGCGGACCTTCAGTGCAGCAGAACTTTTGTGTAGCCTTCCCCAGCTCTGTGCTGATCAATAATCCTGTCTGAGATCTACAGGTAGGTCCTTTGACCTCATGGCTTGGTTTTTGCTCTGATATGCATTTCCTGCAGTGAGGCATTCTCTAGAGAGGTGTGTGCCTTTCTAAATCATGTCCAATCAATTTAATTTACCACCGGTGAACTCCAATCAAGGTGTAGAAACATCTTAGCAAAGATCAAGAGAAATGGGAGGCACCAAAGCTAATTCCACATTGTTGCAAAGGGTCTGAATACTTACGTAAATGTGATATTTCAGTTTTTACTTTTTAATACATTTACAAACACTTTGTCATTGTGTGGCACTGAGTGTGGATTAATGAGAAAAATAAATTTAAATAATTGTAGTATCAGGCTGCAACAAAACAAAATAGAAAAAAGGTGAAGCAGGGTCTGAATACTTTCTGAAAGGTGTAACACTATCAACATGTGGCATAAAATGTGGGCAAATGGCTAAATTTGCTTTAGCATTCCTTGAAATTCCACTCTCACCCAAAGCAAATAGCAGATTCTCAGTGGCGTGACACAGCTTTGTATCTACGTTGTATCTGCTGAGCCCATACTGCCACGGCTTGACCCTATGTCTTGATAAGCAGTAGCCTATAATCTCAATGCCAATGTCTGCTCAGCAATCACGCCATCATCTCTACTTATCTACCTCCACGTCTTACAAACAGCTACTAATTATATCAGGAGACTTTTCATGCCTTTCTCTGTCCTAGTACACCTTTAAAGCAGTTAACAGAGCAGACACTTCATGGCATGACCTGGCCAAGCAGCTAAAACTGTGCCAAGCTAAGCCAGGATACTTCTATGCTGCAGGTGACACGCTGATCAACACCACCAAGCAGCATGCTAACAAAGTGTTAGGCTGCCTAACACGAGCCACCAAAAACAATACACATTAAACTGTTAAAATGAGACACCCTGCTACTAGCACGCTGACCATCAACTAGACCAAGCAATAAACTATGTTTAATCCAAAAATCATGTCATGGAATTGACATTAAAGAAAACAAGGGGCCCTAAATACAATTTTTTGCCCAGGGCCACAGAAAATCATGGGCGACCCTGGACAGGATCCCACAAAAGTCTTATTAAAATGTCTTAAACTTTGTTGTCCAACCTTAACTAGTTCTGGTTCAGTCAGAATGAATCCCACCGCTGGATTTTGGAAATTACTGAAACTGTATTGTCTTGAAAAATGTCAGACTTTTAATTGAACACCACCCAGGTTGACTTTCGAGAAGCTGCTTGATAAATTATGATTTATTTAAATATCAAAATACAACAGTTGTTAGTTGATTTTCTGTATACAGGTCATCTAATCAAGTATGTGATTAATCAAGACAACAACTAATTCATGCAATTCAACATAGAAGGCTGTTATGAAAGGGTTGCATCCTTTTATTTTGTAGCATGAAAGTTATAGAACTGATTGACCAAGCAAATAAACGAAGGGGAAGGATAAAGCTATTTGAGAAGATATTTATTATTACTGCATTTTATCAAACCTATTTGACAAAATAATGTCAGGAATTCATTTTGACCCATATACAGTTTTTTTTGGTACTAGAAATAACACTTCTACTCCACTTTATTTATTTGAGCAATCACTACTTTTCATTCAGTTTTCATTCACAAGACACATGATCTTATGACAGAAACAGAAACTTGTACCCATCTGACTATAATTGCAGGAGAGTGGAGTTGGCCTCGATGTCATCTGTTTGACTCTGCGGGGCTGTGCTGTGTCGTTGCAACACACCGGGTCACCTCATGGCTATAACCCTCCTGCAGGGCACGGGGCCAGTCTGCGTGTTCCTCCCACTATTTTCCACCGAGCGACAAGGCTGCACATTGTGCTCCGATCGGGCCAGCCAGCCGAGGTTACACATTTGCTCTCTCTCTCCGCCTCACAAGGTAGGCAGTCCACGGCTCGCAGCTGCGTCTCTTCATCCGCGCTCAGCGTTTGGCTCTCGGGTCTGAGGCGATCGGACAGCCTGGTGACTTCATGGTGAGGCTTTCTTTCACATTTTGGTCAAATCTCGCAGCGCGCATGGCGTCTACAAGCGATGAGTTTGGGTGATGCTGAAGCTTTGACCTCTGCTGTTACTGAAGCCTGGATGCGATCGACAGGATGCGATAAGTTTGTTTTCTTGTTAATGTTAATAATATTATTTTCTTAATTCCTCTCTACAAGTTCCAGATATAAAATTAGAGGATGATGTAATGAGATCACCATCGCCATCAGTTCCGCGTGTACTTTATCGGGCTCCTATTTTACAGCTACCATACACCACAGCGTACTTTAGATTACACGTGTGATCCCGATGGAAAAACTACAGCTACTGTCTTATAAAACTGTGGTGGGAATTAGGGAGAGGATGCAGATGTAGGAGCCCACTATGTTTGTCTTGTATTCACGATACAGCCCAATCATCACTGTAACAAAAAACAAAGAAAAGCAAAGAAACCCCTAAAGAGCTCTAATGCAATCAGCCCAGTGCTGCAGAATGTTTATGTGTAGTTGCTTTACTTTATAATAGACTATCATTTATAGTTATTGGTATTGTGACAAACGAAAGGGTTGAATGTTAAATGATCCTCTGCTTGTGACTGTGATTTTGCACTTTTGCATGTCTGAATGATGGTCTGCCCAAACTGCTAATTATTTTTTCCGAGCAGTGTCTGTCGGTCTCTGTAATGTAGGCCTGCTTAAGTGTAAATGACACATCTCTGTTTATAGATTCACTGAATAGTTAATTAACATTCAGCTACTTATTTCCAGTAAAGCTGCTTTACATGCCAAGATATATATACCCTGACAAAAGTCTTTTCACCTATCCAAGTTGTAGGAACAACAAATAATAACTTGACTTCTAGTTCACAAAACTTTTGTCAGGGTGTGTAGAATATTACCACACTTAGCTGGATAGACATGCATTATAATATAGTAATATTTATGAAAAATGTATTAAGAAATAGAATAATAAGTCAGTCCTGAAATTTGAAGATCGGATCCATGCAAACATGTCTTGGATCAATACATACAGACAGCAAATAAATTCAATATGATAATAAAACACTCAACTGATTCATTTTATTGCATATGGTGGATAATACACTAAGAGCTTTTAAAGGGGCACATAGAGTAGGCTACCTGAGAACAGGACTGTGAATACTGTACATCAGTGTTGGTGGCGTACACATATTGTCAGGTTGCCCAACCCTAACACTCAAAGTAAATTAGCCAATTTGAATAAATCATTGTCAGATACAGTGATGAAACCATGGTGTATTTCTGACCAAAGTCCAGATCATGCATTTCGCTATGAGAAGATTCAGCTCTTCCTCTGATTGTTCAGATGCATGTCTGATGGATCCATCATGTACTTATGAGAGGCTGTTCTAGTACCTGTTAACATGCTCCTAGTGTTGTGGCTCATCATCTGCTCATTAAGGCCTTGCAGATTATTATGGTTTGGTGCAGCCTAATGCATCTTGGATAATCAGACCATGGATATTACTGTTCTGGGGTTGATGAGAATAAGCCATCTTTAGTTCTTGCAGATAAATGATTATGGACTAATGCAGCTGTGCTGTGCTGATATTTGTTGCCCTGGCAGTAGTTCACCTTAACATGCAGGGTTTAACTAAGCCTAACTTTAATACTTTATATATCTTTACTGAAATTTCTTGGTAAACTAACATACACGTTGCACAGTGTTAAGGTCATTTTTAAATAAATTACTCTAATTATTAGATAGTACATGAGTTCCTTGCATGCTATTGTGCAACTCAAATGATTAAAACATAACTATTTCAAGGATTTGAGTGTATATCTCTTCATATGAATTAAAACATGCAAACAAAGTAACTGGCTTGCACCTGCAGATCTTTTCGTCATGTTTTGGTATAATACAACTGTACTTAAGAGCTACGTGCAGATTAAATTAAGATGCTTTAGCTAAATTTGATACATCTACTCACATTTCTGTCAAGGTTATGCTGCAAACCTGTAAAGTTGTGTTTTACTTTCACCACAGATGCACAGAAATATGATTTGAGCCAGAAGATTTTAAGCCATCTGCAGGTTTATTTAACATATTACCTTAAATTTCATTGTGTGCTGTTGTTGGAAAAGCAGGCCAATGTACAGAGGTTCACATGGCCCATTGCCATATATAGTGTAAGAGTCATAATATCTCTCTGAAGGAATCAAGGCATACACAGAGCACAGTCCTTATTTAGTCTTGTGTTATGTTTCCAGCTGTAGATGCAGGTGTAGGGACTGTCTCCTGGTGCAGCCATCTGTGACATAACTGGACTAAACTGAATGTATAGCTCAGAAACATGTCACTGGAAATAATAACTGCAGACATGCTGCAATTTCTGTGGCTGAGTAGGCATTTTGTGCATAGCCTGAAGGGTGTTGCAAACAAAATAAAGGCCTAGAAGATTGTACAAAGGCCTCTGAGGTGATAATGAAGAAAGAGTGTGTGCACGTGAGTTATCTGGTTACCGGTGACAAAATCAGCTGCAGGGATGTGGACAGCATTTGCATAGCTGTGTCAATAATCTTGTCACAATTTTATATGAGATTTAAAACCCAGAATGTTTTTTTTTTTCTGTAAGAGCTTTATCTAATATTGTCGGATGTTTATTTCAAGGTTGTAAAGCTTTGTGTGATTAATATCCATCTCTGCTGCTACAAAATGTCATTTAATGGATTTTTGAAAATGTCCTTCATCATAAAACCGTGACTGTGTGACTCAACACGTTCGTCCAGTCTTAGATTCCAGTCAAAATACTTCATGCAGCTTTGAGGATACGTTACCAGTGAGTGGACAGAGTCTTGTAATAATACATGAGAACATGCTTATATAAGAAAAATTGTCCAGCTGTGAGCATACAGACATTCATAGTCATGTTAATGGCTTATGCTTTAGATCACAGGGTTCATCTAAAGCACAAGAATCACAGCAGTGGACTCTGTTTTTCTATAAATTCTGTGTGCTGTTTATGTAAATGCTACTTAGCCCTTAGGGAGAAATCTGTATTTCTCGACTTTTTCCTGACAGTTATGGTGATAAGCTAAAGCCCGAGGATCACTGCACACTAGTTGTAACAGAATAGACAGATATGTGGTTTTTGTCTGGGCACATCTGCCTGCTGGCTTCTTGTTTTGCATCCCAGAGGGAGAAGTGGCCACATCTGATCTGCTGTTTGAAACCATGGGGATGTGAGAAGACGGACCTGAGATATATTGCATAAAGAAGATGGTCAGGGATGGAGCATAATCAGATGAGAAAACAAGTCAACAGACAGAGTTATCAAGTACAGATTTGGAAAGACGAGGGGCATTTCTCAGTACTAATGCCAAGTTCAGATTTATTACATTTAAACTTGGAGTTCAAACTCCAGATGATGGGGGGACGTAGTACGCTCAATGTACAGTTGGAACACCAGCATCTTTGCTGATATCACAAGCTCAACTGTTACTGTCATCAATACAATTAGTTATGGACACAATCAGATAATATTGTCCCATTTATAAAGACACATCACATAGACACTGTGTATAATAAAGCCTAACCTTGTCATAACTTTCAGGCCAGAACAAACAGAAAAGTTACCAACTAGTGAACACAGTGAAGCATTTAGCAGCTGAAGAGCCTGGTACTTCCCTCAGGAACTGGGGGAGAGAAAAACAAAATGAAAGAGTGTGAATATTGGACTTACTTTACTCATCACTATCACCCACTCACTGTTGCTCCGTGTCTACCAGACTTGTAAATAGACAACAAACACACTGATCATATCAGCTTGCCTTAAATTGTTAAATTATTACTTTTTAATGGCTCAGTTTGCATTTATTAATGAATGATCATTTTAACATTAGAATAAATAGAAACCCATCATGTGTTAACCCTATTTGTGTATTTCTGTTTTTAGGTGACAAATGGAGACCTTCAATCATAACCTGAACACTTTGTTAGAGTCATGGATTGGTCCCAGAGGTAAGTCAGTTTGTTGCGTTAGATGTCAGTGTTAAATGCACTGCTCTTCTTTGTGTTTGCAAATCTTGCAAATTCTGTGATTGCTGCAAAACCTTATCCTAGTACAGAAGGTGGAAGTACCAGTGAAAGAAACATTGTCTAAAACCTTTGACCCAGATCATTTATTACACGCTGTAATAAATGAAATGTGCACTGGTTTTTCACCTTCTTGCTGTGGACCTCTTTAGGTATTGGGCAAACAGTCCTCAGTGTGCACTCCTGCTGCTTGTTGCCTCTCAAGTTCATTGGCTGTTATCAGTGAGGCGACCTTATCAGTCTCCTCTTGATCTGCAGGTAAAAAAAAAAAAAAAGCTGTCCTCTTTATCTCCATATTTCAGATCAGCGGGTGCGGGGACTGCCGCTGCTGGACAACTACCCACCAACCATTGCACTCACAGTCATATATCTTCTGATCGTGTGGTTGGGGCCCAAATACATGAAAGACAGGCAGCCGTATTCCTGCAGAGGCCTCCTGGTGCTCTACAATCTGGGCCTCACGCTCTTGTCCTTCTACATGTTCTATGAGGTAAACAGACCGCTCAGCACCAAGAGATGTGTTGAAGTGGGCCAACTCACACAATTCACTGTAATATCACACTACAGTAGAAAGGAAGAGCAACCTGACCTGAGCAGCAGCTGTATACTCACTAAAACTCTAAAGTATTAATAGGACTAGATATTCAATTAAAAAAATATGTGAACATTTTATTTAAAAAAAAAAGTGTATTTACTTTGCCAATGTAAACACAGAATAAACAATCAAGATGTTAATTCATAATTTGTGACACGGGCCTGTAGCTACTGGCATCTCTCACTGAATGTTACCACAAGAGACAATGCCATCAGGGAGTGAGAGGGCCACAGCTGGACGCTGACACACTCATTGTTTCAGCCATCGAATCCCTCATATACCCTGACAAACATCAGCATAGCCCCCTATTGTTTTCTGCAAAACTGCTTTTTTATAAACAGTTGACTAAATAAGTGAAAACGATGTAAACAAACAAGAGTTGCATTCTTATTTGTCAATGGTGCAGATTTCGAGCTGCATTTGTTGTTTACGTTCACCAATAGTGCCCAGATTTTCCTTGTGATAGTGATGGTATCTGTGGGTTAGTTTACCTGTGAACACCAGGAAGTCAGAATGAGATGTTATGGTCTAGTGCATGTGTAAGTCTAAAGTATCAGGTCTGTCTTTCTGTCTGCATTGCATAAGGCAGTAGACTGTTGTCATTAAACTCTGAGCTGTAACAATCCCCTGGCCCTGGGGTGACCCGATCAATACCAACTCACATGGATCAAAGTACAGTATACTGATGTTCTTGTCACCTTTCCAGGTCAGAGCAGTCAATCACATTATGATTGAGATTAAATTTGTTTAATATATGATATGCATGATAGAATACCTGATGTTAAAACACCAAATATCATTCTTTTGCTGTTTTCTTGGCTACAGCAGCGGATAAAGACAGTGGATCTATATTGATTTTGGTGAATCAGCATTAAACGACACCATCTGTATTGTACTTCAATATGTATTCTTTAAAGGGGCAGCTCACCTATTTTACATATATAGGTTAGTTACTTTTTAGAGTAATTCTTGAATTATGTGGTTTGTGCCTCGTGTGAAGTTAAAGAAAATTAGCATGATGATGTTAATCTTTGACTCAAAAGGAAGCTACAGTGCCTAGCAAAGGTGGTCTGACTACACATGCTAAAATCCTTGCTTTTAATTTGTTCACCATAAGCTTCTTCCTGACGTGGCATGTTGTCTGGTGTATGCAATTTGTACTTGTACGGTACTTATATATGCCTGTACTTTCACTTTATTTAATCTACCTATGTGTACAAAGTTCCAACACTCTCTGTGTAAAAGGACCTGGAGACCTTTGAACATCACATTATACATTATATTTCAATATCAACATTGGCTCATGATGTTTTAACTAGATTAAATATTTCTAAGCAACCTCAGCAGTTAAAGGTCGGCCAGAACAACCCGACAACAAATAGATACGGGACTAAATGGGTTTATTTGTCTGTGCATGTCTTTGTGCGTGTTTCATCAGCTTGTTACCACTGTGTGGCATGGTGGCTACAACTTCTACTGCCAGAACACTCACAGTATACCAGAAGTGGATAATAAGGTGAGCCAGTCAAACCTACACCATGAAACATTGTGATGCTTAGCACTGGGGATGTTTTTAACTTATATTTACATCATTTTATTACAAAGTACACAATTTCCCAGTCTTTTGTATTGATATTATAAACAGAAAAGTAAAAGTACCAGTTACTGTAGGACAGCTGAAATGTACATACATATATATATATATATCTAAAGTATTTTTTTAGTTCTGCTGCTCTGATTTCTATGGGCGTGTACCTGTAAATCCCAGTAGATAAGCTGCAGAGACACACAGAGTCAATTTAATCCGACTTGTGTCATCATGATGTCTCTCTCCAGTGTCCCTATAGAGACCGGTCAAATTGAAAACAAGGCTCACAAAAAGATGTGCACAGCTTTGCTTTGCTGCAGGGTTTAAATAGAACATTTTAAAAGATCCTGAACTTTTGAGGGACTGTAGAAAAGCTAATTGCTTATCACCTTATATGATAAATAGCATGTGTGGGAATTTAGAAAGAACTTAATCATTGTGTTTTTCTGATGTTCTGTTTTTACCTGTATATTATAAACTGTTCTGTTCAGGTAAAAAAAACAAAAAAAACAAACGAAAGTTCTTACTTTTATTTATATATTTAACCATTTTTTGTTTGGCTGTGTTTCCCATCAGGTCATAAATGTCCTGTGGTGGTATTACTTCTCCAAACTCATTGAGTTCATGGACACCGTTTTCTTCATACTGCGGAAGAATAATTACCAACTCACATTTCTTCACATCTACCACCACGCTAGTATGTTTAATATCTGGTGGTTTGTAATGAACTGGATACCCTGCGGACACTGTGAGTATAACACAGTAACACGACATCTCCCTAGTCCAGTGACTCAAATCACTCCAATAACCACATTTACTGTTTGGCCTCGGAGCGAGTTAAATAATTCAGGTGTTCTAATATTAAACCCATTAGCCATGAAAACAGCTTGTTGTCCCTGCAAAGACTTAAAGGCAACAACCTGATGCTTATTGACGTGAACTCTGCTGCTCAACATTTGGCAAATAACGAAGTCTTGAAAACTGTGACGTCCTAGGGGTGGCGTCACATGAAAAACCAGGGAAGGGGTTATGGTAAGAGAAAACCAGGAGATTACGCTTAACAGAAAGTTTATTTTGAAACGGTAGTAAGGCTAACTAAAAACGGACTACTCAGAAATGAGAGCCGAAGACCATCTATTCGGGTCAAAACAACGCAAGGGAGGAATAACAAACAGAAATCAGCTTGCACACCGGGCACACTCGCTTCAACCGGTCGGTGCAAAAACCGCAAACGAAACCTGGGGACACAAAGCAAACAGAATTATCACCTGGACACAAGACCGGAGATCACGTTGTTACCACAACAGGTAGAAGACACATAAGATCAGGGAGACACCAGACACCACCTCTCCTCTACTGACTCCCTTCTCCAGGCATTTATATCTTTGGTCTGATGGCAGATAGGGAACAGGGGAGGGGGCGGTACCTGAAACACACAGCACCTGGCGACACACCAACCTCTTCACGGCCGTAACAAAAACTGAAAAGCATTTGAATGTGCTATTTACTGCTGACTTAAATATAATGTGACATTGCTGATCCATAAAAATGTTGTACAATATATATATATATATACTGTATATATCAGATGCTCACTGTATCATTTCTGTATTACTTCACTATTAATGGCCTCTATTGATTTTACATGAAAGTTTTTGCAATGGTTCTGAAGACAGCAGGCTAATGAAACGATCGTTATCCCCCTCGATGGTCATCGCTCTCCTGAACGCCACTTTCTCACCACCCACTGACCATCACCTCTGAATAACGTCCTGTGTCTCTCTTCAGCGTACTTCGGTGCCAGCCTAAACAGCTTCGTCCACGTCGTGATGTATTCTTACTATGGCCTGTCAGCCATCCCAGCCCTCAGGCCCTACCTTTGGTGGAAGAGATACATCACACAGTTACAGCTGGTGGGTTCATACTGTACTTTCTTCCTGGCGTGGAAGATGCATTTAGGGTCTTTATTAAGTAAAAGTAACAAAACCATCATTACTATAACAAGTAAAAGTCCTGCACTGAAAAGCTTATTTAAAATTACAGATGTATTGTTAGTAAAATCTACCTGAACTTTTGACATTGTATAGAAAAAGGCTAATTTGATGGTGATGCATATATTGATAGGCTGTATGTTTTTATTATTGATGCATAAAATACATAAAATAAAAATAAAATAAATACATAAAATACAGTATTTTCTTACTGTCGTAGTTGTTTGAATTGAAAAACTTTAGGTACAAATACATCAAAACTGTACTTATGTGCAATGGCTGAGTAAATATACTTCACCTACAGATAGATGTAAAAAGTTAAATAAAAATATATTCACTTAACACCATGGGGCTGATTTTGCTACATACAGTGGGTACGGAAAGTATTCAGACCCCTTTAAATTTTTCACTCTTTGTGTCATTGCAGCCATTTGCCAAAATCAAAAAAGTTCATTTTATTTCTCATTAATGTACACTCAGCACCCCATCTTGACAGAAAAAAAACAGAAATGTAGAAATTTTTGCAAATTTATTAAAAAAGAAAAACTGAAATATCACATGGTCATAAGTATTCAGACCCTGTGCTCAGTATTGAGTAGAAGCACCCTTTTGAGCTAGTACAGCCATGAGTCGTCTTGGGGATGATGCAACAAGTTTTTCACACCTGGATTTGGGGATCCTCTGCCATTCTTCCTTGCAGATCCTCTCCAGTTCTGTCAGGTTGGATGGTGAACGTTGGTGGACAGCCATTTTCAGGTCTCTCCAGAAATGCTCAATTGGGTTTAGGTCAGGGCTCTGGCTGGGCCAGTCAAGAACGGTCACAGAGTTGTTCCGAAGCCACTCCTTTGTTATTTTAGCTGTGTGCTTAGGGTCATTGTCCTGTTGAAAGGTGAACCTTCGGCCCAGTCTGAGGTCCTGAGCACTCTGGAAGAGGTTTTCTTCCAGGATATCGCTGTACTTGGCCACATTCATCTTTCCTTCAGTTGCAACCAGTCGTCCTGTCCCTGCAGCTGAAAAACACCCCCACAACATGATGCTCCCACCACCATGTTTCACTGTAAGGATTGTATTGGACAGGTGATGAGCAGTGCCTGGTTTTCTCCACACATAGCGCTTAGGACTAATGCCAAAAAGTTCAATCTTGGTCTCATCAGACCAGAGAATCTTATTTCTCATAGTCTGGGAGTCCTTCATGTGGTTTTTGGCAAACTCTATGCAGGCTTTCATGTGTCTTGCACTGAGGAAAGGCTTCCGTCAGGCCACTCTGCCATAAAGCCCCGACTGGTGGAGGGCTGCAGTGATAGTTGACTTTGTGGAACTTTCTCCCATCTCCCTACTGCATCTCTGGAGCTCAGCCACAGTGATCTTTGGGTTCTTCTTTACCTCTCTCACCAAGGCTCTTCTCCCACGATTGCTCAGTTTGGCTGGACGGCCAGGTCTAGGAAGAGTTCTGGTCGTCCCACACTTTTTCCATTTGAGGATTATGGAGGCCACTGTGCTCTTAGGAACCTTGAGTGCTGCAGAAATTCTTTTGTAACCTTGGCCAGATCTGTGCCTTGCCACAATTCTGTCTCTGAGCTCCTTGGGCAGTTCCTTCGACCTCATGATTCTCATTTACTCTGACATGCACTGTGAGCTGTAAGGTCTTATATAGACAGGTGTGTGCCTTTCCTAATCAAGTCCAATCAGTTTAATTAAACACAGCTGGACTCCAATGAAGGAGCAGAACCATCTCAAGGAGGATCAGAAGAAATGGACAGCATGTGAGTTAAATATGAGTGTCATTGCAAAGGGTCTGAATACTTATGACCATGTGATATTTCAGTTTTTCTTTTTTAATAAATTTGCAAAAATTTCTACATTTCTGTTTTTTTCTCTCAAGATGGGGTGCTGAGTGTACATTAATGAGAAATAAAATGAACTTTTTTGATTTTGGCAAATGGCTGCAATGACACAAAGAGTGAAAAATTTAAAGGGGTCTGAATACTTTCCGTACCCACTGTAGATGCTGGGAGTGTCAGACTATTTACAGCAGCACCCCCTTGAGGTTTTATACAGTTCGGCTGTTTTTACAGTCCATTTAGGATATTTGAGTCTCTGGATCAATAGCATCTTTCTTTAGAGTCTCTCTCTCTCTCTGCGACCTTCTCACTCTCATATGTGTGTGTTTCCTCCACAGATCCAGTTCTTTTTAACCATGTCCCAGACGATGTGTGCGGTCATATGGCCGTGTGGCTTCCCCATCGGATGGCTCTACTTCCAAATAAGTTACATGGTCACATTCATTGTCCTTTTCTCAAACTTCTACATTCAGGTCAGTTGTTTTGCCTTTTCAAACAGTTATCAGTTTGAAGGATAATGTCTGGTGATATTTGTCAGCAAATCAATGAATTACCGTAATTGTACTTAAGTGTTGTGTGTGCATCTACATCCTGATAAAGCCTGACAGTGCTCCATTCTTGACCTGAAACTGTTTCTAAATTAAACTTTATAATTTTAAGAAGCAAATAGCCTTATTATTTAATTTCAGTTAATTATTAACATGATCTCCTTCTCTCATCCAAGACTTATAAGAAGCAGCGTTCCCTAAAGAAGGACCACCAGAAGGGCTCTGCTCTATCAACGAACGGACACGCAAACGGGACGCCACCCATGGAGCACGACGCACACAAGAAGCTGAGGGTGGATTGACATTCACCCGGTTCCCGCTGTTGTGTGTTAGCTAAAGCTGCTAGGAGGAGGTACATGTATCTTTCCTATGTAGAATAGTCTGGCCTTCACTTCAGATGAAATAAGCCATAGCCACATATATTCAGACCTTCAATGTTTTTGCACATATTGCTACTCATGGTATTCAATTATTAAATTAATACAGTTAAAGGAGAAGAGTACTGTAGTGTCCTTGACACCACACAATATTGCCTCCCTCATCTTCAGTTCACTCCAAAGCAAAAATCTCTTTCTTGCTACCAGCAAACACACAGTTTGACTCACTCAACGATGCTTTAAAGACAACGGTCCAAAGATGAACGCTGCGGTGAGTGTGTTGGTTTCATCACACTCAGTGGCGTCAACCTAAGGGACAATTGACACAACACAACGCTTACTAAGATCCTTAATGTGTAACTACAGTGAGTATTTTGTGCCATGCTTTATCTGACACCTGCACAGTCTGTTGCATTATCCTAATTATGCTGTGTGTAATAATGTAGTAGTTTTTATTGACAGGATGTAACAGCAGAAGTTGCATTTTGCCGTACATAGGCAGAGCAGGGCCTCTTCGATTTCGACTACTTTCTACACATATTTAAACCATGATGCAATGTTGTGTTTTATGAGCACAATATAAACTCAATTCTCCTTTAACACTGTGTTATATCTACTGGAGCTTTATACAGGAATTGTAATTAGACTAAACTAATGGAATAAGGTGATGCCCAATAGGTCTGCTTGGCTGCTGGTAACTCTGTAGCTATCAAATTTATCAAGTGAATATAATCATACTGTATAATTGAGTGCAAAATGTTCAAATATATTATATTCAGATAAACTTCTATAGACTATTGCAATTTAGTTGAGCATGGAAACAGCAGTTGAAAAATCAAGAAAACAAAGAGATTTATTTAGTAGATACTGTGGAGCATTTTACTGTCACATGATCTTCTTATATCACATTTCTTCCCCAGTTGTCAAGAGAAGCCTTTACAATGCTCAGAAAGATGGAAACGTAAACACAAAAACTGGGTAAATATCATTTGTTAAGGAAGATCATGTGATCTGGTCAAAAGTTCCAGAAAGGCTATTAAATAAATCTTGTAGTGAAATCTTTTTATCAAACACTGGATAGTTATTTTTGTTTTTGAATCTTTGCATAAATAGGGTTCCTTCTGGACCAGATTTGGTTTCTAATGTAGCATTTGTCATCTTTTCACTACTCATCACCAGATTCATGTTGGTCCATTGAAAACTAATATGTGTCAGACTTCCTTTTTCAAATTGTGTGCCTAAATCTTTTTTTTTTTTTTAAATTAAAAAATAACAAATGTTTATCTTGAATCAAAGGAAAACTTGGGAAATGATTGTTTCTAGCTGAGAATTAGATGAGATTAGTCCCACTCTCATGTTTTTGTGATATGAAACTACAGGCAGCAGAATGTCAAACTATTTCTTATCCTTTTTCTAAAAAAAAAACCGACTGTTTCTCATTTAACACAATTTCTTTAAAAACAAAAAATCTGCATGAGAAAAAAATTATTTCTTAGTTGGAAAGTAGGTTTCCGTGATTCAAGTATTTATTCATTTCTGTTCCTTCTCTTAATGTTATTTTCTTTTAACCGTTGTCAGGAGCCTACACAGCAAATGCAGCAGCACAAAGATGAATTATGAATTCTGTAAATCTCACAGCCTCTCGGTGGAGCCCTGCTGCACCGCTGATTCAGTTTAATGAGGGTGGCCTTGACATGTGTATGGTGACCAATATTTATGTTCATGGCATCAGACATTATTGTTAAAATAACCCACCACTAAATTAAATTATGATTAAAATAACACAAAACCAGCATGAATCTTATCAACTTTTTTTTTTTCAATTTCTAGCCACAGGTGATAACACTAAAAATAACAGGGTTTATATATTTAAGGGCAGGATTAAATTACTCCCCATTTGATAATGGCCAATAAAGCTTACAGGTGTGAGATATTCTGTATATTTTATAAAATGTTAAAATAAATCTATATTTTTTCTGAAATCTGGGGTAAATCTGGGTTAGCATGTATCAACTTAGGCTTTACCCACTGTAACACATTAAAAACTGAGATTGTAGACCTACTGGTTTTCAGACTGTTGTTTTCCTTCCTTGTAATTGATGTAAATACACTGCTTTGAATAATATCTGTAAAGTAACACATTTGAGATTTCATTAAGCCTAATAAATTATTTGGAATTTAATTGTTAATTTAATGACTTTTCTGACAGATAAATGTAGTACTGATGTCCTTTAGTCCCTTCCATCCGAGTGGTGTTACTCTGATCTCCTCCTCCTCAGTGCTGTGTGTGCTGAAACAGTGTGTCACACAGAGCCTGCATTAGGAGGACAGAACAACTGTTTTTTGTGAACTTTGGCGGTGGCATGTCTGCTGGCCAGCCACTATGCAAACAATGCCTTACTCATTGGCTTTCAGAGATTATGGCCTGAGGGGAGACAGAGAGGGCAGGGTGACAGTGTTGAGGTTTTCCCTGCAAACAGCAGCACAAGTACTGTTGTGCTGCTGTTTGCTGTCAGCAATGTCAGAATTCACTTACTATTTTTTTGTATTATAGTAATGTGTCAGACTTGCTGTATCTCTTTGGCATGACTTTAGATGAAAACAGGAATCTGGTTCTCAGACAGATCTAGTTATCTCTCACATCCAACACACAACTGCTAAGACACTGTAGCAGGGATTTGGCCTCTGGCAACCAGGCTTCAACTGTGAAGCAACAGCAAAACTGCTACCAGGGAAAAGTCTGTGTGGAAAACAACAGCTCATTAACAGTTAATCGATGAATTTCATTAATCGTGAGTAACTTTATTTTTAAACGAATGCATCATTCAGCATGGATGACCTGTGATTTTTGTATATCTGACATATCTGAAAACGACTTGGACCGGTTCACTTCTAGCAGTCCTGTTTTAGCTTTGTAAAAATCTTCTCACTAGCAGCTGTAAACAGAACGTCTTTGTTTCATTTGTTTTCTAGTATTTTTTGTTTTCTTTTCTATGATCACATACGTAAGCAACAATATTTGTTTAGAAACGAACCATTTATGGATGGATTTTCCTTCCATCTGACAGCTTAAGAATATTTTGAAAAATACAACTATAGTCAACCAAAATCATCAAATCAAAATCCAGCACAACTTTCGCATCTATTTTTTTTCTCTGCAAATCCTATTTGATCTGTTCATGCTTTGTTCTCACAAAATGTAATATGTGGATTATATCTCTGCGTGTTCCCAGCAATACTGATGTAGAAGCATCAAATCACATCTGCAATGTCAGATATTGTGCAATAGGACTATAATTTTGCTGTGATGCACAATATATTCCAAAAGCCATGAATAATTAATATACACTGAAGATTTTTTGTTGTAAATCCAGCTTTCTGCTTACACACCACTACCCTGAAGCAGATTTTTTAGTTTAGTTTTAACAACAAAACAAAACAAATCATCAAGAGCATATTCTGTTCACCACTTTATTTGAGGGAGAAAGTGCAACGTGAAACAAAAACTTTATGAACATTCATTGCTTGGAACAGGTGGGAAAGGCTGCTAATTATTTTAGCTTTCAGCACATTACTATAATTTCTGAAATCAGAAAATATGTATTATTCTATTGTGTAAACTTTAAATATGTAACATGCTTGCGTGTAGGGAACTTGAGGGTTTATATATTAACACGATAATCCAGCTGCAGCGCAAATTAAACAGGCTGAAGGATACACTTTTTGTTAAATGAATGAACTTCTCATGGGGTCTTTAGGGGATCACGTGCAGGTCTCCTGGCTGCTTAAAGAGGCTGCTCGGAGAAAGCGGTGTAACTCTTCACACGTGCAAAAAAGAAGGGTGTGTACATCCTGTCCAGGTCAAACGCCGTGACAACGGTTTCCCCAGTCGGCCTACAAACATAATGTCAATTTGTAAACAATAGGGAAAAAATCTGTCTTTTCCGCCACTGTTGGTGCTTATGTCACTTACTTGTAGGTGATGTGGCAGGAGTGGTGGATCCACACAAGCTTACTGACAATCTGACGCCCTCCAGAGGACAGATGAAGTCCCACGTGAAAGATGTGTTCAGCCTCTGGAGCTGGGTTCCGCCTGCAGAACCGATTTCTTTGAATCTCGGTCACTTTCTGTTAACAAAAAAAAACAAAAAAAAAAACAAAACAGGAAAATGTGGTATAATAAGAAAATATGTTATGTTACTATAGAGGTCCCTGAAAAACCAAAAGACTAAACATACCCTAAGGGTAATTAGATTATTTTTGTAATAAATTATGACAATCTTTAATCCTTTGTTAGTTTTAATATATCCTTTTTTCTGTAGGAAATGTGTTTCTATAATTTTATAATTCATTTGTATTTGTGGAAAGATTTTTTTTTTTAACCTTATTTCAAAACTGCTTGTAAAATATCTGTTAATGTCACTTCACATGACTAAGTCAACAGACAGAACTCCATCTATGGTGCTTTAAATGATGTACCATATCCACTTACAGTATTTTTAAATGAGCTCCAAACAAAAACATATCTCTCACCTCCTCCTTTTTCTTGCAGACAACAGCAAAAACTTTGGTTTGATTGTCTGTCTCCTGTGACAGACGGAAATGACCCAGCAGAACGGAATCCATTCTGTAAAATGAACCAAAATTCAACAATCCTGAAAAGTGTCAGCACTGAGCATGTGAAATTGTTTATGATGTTGTCAGTCATTTCTAGTTGAGTTTGCACCTGGTGTTCCTGGTACGCAAGCGAGGAACAATGGACAGAGGGTCCTCTGGGGTGGTCAGCATGATGACATGACCATCAGGGAAGAACCGGAGGTACCTGAGATGACAATGTCAACACTTAGCTGTGATATCTATTGGATTGAAAAAGTAATGAATCATACATCTACCTGTAGTACTCAACGTGGTGCCAAGCCCTGTAGAATCCATCCAGCGACTCCTCTCCTTGGCGAATGTATGATGTCTTGCTGATATAGACACCTGTGAAAATAATATGAATGAAAAGTTCAATAGCCAGCATATCATCAATTCCACATTACATTTTGTATTTTCATGTACTGAAACCCCATGGGGTTGTATTTTACAAGTAAACACTGTCAGATTTATCCAATGACTAATTGAAATGCATCATAAATGTGGAACTGATAAAATACTTAATCACCATCAAAACGGACACGTGGCCTTTGCAGGAACATCTCTCTCCAGGACTTGAAGGGTACGAGTTTGGTGCAGTTCCGTCCCCACACTCTTAAACAGGCTGAGCGCCAAATCTCAGGATCCCTGGAGAGAAATTAAAATTACCTAATACCTAATACCTGATACCTAATTGCCCATTTCCAAATTAGCAATTTGAGAGGTAAACCCTGAGAAAAGCAAGCTGTCACACATCTGATCTGTGGGACTGACCTCGCACAAATGTAAAATCCACGGCAAACCAGTGAGAGCTGCTCCAGGGCTCGCATGTCCAGATCGCTTGACACAACCCAACGAAATATGTACATCAGAATTTCCCGTGGCAAGGCTGTAGCCAAAAAAAAAAACCACACACATACACAAAGAAAAACAGGCCACATATCAGTAATGAATAAAAGGTTATGATGACTTTAAACAAATAAAAACAAAACATGACTAAAATGCTTTTACCTGAAATGTGCAACTGAGTCATTTCTAACTCAGGAGTGCAGATCTTTGGAAAGGAGTTTTCCAGTGTGAGCTGCTGTTCGAAGTAAGCAAGTAGATCCTCAATCTCACCATCAACATCATTGTCCTCCATGCTACAATAAGAAAACATGTTCAGTTTAAGAGGTGAGAATATGAGTTGACAAATAAAAAAATTCTCTAAGGCACCATCTACCATGCAGTTTTTTTTCATTGAAAAGCAACACTGCAGCAAACACTTCTTGGCTTTAAAACATCCTAACTTTATGATAATCATGTCGGTTTGAGGCATATTGATATTCAACAAAGGATATTCATAAATGAAAAGCAACTTACTAGTTTCCACCAACTCTGTCTGCGTCAGGAGGTCGGCTGTAATTGATTTTAAACTCAATGTCAGGCACAAGCTGCATAGCCATGCGATAGAACTTGATGGCTGCAAACAGACATCAAATGATGCATAAGCAAGATAATGACAGTGAAGAGCTCAAGCAATTTAATCACCTCATACAGAAAATAAAATAAGTGTGGACAACAAACCTAAGTGTCAATGGCTATGACATCTTAAATGTTGAACTGATTTGTGTTTTACTCAAAATCATGACTGGTGACTGGAAATATTAATAAATTTACGGATCTAATATAATATGGTATTTTAACAAACATACTTTATTACTGGCATTCTTTCAGCAACCAAACACGTCATACTTTCGCTTGTGACTCTGATCGCTGTATATGCTTCATACACACCCTCATACACCGCTCCATTCTGCTCTTCCTGAACAGCTCTCAAGAACAGCTCAGTAGCCTGAGGGAAGATGACTCACATCAGTCATTAAACCGTGTTGTAAAATTTCATGACTGCACTCTGCAACACACAAAACAATGAATCTTAACCTGAAGGAGTAATTTCACAGCTTACCTTCTCCTCTCGAGCAATGTCTTGTGTTCTCTTATGACCTTTAGCTTTCAGTAGTTGGTCACTTGTTCCACAGCTCGGTTTGAGTTCAGACATCCACTGAGCTCTGAATGCATTGAGCTCCTGCTGCAATTCAATAAAAAAGTGCCCAAAAAAAAAAAAGAAAGAAAGAAAAAAAAAAAGTACTTAATGTTGCAGCAGTACTTATTGTTTGAACCATGCAAAATAGGGTACAGTACACAGTATTTAAACCTGGATGGGAACATATGCTCTTTTAATGCAACACCCTGTTAACAAGTTACTAAAGAAAATAAAAATAACAGAGTCAAATAATAAAATTGCAGAGAAATACTGCTCTCCTATCCTGATGGCCTGAGAGACAGAAAATGTTAATAATGATATATGTCCATAGCAGAATTCCCACCTGAAGGTTTGGGTCATCTGAACCTTCATCTTCATCCTCTATCATCCCTCCAATATCTGCATTTTCTTCAGCCTGCCCAGGAATAAGTGAAGTATTCATGAAATTCATAACAGGAGCTGTTTATCTTACAATGTACTATTGTAGCTGTGCATTTGTTTACTTTTTGGACGGATTTAAATAATCTGGCACTGAAATAATGACTCAACAATTCAGTTATTCAACATGATTTTGATAACTGCTAATCTAATCGATTTACTGGTTTCAAGATTTGCTGCTTTTCTGTGTTATCACTGTTTTACTATATACAGAGCAACAACAATAAATCCAGTGAATTTATTACAGTTACATATGCTGTTATCAGTGTATATCAGCGTATGTTGAATGTTGGCTCATAGGTGACAGGAAATTACAGGACAGAAAAGTGGACCTAGGTTTGAGGTCAGTTGGCCCCCTTGTGTAAGAGAATGTCAACCTTGCACTGGGCATTACAATCACCCAGTGTGGCTTTATGTTGTTCAAGTGACGCTGTAATACCACCACTCCCTCTACTGAATGGAGCTGTCTTATAATAAAATGTCAATGTGGTCACTATGAATCACCTCAGCCCCAAAACTGCAGTTTTACATACAGAATATATGCGGTACATACTTTAGTCATTACTTAAATACCAGCTGCATCATAATGTGCAATTTATCATCAATAATAATAATAATCGAAGTACACGAAATAATCGCACCGCATTGCCAAGTGTCATTTCACCACTGGGTGTTTTTAGTATATTTTCTGATAAGCACCATTTTCAAATATTAGCTTTTATTCATTTTGAAGTGTTTTCACAGTGTTATAAATCAGCTCATTCAAAGTTTATACTCTACTTGAGTAAACTCAACACCAACAGATCTCAGTTCAACACTAATTAACGCTAATGGTGCTTCGACGATATTAGAGCTCAGTTACAGTTTCATACTATGTCGTTATGTCGTTAATGTAAGTGGCCTCTGGTTAAGTCCAGGTCTCTGAAACCAGTTATGGTTTGGTAACTAACGTTGTGAGACACGTCGAGCAACAACAGAACTACAGGTAAGCGAGGCCAGGTGACGTTAGCTCGTTAGCTAGCTGGCTAACTCGTTTCTCTGAATAACATTTAGCAGCACGGTGACCCACCATCACGGCCTGCTCGGCAGGGCTTCTTTATGTCTTCACACACGGCCGACACTAGCGTTTACAGTTCACGGTCGGAGAAACGGACGACACAACGGACATATTTACGAGCTCGCAGGAACGCAGCCATTTCGCTGAGCAGCCCGGAGCTTCAGGGACAGGAAGTCAAGACGAGTGGCGAAGTTTGAGAGCAAAGAAGAAGAGAAGCGTCCGGCTTCATTTTAATTTGAATTTGAATTTAATTTTAATTTTTTAAACAAACTTTATTAGACAGTGAGTCATAAAAACATAAAGGAATACAGAAACTGGATGACGAGATATACAAGATGAAGCTATATTAGCAATTAATAATCTATTTAATTTCTGAAAACAACCACTCTGGTTGTGTCCAATTAATTTACATTTATGTAGATGAAATTTAGAGAGAAGCAAAACGCGATTAATCATAAAATACACATCACTGTCTTCCTTCTTAAAACTAAAATATCCAAGAATGAGCGCTTTATGTCAAATACACACAGGTGTAAATATGTCACCTTGTCACGTATTTAGGAGAAGAACAAAGGTTCTTCACAGGGAATGTTGAGCAAATTATAAATCAATTTACATAATGATTCGGTATGGAGGATGGAAAATGATTTGACAGATAATTACCTTCTTTACGTGTGAGATAAAAAATAAGACATCAGCATATACTCGATACATAAATAATTTAGTAAATAAATACATTTAGGTAAATTACCCAACCAACACATTCATGCATAATTGGGAGTGGTGGTTTTAATAAATTTTTAATAAAATCTTAAAATGGTATACAATGAAGACCACATCAAGCAATCTGTTTTAAAACGTGACAGAACCCAAACCTGAACATAAAGAATCAACAAACAACAAAACAATTACACACATTAACATCACTACTCACCATCAGCGCTTTTAGTTTGGATTACTAATGAAAAACTTTATATTTTACAACTTTTTTATTGGTTTGACTTCAGTAAATGTTGCATTTCAGCGTTACATCTTACACCACTGGAGTACGTGTGTATATTTTATGCACAAATATAGATGTTTTCAAAGGACTTTCTGCTTCGTTGTAGGTCGGAAACATGGACATAAATAGTATATACAGTATGTATAGTGTTACATCTATGATTCAGAAACTGAACAGAGAGAAATACCTAACAAAAGTGACACTTACTCACTTCTCTTTGCTTTAAGACAGGAAATCTTTCTCGTTATTTGTAGTAATGTTTTTTTGATTATTATTATTATTATTTTGTGTGTGTATGTGTGTGTGTGTGTGTTATGAACGAGTCTTATTAGAGTGTTGTTTTAATTGTTTACACATTTGTTATGCTCTGTTTTACATTCACATTAATCTTATCCGGGCAAAGCATAATACCTCTTTATCTGTATATACACTCAGAAGGGAAAATACCTGTTAAATAGCTGTAAATAGTCAAAAATGTGTGCTGCAGACATTAACACGGACAGTGATGTTTTACAGAGTGGTTGTGGTTTTGAGGCGACATGTTTCATCTCGTTTTGTATCTTTGTCGCCGGAAGAGAGCTGAGATTTGTTATAATCTCGCGCAGCATCGCGAGATCAGGGTGAGCTCTGAGCAGAGGGCCTAGCAAAGATTTTGTTTAGTTTTGGGTTGGTCAGGCTGGATGCGTGGTCTGCCCTCCAGCACTGTCAGTCCGCTGTTTATTCCCCTAACTAGCGTTAAGTCATTTGTTGAGAAGCAGCTACGAATGTCCGGCAATGAGTTGTTGTCGGTTTGACGTGAGGAGGGTGAGTGTTGGATGCTTCTCGTTTTATTTGGAGTTAATTGATGACAGGTCAGGATAATCATCCTGCAGCACCACAACACAGTTAGCATTAATTGTACCAGCTTTGCTAGCGTTAATTACACAAAGTTAAAATTTAACCAAACAGCTGGCAGGTCCAGCTAACTAGGTATAGTATTATCTGTGTTGGACTAACTTAAGTGTGAATAAAATCAGAATAATTGATGTTTAACGTTAATGCTAAATTAGCGCTACGTAGCTTACACTTTGCACAACTAACGTTAACTGAACTGGGACTACAACAAAATAACTAATGAGCCAAACTGCACAAGGGAAAACGCTGATATATTAAGGTGCTTTTCCACTTCTGCAGACGAACTTGTTGTTTAAACATGATCACAGTTACAGTTCATATTGATATTTAATATTAATATTGATATTTATTGGGGTATTATTGGTAGTGATAAATAAAAATATATTTGCTAACATTCATAAAATTCTGTTAGTGTGTATGATTTCACTTGTCACTTAACTCTTTTACTGTGTAATTTGTGTTTGATTTCAGAAAAGGTTAGTTACATATGCACCTTCTTCTGGGTTGAAAAATCCTTAAATCAGGAATATGCCAATATTGTTTACACCAGAAGAAGTTTGATTAGACAAGATGTCTCCGACTTGACTCGGAAGATCATTTGCAGCAAACCTTCAGTGAATTGAGGAGAATGATGAGGCCTTGAATGTGCAGCTAGTTTGCTTGTCACAACTGTGTAAACTGCTTTTCATGGTTATCAAACTAGTAGCAATATCACAAAATCCTCTTATTTGTACACATACCAAAGTGAGATTTAAGGTAAGAACAGAGAAAGCAAATGAGTTTGAAAACCATCTTAGTTAAAGTTGCAGTTTGGATGGAGAGGATGAATTTCATTCATTCATTCATTCATTCATATCAGATTTTGTCATCCATCCTTCACTTTCTCAGTTAGGGGGAGGCAAGTCCATAACACCATGAGTACTCCAGCGCTGCCCATGGGCTTCTGCTGTTGTCACAGGAAAATCTGGCTACATTCAGCAACAAGAGGCGAACACATCTCTATTTTCTACCCAATTATTATCTGCCCCCGGATGATGCTATGGAAGGACAAGCATAATGAATAGATATACTACAATCAGACAGCTCGGGGATGGCACCTACGGCTCAGTCATCCTTGGCCGCAGTCTGGAATCAGGAGAACTAGTTGCCATAAAGAAGTAAGTATCTAGAAACTGTATCTTTCATGGCCATCTGTAGTGTTTATTCCCTTCTGAAGTGTAGAGCAAATGTTTTGTTTATACTTTTCTCTCCAGTGTTACAGTATTTCAACACACTACCTGTAAGACTATATAAGAACAATGAGGGAAAATGCAAGATTTTAATCAAATGTGGATTTTTTGTTTTATGACTTAACCGCAGCTAAAAAAGAAAATGCCATGCAATTTGATATAATTTCCAGCAAATTAGTTAAAAGAAAAAATATTTTCAGAATGAAAAGAAAATTCTACTCCTGGGAAGAGTGCATGAACCTTCGTGAAGTCAAGGTGGGTTTAATTTTTCTACATTAACAGTATCACAGTCCAGCTGCATTTGTGGAAAATTGAAAGGAAGTAAATTAGAGGTGTGTTTGCAGCATTGTCCTGTAGTACTGGTTAAGTCCTATTGTCAAAGCTCCACAATGGAGTTGGAGCTTTATTGTCAAAGTCTGGGTGTGAAATGTCAGTGTGGTATGCTGTATAACCAGCTAATCTCAAAAACTGTTGTAGGGGAGCAGAACAACAAAATGCACCTAAATACTGAAGGCACTGAGAGAAGTAGCTGAAAGCCTCAGTTTACCTGTTAAAAGCAAAGTGATGACTAGTAGGGCTGTTAGCATTATCAGAGGTTAGCCATGGTAACATTACTCAAAGACTAATCATTTATCTTGTCAGATGTTCAGATGATATCTGAAAATGAATATTAGGTTAAGGTCATCTCTGGTACTCCAAGAAACTGTTTAATAAAGATGAAGGCGGTGGAGGTGCCTAACATGATTGTAAACAACACAGGATTTAAATAGTCCAAATAATCGCCTTTGTGAATGTTTTAAACATTGAAGACTGTGCATTTATCATACCTGTTTGACCTCAGTGGTAGCCAGAATGTGTTTTGGTAAGTAACATGTAGGTAGGGTTAAACATAAACTTTTGTTTGATAACAAGGACATGATAACATGTTGTCTTCAGAACTGATATAACATTGACAGGTGGACTTGAATGTAGAAATATTAACATTGGTTAGAAATCTCTCAATTATTTATGCAGGATGAAAATGTATTTGCCCAGTGACATTTAAAGTTGTGTAGTATTTGAACATTTCAGACTATGCAGCAGCCTTTGGTAATATCAATAATACAGTATGAGCAGATGTAGAAAATGAAATGGATAAAAAAATCAAAGTGAAATGGCAAGTGCTAGCTATGAAAAGTAATGTTTAATGTTACACATGCCACGACTCTCTTTCCATTTGGGTTAATTTTTCATTCTAAGTAACTCCGTGATGGTTTATTTTTAGTGCAGCAATGATAGGCTCTAATGTATTGTACAGTTTAGTCCTGTAGTCAAATATTCACAACTTCCTGTTATATCTTTTGTGCATCGATTCAGTATGTTACTGTCTAAATTTCCTCACAGCCCAAAGTACACCAGCTCTAAGAGTAGAAGGTGATTCTTGTGTGCTATTGGTTTTGAGCTCTGGTTCCCATCCCTGGCCTACATACCCCCTTTCCTAAAGCTTGACCTTAACACAGCAAAACGTGTAAAACACGCTGGTCCTTACGAGTCCTGCTGATTAGCTTAGAATTACAGCATGTCACACCATAAAATACCAAAATCCCACTGCAGCTTTCCCCCTTTACTAAAATTTAGCATGGTTAAACCTGTAATATCCCAGTGCATGGGAAAAGTCTATATTTTATATCCATCCTGCTTACTCTATATTTATTTTTCCCTTTTTATATTATCATAAATCCTGCCTTTGCAGCACTTACCCCTAAACTACATTGTGTTCTTACACTAGCCATGTTTTAACAAGATGGTTTTGTTTTATTGTTGTAGGCCATGCTTTTGAATGTGCTGCAATGAATTGTGTGTTTTGTCCAGCATGGTTAGACTTACAGATTATTTCTATTTTTTTTGTCTATGTATTCCACTTTTTTTTTTACACTGGTCTTTTCTTTTTCAGTCCCTAAAGAAGCTCAACCATGCTAATGTGATCAAACTTAAGGAGGTAATTCGAGAAAATGATCACTTGTACTTTATATTTGAGTACATGAAGGAAAATCTGTATCAGCTGATGAAAGACAGGTGTGTATACTTATTTGTTGCACTATTCTATTTGGAACTTTATTTAGAAAAATGCTCAGTTTCTTCAATGGTTTAATTTTTGGTCTGCAGGACCCGATTGTTTCCTGAATCTGCTGTAAGAAATATTATGTTTCAGATACTACAGGGTCTCGCATTCATTCATAAACATGGTAGGTGCTTATTTAAATGTGGCACAATGCCTCCTTTGTCCAATTTGAGTCAAGATGGTCATGTAGTGTGTCTTTGTTAGGGTTTTTTCACAGGGACATGAAACCTGAGAATCTCCTGTGCATGGGCCCTGAGCTGGTGAAAATAGCAGACTTTGGGCTCGCCCGTGAGATCAGGTCTCGACCACCATACACAGACTACGTCTCGACTAGATGGTGAGTTTCTTTTGGAGTAAGCAAAAAATGCGGGTATATTTAAGAGTTCACTGCATTTAAGTGCCAGTACCCTTTCTTTTTTTGATCAGGTACAGAGCCCCGGAGGTTCTCCTCAGATCCACATCCTATAGTTCACCCATAGACCAGTGGGCGGTCGGCTGCATCATGGCAGAGCTCTATACCCTCAGGCCTCTTTTCCCAGGCTCCAGTGAAGTAGACACCATATTCAAGATTTGCCAAGTTTTGGGTACACCAAAGAAGGTAGTGTTCATCACACATAATACAGAAGTCCAGTCTCCTCTCTTACTTACAGTGGCTAATCAGCTGACTTTGAAGTGGGTGTGAAACCCTTCAATTCAACATCGGACAGATGTGGTGGGAAAGGGGGCTGACTTATGTCAACTCGGTTAAAATGATGTTATTAAATCAGACTTTCTTATTTCTCTAGAATGATTGGCCAGAGGGATACCAGCTGGCAAGCGCTATGAATTTCCGTTGGCCTCAGTGTGTTCCCAGTAATCTGAAGACACTGATCCCAAATGCCAGTCCCGAAGCCATCCTCCTAATGACAGACCTTCTCCAGTGGGATCCTAAGAAGAGACCAGCTTCTGCCCAGGTAGCATCTGACCTACAGTTCAAGCCCTCACAGATGGTCAGAGAAATTTTAAGCTGATGTTATTATTTTTTGAAAAAAATCTTTTCAGGCTCTTAGGTATTCGTACTTCCATGTGGGCCAGGTTTTGGGCACTCCTCAGCAGATCCTAGAGCAGGGAAGGCCTCAGCCGGGTCTTGTTCCAGTGCAGGCTCCTTTACAATCACAACAAACACTGCAACAGCAGCCCCTGCTGCTTAAGCCTGTCCCCCCCTCCCAGGCACCACCTCCCAACCAACACTCTTCCCCCTCCAGGCCTCTCCAGCAGATCCAGCCTTCCCCTGTATCTGCGGCAGCCCAGGCAACAGGGTACCAGCGGCACACAGAGCTGATGCGAGAGCAGCAGCCGAAGCACATCTTGAAGCAAGAACGGACAGAAGGGACGCCACAGACACATCTCCCTTACATTGTTGACAAGAGTCTCCAGAGCAAGGTGAGGCTTTTAAATTGAGATTGCAAATATTCACTGTCCGTTTCTTCCATCAAACGGATGAATGAATGAAGCAAGTGCATATAAATACAGGTGTTCGAAAGGTAGCAGTCCTATAGATTCAAGAAACTTTGTCATTCCATGTTATGCAATCTGAATGTTGTCTGTCTGGGCCCACAGAAGCATAAAGCACACCCACATATACAACATAAAATGAACTAAATTAAATATAAACCGGGGCCTTCCATCCATTCGTGCTGTATTTCTAATATTTACCAATAAAATTTAAAATAATTAGATCAAAATGAGGCAAACACATCAGAATAAATTTTTATTCAAATTTTAATTGTGAGCAATATTTCTCAGATCTATTCTTGATGTTTAATGCTCTTTTAGCAAACCAGACAGCAGTCGGAAAATGCAAACCTACTGAGCTACCAGCTGAAACCTAAAGGGGGGCGGCGGCGCTGGGGCCATGGCACTGGACACCTAAAGGGTGATGACTGGGATGACTATGAAGAAACTGACCAGACATCCATAACTATTCTTGGAAAAAGTAACTTCACAGAGAAGTCGAGACAGAGGGAGGACACACTGAGCAGGTGAGGTTAAGATCTGTCATCAGCATAGATTCAGTGGTACCAGTATGTGATACCAGAACAAGACATGACACTTATAAGCCTGAGCTCATGCCCATATGTCAGTGTTACTATAAGCACTGATCAGTCTTGGTCTTGCAGATATGGAAATGTTCTGGATTTCAGTCGACCCAGAGGAAAGGAAGATGCACCTTTAAACCTAAACAAGACTACTACCTACCAAGAGCCATCAAGGACTGCCTCTGCTAAACAACATTATTTGAGGCAGTCAAGATATTTACCTGGTATGTCATCAATTATACATGATGGGATGCGCCAAAAATGTTCCCCAAATAGGGGTGTCAGGGCATGCCATCATAAATCTTCAGGGCCCCATGTCAACACGTCACACGTCCTATTATAAAGTGCACGTTTAATAATTTCATAGCCACCACAATAGAATGTGGGGAAAAATGCAGGCCATTCTGTTGGTGAAGGCCCACTTGTATGGTTAATTGTACTCAGTGGCAACAGGAAACCTCAAGCCACATTTACTTAATATTTACAGTGACTGTCAGTGTTACAGAGGTTGTCATGGTGCCATCACTGGATGCATACATTATCATCCTAAGATGCTTTCTGTCCTCTCCTTAATAGCCTATTAATATTACCAGTTAGTTTAACTTAAGGGCAAATACAAACAGGGACCCATCAGGCTAAATTTGCTACCCCTCTAGATCTTCTGTGTGAGTGAGTGCAGGCAGGTCTGCAGGGTCACCAGGTGGACATACTCTCAATAATGGTGTTTCATTGAGTTGGGCCCACAACACAGAGAAGGTTCAGCAGTGTTTTCCAGCATCCAGAACTAACTCTGTTCTTTACCTGCACACACACAACCAACACAATCCTCAGTCAAGCTGTACTACCTAAATCCTAGTAGGCCTCAATCCTGCCTCACGGGTCGAACATTGCTAAACTTTGTTAGTAACTGAAATCTACCTGCCTTAAAAAAGCACAAAATAGACTCCCCACTCTAAAATATCACCTTACTGTAGGTTACTATGCTATCACAGGACTACCATCAAAGCCTACCTTAAAGCTAGTAGGCCTCAAGACTGCCTCATGCACCAAACATTTGCTAATAATTGTCCTCATTACCAAATTCACATTCGTTTAACAGTCATAGTCCAAACATATGCTGCAGTTTAAAGTTCAGTCCACTCTTCTCGATCTGCACATACCTGTCTTTGCCTCAATGACACACCTTTTGTTTCCTCTAGAGCCATAAACAGGAGTTGACCATATTTTGCCATATTTGTCACTGTCTGCTTTAGGCTCTACCTTTTCATACCCAACACACCCAGGGACTAATGGTGAAGTCACCCAGGTGTAATGGTTAATAGAAGCAATACACAGTATCAGTTTCTCACATGACATAATGCATGGAGCTTCACTATGGACAATTTCTGACCGTTGTTCATCATATGTTTCACCTTTTAGCTATTACTATACTATTCATATGACTCGCTCCTAAAACCTCAACATAAATATTTATTGTATATATTAATTTCATATTACGACCTCCAGGCATTAGTACCAAGAAGAACGTGGCCATAAATGCCAGTAAAGACTTCAGTGGAAGCCATCTTTGGGGCAACAGCAGTATTCCTTTTGGAGGGACTCTACCAAGCAGAGGCGCTCATGGTAATCTCTGAGGACATCTTTCAATTTTAACTTTGCTGCAACCTTTGCAAGTCATTGTTCTCATTGATAACACGAATGGATCTGTTTTGCCTTTGTTTAAAATCTTAGGTACAAATACAATCCCTGGTGGATACATGCCAACGTTTTATAAAAAAGACACTGGTTCTGGTGGTCACAGAGGGCACCAGGGTCCTGCAGTGGAATCAACAGCATCAAGTGAGCTTTCTGAAATATTTCCCTCTGTTCCTGAACTGATAGGAACTTTTATTGTGCCTAGTCACCTAACAATGCCTTTGGAGAAAAAACTCAAAACAGAGCCATTGTTCATTATGTATCTATTACTGCTTTAGATTATGCAACATGGAGGTCTGGCCGGAGTCAGATGAACACCTCCACCAACGTGCAGCTGGCCAGCAAGGGCACCCCTGGCCTGCTGCCACGCCCACCAGTACAGACCATACATGGGCGAACAGACTGGTCTGCCAAATATGGACACCGTTAGTGGCCTCACAGGAGATCTGATCTGTGCCCCGGAAGAATGATCTGCACTCCTTAAGAACTCTTTCACCTCCAAAGAGTAGGCCTAGTTGTTTTATAATCAAAACCTGTACATACATCTTACACAGCAATAAATTTTGTTCGGTAAGTGTACTATGGGTGTTGTAAGTTGTAAAATATATAAGTGTATGTGTATGACTAAATCCAAGTGGCCAAAATTTGAGCCCAGGTTTGCTCAACAGTGTTTTATTTTGTATTTCTGTAACATAACTGTCTTACAGATGTCACACCTGAACCATCAGTTTTGTATGAGATTTATCACTGAATGTTGTTCACCAATGTATAAACACAATATGCATATTATTACTTTATGAATACTTCACTGTGATTTGCTGTTGGCTAATTACTTTGCCTCTGTACAGTATGGCCTTTTTATTTTATTTTTTACCTTCCTGCTGTTTTAGTTTTTTGCTGATAGCCTTGTCAATCAGTTAACTATTATTTGTGCATAATATGTTTTCAGTGAAATTCAAGCCAGTGCTTTAATTTCAGGTGGTTGCCACATTGTGAAAAAAAAACGTTTCATTTGCTGGAGTCCAAACTACATTGTTCTACCAACTGGGCCAAATTGAGTTTGACTATTGAAATGCAGGTTATTCAGTATAATTAAACATTTCACTGGGTACTGAAATATTCAATATGTAATGTTTCTCAAACTTATTTAAACCATTGCGTAACCTTTTTTAAAAAAGTTAAAATATTATTCATGACTCCATTTTCCATGATGTGCCACAGCTGCAGCCGAAGGTGCAGCACAGTCCGTGTACAAGCAGGACAGCTAGTTTAGCCTGCTGCTGGAAATAAATCCAGGTCAGTGCAACCTCAGTGTGAATGCTATACATGAATGGACACGGTGCATTAACAATGATCTGATAGGCTGATTCAGATTCATTTTAGTAGAATGGGCACACCAGGCAGATCAGCCGAATCAACCCTAGCGATCGCTTGAGCGCAGCTCGTCACTAACTACATTTCCCATGAAGTTTAACGCCAATATGTTAACGAACCTTGTTTCTATTGGCCAGAGCGAACCAATCGCAGAGCTTGGATGTTTTCTCCGCCTTTAGCTCTGACCTTATATAAAAACTTTACCTAAATCTTGAACTCCATTCACTGCTTTTCCTTGTAGTGACATCTGAGCAGCACACAGGGTGGTGCACACGTAGGTTGACGGACCAAAGCCTTGATACATTTTAGTACATGCATTTATATTTGCATAAGATGTGATGGAGTAGTTTTTTTTCTTTTCCGCTTTACAGGTTGACGTTTCCAAAACAGCTGAGAAAGATGTCTGAAAGAGTTGTGCTGCACTACTTCAATGGGAGAGGGAAAATGGAGTCAATCCGCTGGCTCCTGACAGTTGCAGAGGTTGAGGTAAATAAAATCTTTTTTTTTGTTGTTGTTTGTTTAGATGTTTAGAAACATCAAACCTCTGAGATGTGCATCTGAAATAGTTTTTGTCCTTTAATGTTCACAGTTTGATGAGATGTACCTGACAAACCGTGAGCAATATGAGAAACTCCTCAGTGGTAAGTTTAAGTTGCAAAACGCTTTTTGAGGCTGAGGTCGTGTGTTTTCGTGGGCTCTGACTGGCCTGTCTCCAGGTCACGTGGTTTCATTTTAAGCGTTTTATCTATAAACGTCCACCCACCTACAGTATATCTGAGGTGACACGTCCAGCTGGGTGTGGATATCTCCAATGTCTTCCGTCTCATAGATACAGTTTACAAGGTAAATTTTCCACTGGGAGTGCCACTGTGTGTGTGCTTTACCTGCTGACTGCTGCCTCTGCTCTGCAGATGGAGCACTCCTGTTCCAACAGGTTCCCATGGTGGAAATCGATGGCATGAAACTTGTCCAGACTAAGGCTATCTTGAAGTATATCGCAGACAAATACAATCTTCATGGGAAAGACCTCAAAGATCGCGTCATGTATGGCCACTTTCTTTAATAACGCAATGATGTAAGGCCTGTGTTGTTGTGTATATTTTAGTGGAGGAACGTGTTAAGAGTAAATGCTGTGATGCTTTCTGCAGGATCGACATGTACTCAGAGGGGCTGATGGATCTCATGGAAATGATAATGATTTTGCCCTTCAGCCCTGATGCAACAGCAAAACTGGAGAACATTCAGAGTAAAGCAAAAGAGCGCTACCTCCCTGTGTATGAAAAGGTAAGTTACATGTCAACTCTACATATACCAGAAGATTAATATTGGTTAAAAACACTTAAACCAGATATTGTGTATCTGACAAACTTCTCAGGCACTGTCTGGGCCCATATACCTGGTGGGAGGTAAACTAAGCTGTGCAGATGTGCAGCTGCTTGAATGCACCCTGATGTTGGAGGAGAAATTTCCTGGAATTCTCGCCGATTTTCCCAACGTCAAGGTAAATGTGTAAAAGTGACGTGCAGCAAATTCTAACTTGTTTCACTATTGTGTTAGCAGTCAGTCATATATCACTGTACAAAGTACAAACCTAACACTGCATCCTCTGTTCAGTGATGATTTTCTGTGTTTGCCTTCAGTCTTTCCAGGGCAGGATGACTCAGATTCCCGCCATCAAGAGGTTCCTGCAGCCAGGCAGCAAGAGGAAGCCGCAGCCAGATGAAACTTATGTGAAGACCATCAAGGAGGTGTTCAAACTTAACTTTTAACTTTTCTATGAGCTGTGAAGATTCGGTACATTCCCTACACTGACAGTATGAATAATTCATTATAAAAGCATAGCCCAAATGACATGTGAATCAATTGTGTTTGTTGGGTAAGGTTGAGATGAATACTGCACTATCACAAAAGACATATGTTCAGCATAAATGTCTGTAATCTCCTATATCACTACATAGGTGGTTTAATGTGAACACTCTAATAAATAAATCATTTATTTCTGAAAAACACTGCAGAAGCTGAAGTTTTTGTTTCCTGTGTCACATTTTGGAAAATTGCAACATCTCGCACAGGAAAAAAAAAAAAAAGCACCATTTTACAAATCACGTGTTTATTTAGTTTTGCTCTTATTACAAAAATGTCAGCTTCCCTCAAAGTAAACTTAGCATGTGAGCAGACATGAATACAAATTATACTGTTTAAACTCCTTTTTTCAGAATGTGAATATTTCTGCTTACTAAGCTTGATACTTGAACAGCAAGCAAAATTAATGTTGTAGTGCATACAGCAAACCCATTATCAAGACATACAATAGCTACCACCATGCTACACTGCCGGTACTGCCACTGAAAACACCTGTGGTTTTAATGCAACAGGAATTTTTAGCTCAAATCATGAGATTCATATTCATGCAGAGCCATATGCACAAAAGGGTTTGGCTAATATAAAATTATCAAAAAAATGTATAGCAAAAAAAAAAATTACAAGTTAATCTTAAATCTGTTAAACACCCATTGGTTGCTTTTTTTTTTCCTGGTCACATGGAAGTTAACACACAACACTGAAGACATGTTTTCGTATGCTAACTGGGAATGATGTTTCTTTCAAAAGACTTGCTCACTGAGCGTCAGCTGGAGGTTTCTGCCATTGTCCCCCCTGTCACACCATGATCAGGAGTAACAGTCGAAACACCATCAACAAACTGTAAGAAAATCCAAAATGACCACATCAGCAAGTGGCTAATAAACCATTTCAAAATTTACTGTTTTTCTGCCACACTGAGCAAGTATGCCTGACCTCAGCCCTGATATGATCCCAGCCGGCAGTAATTTCCCAGATTTCTTATACCTCATTCCCATCACGACTGAGAGGACTCCTGAGGTCACTGAAAGACAGAGAAACACAATATTTTGGCTTGATATTTCAACCAATTCTCTGCTGAAAATGAGCATACTGAGCTTAACAAGGCTCACGCAATGAGAACTTGATGTCCTTTGGGTCATTAGAGACTCTGTATGCACCATAAGTAGATAATGCACCAAAAACTATACCAGCCATCAGGGACATCACACTGCCTACAATGAAACAGAGACACCAGATTATTAAATGAGTTAATAGTGTGAAAAACAGCTCTTTTCAGTTGAGTTGTCTACCAAGATAAAAAGTAAAACCTCAGATCATTTAGTCTGAGCGATCAACCTTTTCTTTTGTATCCCATAAATCCTCCAAAGGCAATGGCTGCGGCATAGCAAAACCCAATCCAGTCTACTGCCATCACAAAGCTGTAAACAGAAATACAATAGAGCATGTCAGGTAGGTTTGGCATTAACTACTACTGATCTGAAAACAGGTTAGTAAACTAATTCAGTGTGTTCTTGAGATAATCAATATATAGTCCTATACCGATTTGTCGGAATGTGTGTAATACTTGAATTAAAAATTCAGTGGAAATTAACTAATTTCACAGTTGATCCTAAAATTTGGCTACTGGATGTCTTCACCAACTTAAAATAAAAATACTGTGTAACATTAATTGTTTGAGAAAATATAATTACCTTTTACTGATTATATGAAAGTCGTTTTTCTGAATTATAGACATAGTAATTGTCTCAATCTCAGTGGACAATATAGATCTTTCAAATACATGAGTTTAAGTAAACAGAGACAATCATCAATGCTCCCAACAGAAAGTCTAGTGATCTAGCTAAATCAGTGCTATAGTTAATAGAAAAAGTGCAATGCTCAAAACTTAAATCAGAAAAAGATTAGAAAAAGAAGTAAATGTAGGTTCAATATACTGTCACCTTTTAAATAACTCTAAAAAACACATGTAGTATCAGTCAAAACTCCTTATAAACGTTAATTAGATTTTTATAGTCAATAAATTTTTATATTTTAGCTAAGTGTCAATAAAAACATATTGTCATTGGTTGTAGCAGAAAGTAGCATCACCGTTACAGACCTCTAGATGTCGCTGTGGACTCTTTAGTGGTTACAACCTAAAAACACACCTACTCTAAACGTAGATTCACGCTTCGAAAGAAAATCCGTTCTCTTACAGTCAGTATACTTTGCTTTGACTCGTCGTCGTGTATTTAATTACTCACCTTGACCCAAACAGATGAAACTGCGCAGCAGCGTTTACAAACGGTCTGTCACTGCACTTCCTTGTTACTGCCCACAAACCGTACTACGCATGCGCATTTTGTGTCGCGCTGTGTTCGCGGACGTCAATAAAGTAGGAAATATGACTTTTCAAACTTTCATGTAGGTGCCATGAAAAATATTTCAGAAATCAGTGTATTTTAGGGTTAGGGGTAGGGTAGTTAGTCTTCACCTGATTTTTTTAGACATGATGTATTTTTCTCTCACCAGCCACTTTATTAGGTACACCTGTTCAATTGCTCGTTAACACAAATATCTAATCAGCCAATCTTGCAAAGCCTGACAAGTCTTTTAAAAACTTTGTATATATGTAAGTCTGAGCATCGCTGTTTAGGCTACTACTCTTTTATATTTTCCATAAATTTCACCTGAAAGTCGAATATCCCTAACTTTTTGTGAGTAGTGTATGTTGCATTAACTTAAATAATTATATATTAGAAATGATTTTTATGGACTACTGGGAGATACTAAAAAATTATGATATAGAAATCTTGTAACCTGTCCAGGGTGTAACCCTGCCTTTGACCCAAAGAGCTGGGATTGGCTCCAGCAGGTCCTCGTGACCCAAATAGGAATAAGCAGGTGTAGATGGATGGAAATAAATCTTAGTTTTGCATGATTTACTTTAATTTGTAGCTCAGATGGAAAATATGAGTCAAGTTTAAAGAAAAATACAGGATTATACATAAAACATTTAAAGTGTTTAATTGCATATGACCGTTCATACAAAAAGTTGTAATTAAATGCTTGATCACAGCCTAATTTCAGAAATGTAAAGTATTACTAGTATGCAGACATACAGTTGCATATCTATGTGACAAAGTACAAGAAGCCTTAATCATATTCTCAAGAAAACAAGATAACGTTGCCCAAAGAAAACCACTTTATTTCATTCCAATTTCCCATTTACACTTTCACACATTAAAAGTTTCATCATGTAATAATAATCTTCAAAAAGTGTAAATCAATGCATTCTCAGAGCAAAATAAGCCACTATGAACCACAGACACTGTGACCACATACTGCAGTGAGCAGGAGCTCCAGCAGAGCATCTCCACATAGTCACTTGGTGGAAAAAGTCACCATAGTCCTCTGAGAGGGCTGAGGACCAACTCCTCCAAAGAGAAGGCACGCATTTCCAAAAACTGTTGGCATTTAAATACTGTCTACATAGTTTCCTGATGAGTTATAGTCTGATCTTGTCAGGATAAAAATGATTAGAAAATGTCTGACAAGGTTCATTTAAGAAGAGTTAAGGATTATTCAAGTGAGGTATTGGAGCGACGTAAAAACTTTAACATTTAATACTCACAAGGAAAACATTTCTCAGACAGGAGGAGGAGGACAAAGAAAATATGTAAAGTGACCCATGGAAAATGCAATCTTTTCATTTGAGTAAACAATGATGGACATATAATGCATTTCACACTATAGCAATGTTTACAATACAAATGGCTTTGAGTGCACAGTAACCTGTGATATAATAACATGGCTTTGTCAGCTTTTTGCTAGGTAGACTCTTTCATTTAAGCTGTAACATGGTATTCAAAGTAAGAAATGCATATAAAAGTTAAATAAGCTATTATAAAAATGTAATTAGAATGTATTTAGGACAACAAAAGACATGTTTTAGCCAGTACTAAAACAATTATTGCTCAACTGAAAGCGCTTGTAAAACACTGTGGCAAATACACTGGTGTTTGGCAACTGTTGTCATTTTAAGATTGAAGTGATATTTTACATTGGTAGAACATTTTCATTTTCAACATACATTCCTCCATACAGCTCACTGTGGCATGTGCCAGTATCCAGTGACAAAGACTTTGCTCAAAAAGTTACATTACACTCAAGATTAATGGTGTGAGAAATGCACCCTTTCATATATGCATATTTTGTGGCTACATTCATTATCAACAACAAAGTTATGAATATTTATGATGAACATTGCAGCTGGTGTCATATTCATTATCTCGTTTAAAGGACTGCATAGCATTGATTTTGTTCTACTAATGTAAAAACATTTTAAATGAGCAAAGTGCATCGTTTTTCTGACACAGGAGGTGGCATAAAACAGACATTACAAACATCAACAAATCAGTGCATTTTATTTTGATCTATAATTAGTAGGCTAATGTAAGTATTAGTTACAGTAGCTGACCAAGATCATTAAATTTGTTCTGAGATACTCAGCACAGTTTGATGTCAATTAAATATCATAAAAGAGCCTTAGAACCAGCCAATGTCTGATGGAAAAGTGAGCATGCAAGAACAATGATTTTGGTAAATCTAATGAAGGGGGAAAATTATTTTTAGAGAAATACATAGCTATTTTATTTTATCAGGGGGTATTTTCGAGAAACCTAATACTTTTCAACAAATCCACTCATGTTTTCTCATAATTTCAGGCTGCAATTCCAAATAAGGCGAGGGAACAAGTAGCACAATAAGCTTAACGTTTCTCTGCACCTCAGCTCAGTTTTCAGCTCAAGGTCAAGACTGCGCCACACATGGGATAGAACTCAAAGCCTCTTAATCAGATACTGCTCTGCATCTGGAACACACCTTTTGTTGTTGTGATACAGGAAAATGGCACTCCACATGTTTTGTGCATCTCATGGCAGCCTATGCCCTGTTTGTTAAGGAAAAACGTTAACCCACAGCCAGCCCAACAGTGTCCCGTACAACCAGGTTCCTATGTAAAATTTCCTGCCGTTCTCAGTCAGCAAGAATGGCAGTGTCAGTCCCCCCAGGATCATTACCGATGGGAGGGTTTTGAAGAGGTTCAGCGGAGAGGGTTTGCCTTCCCCGGGGAACCTACATATTTTGTCTGGATCCTCTGACTCGTAGAAATGTGTCAGCAGCCTTTAAAAGACATAATTCGGAATTAGCCTGTCTCAAAAATACACTGGGCTGTATTAGTTGTAGCCTGGCTGCTACAACTAATGACTTGTTTAAGACAATATTTACAACATGAGCTTCTTGTTTCACTCATAATCTTTATCCACATTATCTTTATCCACATTATCTTCTTCTCTGTCCAGATACGTCTCAGTGGTAAATTTACATATCATGTTATCTTCTAAATAAATCTCAATAATATGAATTCTATATTTTTAGTATCACATGGCTCCTGGTTTGGAGTTTACATATTGACAGGATAATGTGCAATTTCAACAAGATTTATATTTCCACCCACACACACTCACCGGTCCTTGATTTCGAACCGCTCGTGCATCCACCTGCGGAAAAACACTGGCTCTGGAGGAATTTCCTCTATGTCCACACGGCTGAAGTGTATGTGGACACGGGGACATTCTTTACACAGGAATTCTGACAAACACAAAAATAAAAGAGACTAAACAAAAACAGGAAAGGTCTTTCAGCAAAATGGCACGTAGAGTAAGCACAGAAAACAGCACGAGGTGACAGAAGAGCTGCAGTGACGCTGTATTGACAAGGCCCCTTGACTCATAAAAGTACGGACCCCTGACGTACAGCAGCTGATTGATTACATAATGACATGGCAGTCAAGTCCTAGTCAGTGTCAAAAATGAAACTAAATATACCTATTGTTATCTCTATGATTATATAAAGCATCACCAAACACATGGGCTAAAACCATTTTAGTCATTAGGGTCAAGTTTCAAGCCAAATTTAACTGTGAAAGCACTGAGAACCAAAGCATCTAAGAAGGACAGACACAAAAATGTAACCAAGTGTGAACACTCAAGGCTACACGTGTATCCCCAAAGACCTTCAAGTTCCTGTTTCCATAACATGCAATATTATCAGGAAACTCGGTACTGTGGCCAAAAGAGGAAACTTGATCGAAGTCAGCAGCGACAGATTGCTTCGCTGGTGGAGGGAGCACCTCCATCAGCTGCTGCCCAGATACAAACTGACCTTCAGACACAATATGTGCCAGATGAATAAACACCGACAACTCAGCGTAACAGGGTAGTAAAAGAAAGCTGAGCTGCCACTGCAGGTCGTGTGTTTGAACACAACAATGTTCCAAAACACTCTTTTAAAAACAGCATCCTGGAACAGATGATGGAAAACAATGCCCGCTGGTCTAAAATCGATTCTGCAAACTCCTGCAGAGCCGAGGTTCTGAGACAAGGAATCTTTAATATCTGCCTACAAAGAAGTGACTCGAGAGCTACGAGAGGTACAAGGGCCTTATTCACCGATACAAGTATGTGGTGATGATAATAGATCATTTGGCATCCCAACCATTCATTATCATTTCTGTTCTCTGATCTGACAATTTTTAGCTTTGACTCAAATAAATAAAGTCCTGTTCCTTCTGGCCTGTTTCCATTTTCTTAAAACAACTGGTGGTCAAAATAAATTCTTTCTGTTAAGACAAGGTCTTACAAAACACACATACTTTGGAATAAAATCAAGAACATTTGCCCATTTACAACATCTGAGTTTACTTGTTGGCTTCATTACCTACTCATGAAACAACAGCAGTAAATGTTCATATGAGACACACACTGAATTGGTATAAACAAACTAAATTCTTAACTTTTCTACCTAAAATGAAAATATTTACTGCAGAACACAGCCTTTTAATATACTCTAGGTCCTAGTTTGTTAATGCACTGGGTAAAGATCAAAACAATGAATGGAAAATATCTATTTGTTGCAAAGTAAGTCGCACAGAGAATTTTAATTAAACAAGTAGCCAGAAAGGCTGTGTGAATTATATTATAATACTGAGTCAAAACCTTCAAACATATGCGGTTTCAGATCTGCTGAGTACATTAACACTAATAAAGAATAATAACAACACACACTAGGAAATAATGACTCACACAAGCAAAAAGCTGGCACAGCTGATGTGCATTTGTTTGCAGAGTTCAGCTTTAGACTCCAAAGACGTCAATGGATCCGTTCAGATTTATGAAGCTAAATTATTAAACCAGCTTTGCAGATATGTAGTTTTAAGGGATTAAAAACACAAAAACTGATAACATGGAAGTTGAAGGATGTGAATTTGTGGTTTTGAAGTGTAACTTGCTTCATTTAATAATTTGGACTCGTCTGGCCACTTGTTCAAAAGTAAGTCAATTAAACCATAGTCTGTTGTTACAATTTACATGTGAGTTTTTGATTTACCATTCAAACACCTAACTGGATTTGATATTGCAGTGATTATAGGTGACACTACTTGTTAAACATGTTATGATAGAAAAACATTCTCTGTGTGTTGTCTGATATTTCAAATGACTGACCAACACGTCCAATGTTCAATTAAGGAAAATTATGGAAATTTTCATTTCTATTCTACATTATCACTTCACAGCCACGAGTTAAATATAATCAAACACATTTATCAATAAAGAGCCTTGAACGCAGGCGTGAGTCACTTCCACCTCTAGGTGAAATTAGTAACGTCACCTTCGCCACATGAGGCCAGGAAGTGCGTGATGAGAAGAATGCTTTTCTATTCTCTCAGTGCTGTTTGTTAGAAACACATCAATGTTTATTCCTGAATGAAACGGGATGTTTTTTTCTGGTTATTTTCTTTTTTCTAACATTCAAACAGAGCTTGGTAAACAACTGGGAAAACAGAATAATCAAAAACTCCAAAACACAAAGTCATGTTGTTTACAGGAAAACATGGCTGTTAACAGGTGATATTTTCCTATGTGATTAATTACTGAGGGACTGAAGAACATTAAAGACTGATACTGCAATAGCTCTGAGGCACTAGATTTATTGAACAACTGAAACTAGAGACAGCTGCCTGGAATTACATTTATATCTGGTGTTAAAATGCTATTTGTACTATAATGCTGAACAAATCAAATCAATCAAAGCATTAATAACTAGCATTTCTATGATTCTTTGTTATGATAGAGCTGACTACTATTTTACTACCCACTAATTATCAATATTATATAACAATGTTTTATTGTGTGTATAGAACTGCAATGACACCATTCAAATCTCACAGTATTTTGTAATATTTATCCTCATGTAACTAAGTTGTTGGGGTTGCCTTATTATTTTGTATGTTTTATATGTACTACAGCTGCAAAAATGAATGCAAGAAAAATACTTCATTGATATGTATGGTTTGTATATGTATGTAAAAACACTCGCTGAGTTAAAAGCAAGTGACTTTTCTTTGTGAAAATGTTTCATGTTTGTGGCCTCAGATATCTGCTTACCTGGCATCGATGGTGCAGGTGTTCTTTGACCGGAGGCGTCCAGCGTTCCCTCGTAGGCCACTGTGATGTCATATACAGCGTCCAGGTGGCTCCTCATGGTCTCGATTGCTATGTGAGATGCTTTTATCCTGGGCGTAAGTGTGTGTTTCAGAACAGCCAGTTCTGTGATGAGGACACAAAGGTTTGGATTTTACTTTTATAACTATATATGTATAAACCTACGATCAAACAATAACTCTATGCACATGCTTGCGTTTGGGTCAGTTTACTGTACAGTCTGCTCATCCTCTGTCGTTATCCTCTGCTTACTAATACCTCACTAATAACAAATAATGTCACGTGCACATGGCGGCTCTCCATCGTGATTTATTTGGATTAACGGTTGAAGGTGAAAACCAGAACTGTGGTGCAGAGCCTAGTTAATCTCTGCAGAGTGGATGCAATTTATCTGTAAAATCCTAAAACTGTGCTGTAACGTACATTACAGCCAAATACAAGCACTATGTCAATCAGTTAACTTCACTTCCTCGTATTAGAAAAATAAGTATAAAGTGTCTTTCAAACAGGCTCTGAGTATTGTAAGTAAGCACAGACTCTCTTATCGACCAGCAGCAAATACATTTATCCCTCAAAACTTTGAGCTACACCAGCTGAATATTTAATAAGCACTTTTGGTGGAAGCTGCTCAGTTCTTGGCACCACATCCTGAATCCTATAACAATTTATATTAATACAGTGGACTTGATGGTTTTAAAGCCCTACTCAATAGCTCTAAAAAGGATAAAGAGAAAACTGAAATTGTTGACATAACAGCTGCACTGCCAAAATGTATAGCTTACATACTGTTTGATACTGTACTCTCAAGAAATTCCATTGGTTCCTGCCTTTTCTCTGGTAAACTTTTCATTTTGTTATACAGCTTTATATACATAAAATTCATATGTATATAATGCTCATTAGTCAAACAGGAGCGGGCAAGGGTGACACAAGTCCCACTACAAAACTTAGTCAGCTGTTTTACAGAGTGGTCGCCCTGTGCTGAATTAGTATGCAGCAGTGCAACAGGAAATGGCTGATATCACGCCTGTACCTTCTTTCTTAGCAAAAGCCTGACTGTCAGTGATAACTTTCTTGAGGTGTGGATTATACCGAGTTCCTTCCGGGAAGATGACAAGGTACATCTGCAGGGAGAAAAACAGTTGAATTGAAAGCGTCTTTGGTTCTTGTTCCTTATCCACTGGCCAAAATGGAAGCTGTACAGAATTTTGTTCAGCAAAAAACATGGAAAGCAAAACACCGTACTGAACATATAACGCTCAAGAAGAAAACTTAAAACACAATTTTTATCATCCACTTAAGTTTTTGGGAATGGGGATGTAGAGTTCTCCTATTCCCCACCCATTTTATTTTCCCCATTTCAGTGGTGCAACATATAAAAACTGACCCTTCTGACTTCATGGTGACCTTCTGATAATTTACTTGAGCACAAGTCCTGAACAAATATATAGTAGAATCATTATGTTTTATTTACTGAAAAGTACTCAGACAAGTGAATTCTGAGTATTATTTCAACAATCTTAGAATTAATTTTTAATAATATTTGGCCAGTGGTAAAAAAAAAAAAAAAAAAGTATATAAATACTAATTTACAATATTTGTGACATGTACTTACTGGGGCTCCAGCTTGAGTCTGAGTGAGCAGCTTCTTCTTCATCACCGTTTCATTAAACTTTGCACTTCGTTTCACGTAAATTCCTCCATGCTGAAAGATAAAGATAATCTGACTGGGACTGCAATTGGGGGTGTGACATAAATTTAATCTTTACAATTGCACTTTGCAAGATGACACTCAAATACTCACACAGGTACATTACCTGAGAAAAATACCATCCGTAAAGTGGGAGCCACTTGAGTCCATCTTTAAGGACATATCTGACATGACCAAGAGCATTTTGCCTGATGGCGAGCATGTCAGCAATGATCCAGTCAACTACAGGGAAATCCATTGGTAGAGATTAGATATTTAAAATGTCCTTCACATGGGGCTGAATTTTTAAGCTGCACTTTCATATGTATTACCTGTACACTGATGATTAGACAGGTAAACCACATTCTCTTTTTTCTTTGGTATATCTCCATATAAAACAACCTGCAGAGAAAGGTGTAAAAACAGGATATAACACAGATGCCCTGAACAGTCACCAGTTTGCAAACATATACCGTAAGGGAAGATACACATTTGTTTTGTTAAACATTCAAACTGTCAAAGATTTGGTTCAAGATGAGACTGATTTTGTCAAGTTTTACCAAAACCTGAACCTGCAAATATAACAGTTTTTCACTAAACCCAAGAGGATTTGTTAAAAAGAGTCCACACCCTAACGTACAAAAATTCCAAGGGAGAGACAACAAAAGGCCTAGGAATGCAGACTGTCTTGTTATGCATCAGGTTCCCCAAGATCGTGTTGGTCAACGTTGTGACTCCACATTACAGGTGCTATTTTAAAGGTTTCTACAAAAAGCTGCCTCTAAACCACAGACGGTGACCACACTATGACCAGTTCATGGTCACCACAAAATAATCAGTTCATGGTCACCACAAAATAATCAGTTCATGGTGACCACACTATCACCAGTTCATGGTCACCACAAAATAATCAGTTCATGGTGACCACACTATCACCAGTTCATGGTCAACACAAAATAATCAGTTCATGGTGACCACACTATCACCAGTTCATGGTCACCACAAAATAATCAGTTCATGGTGACCACACTATCACCAGTTCATGGTCACCACAAAATAATCAGTTCATGGTGACCACACTATCACCAGTTCATGGTCAACACAAAATAATCAGTTCATGGTGACCACACTATCACCAGTTCATGGTCAACACAAAATAATCAGTTCATGGTGACCACACCATCATCAGTTCTGTCTTTCACCAAATGAATTTCTGTAGGTTTATATGAACTCACCTCAACTCCTGTGTAGTTTTCAAAGAAGAAGAGGACCATACTCTGGTAGATATTGTACAGTCGGTCATCCAGCTTGTGATACATTTTGGCTGGTAAGATGGTTGAAAGTAAACGCCAGGCCCCCCATGACAGCAGATAAACTGGGGCTGTGCCCAGCATGATCGCGGCTGGAAACCAGTACCGCAGCGAGTACGTGTGCACAACCAAGGACAGCAGCATGATCGCCTCTGGCTCTCACTAAAGTAACAAAAATCCCTGAAGTATACTCTTGGACTAGGTACTACACTCTGTGATTAAGTTCCAGACAGCGCACACTATCTGTCCCACATCACACCTGGCCTACTTTCAGCACACCTATCCCGACAAGTCAGCATGAGAAAGTGAGAAGGCTGCAGTGAGTCGGAAGCGACGAGCTAGCGTTAGATGGCTAAAGCTAATGTTAACCTTGTGTGCAAAACGCAGAGCTAAGTCGGCTTAACATCCACCTGTGAAAAAAATTCAATTACCTGTAGTCATCTAATTAGCTTCAACATCTCAGAACAAGACGAGCTCAGACACAACTCCGTGCACTTACTGTGTAAGTTCAGAGAAAACGTTAGCCTACTATTTAACGAGCTTAGACAGACAAGAAGTTTTACTAACGCTACATCTGATAGAAAACGTCCCCTCTAAAGTGGGTACAACAGCAAAGGCTGACTAAAACGTCAGCAGTTACAAAAAGAAAAAAATATTTCTACTTCCTCCCAGTTTTATCCAGCTAGCTGTTCTTTAACTAGCTTCTTGCAGCAAATGTCACACACACGCCTCCCTACGTCACGACGCCCTGAAACATCAAGCAAGCTGATTGGTGAATTGACGTAGTACAGGCCGACCAATGGGGAAAGCACAATATAAATTCCATAGGTCCCAATACTACCAATACTAAAGGACCATACCGCTTTTTTCTTCAAATTTGGTATCAGTCTTTCCAATGTTTTATTTCTGTTTATGTATCACTTCACATTCAGAGATATTGTTCTTTGTTTTGTTCTCTTGATCTGACAGAAAGAAGAAAGAAAAAAAAGAAGAAAGAAACAAAGACACTTGCAGTAAGTATGTAAAAGTATTTATTAACACTGACAAAACAAAACATTCACAAAACATGTTATCTCCATTAGAGTGTTGGAATGGTTCTGTCTTTAACATTCACAGTTAAAAATCAAATATGATCTGGCTCAATCCCATGTCTTTTTCTGAAAAACACACACAGTAGTGGTTGTTACTTTTTGATGAAAATGCAAATATTGACATACAGTATGTTGTGTCAGTTTCCCTTGTTTCACAGTAACAGACCTGTTTCACTCAAAGTCACAGTTATCACATAGCACCTGAGGAATAGCGGGTTTCCATGGAAACCAGGTGCACAAGTCTAGGAAAAGAAATAATTTGCGAGGATTTATATAACACCTCTGAACACAGTCACACAGTATGAGGATAAACCTCCACCAGTGTAACACTATAAGGTAGAAAGTGAGTGTGAGTGATGGGACCAGGCATTGTTCAGAATAAAATTAATACCACCAAACTTCACAGGCATTAAAAATATTCAGCGGTTTTCACTCCAAGTTGTAGTTGTCATATGGCAGCTGCTTCAGATGTGTGATACTATCTGAAAAAAAAGTCACACAAAATTCAGAGGAAAAATTGCTAGTGACCTGGTAAAGGAGCTTTAACATTTAACACAGAGACTAGCAGAAAATATCTTACCCAGTACCCACTGCTCTGACAGTATCTTGCTTCCCACTGGTCTCCTGCCATTGTACTTTCCTATGCAGATACCGGCCTGCCTCACAGTTTTGCAGACTGTTCCTCCACAGAGCTGGATCAGCTCCACCAGACTCTGAGTGGGCGGTTGGGAGTGCTGGGACACAAACATGGCTGGCTGGTCTTGGAACAGGTCTTGCTGGTGTTCCCCGGCAGACAGGTGCCGTTGGAGACGACAGATCTAGGAGGAGTAACAGAGTTAAATACCAAACTGTTTTCAGAGAGGTTAAATCAGGACACAGAAGTGGATCCAACAAAGATGCTTCCTTGAAAGATCATCTGAAGAATTGAATTTTACATGCCTACTGTCAGTTTCCAGAAATGTGAAAGGGATAGTTTGACATTTTGGGAAAATAATGTAAAATAAAACCAGGGGACCTGTCTGTTTCATGTACATTTTTTTTCACAGAAATCAGCTTCTCTTTTACAGAAACAACCTGATCATGTTCACATCAGGAGGCAGCCTGGTGTCAGAGCTACAAGAAATATTCAAGTTAGAGTTTTGCAACAGCAGATTCCAGACTCTAAAATTTCATCAGTTTAGTGTCAATTTCAGCTAAACCTATACACGTGTTTTCTCCTAGTGAAGTTGAATATGTATGAAGCTATGATGGGAATTACATAATGTGATCAAACTCTATGAATGAATAACAACGGTACTTTCCACAGCAGATCTTTTCACTCTTCCTAGTGGGAAAAAGCAAAGGTGTTACTAATATTATTAACCACACACTACACCAGGACCAGCAGCTTAAATCGAACTCATCCACCATTAACTGTATTATTTAGACCTGCCCAATTCTACTGTGACATGTCAAAATGTCAGCTGTAAAAAAAATAATCTATAGATCCCACTCAGAGAGCTAGGAGCCAGGGACAGTATATACACCGTACGGCATATACAAAACCTGTAACTGGATAACAGCAGTAAAACACCTGCATGTCCTTCTTATTGTTCACTAAACCCATCAACTTAAGCTTGTTCGGAAACACGGTTTGGTTACTGGCACACATCCCAGCATTCACTGTGTGTTAGGATTTTCAGGAAACCTTTCTCTCTTGCACTCTTATTCAGTAAATAAGTTTAAAGTGGAAACTCATGGATGTATCTTGTGAGTCACAGATCTTTTCAAAACAAGGTGATTAATATCAACCTGCAAAACATCAACCTGCAAAAGGGCTGTTCTTTAAATACGGTACATCACAAATAAATTAAGAATCCATTGTAACCTTGAAGATTCTAATTTGTAAGTCTGCACAGCCACAAGTCTGAAACCTCAATTAAATACTGAAACTGGCCTGAAGGTGGCTGTTGGTGATTCAGTAGAAGCTGTAACAATCTGGCTGTGAGACATGAAAAACAGACCCTGAGCACCACTGCTGAAAAACATAATGAACCATTTAATTTCAACTTAAGCCACCACTTTTGTTAGGATAAGTACCACCACTATGTCAATGACAATGACACCTAAACAAGAGCTTCAGCTATAAAAGAATATTTGATCAAATTGTTTAGCAAGATTTTAATTCACTTAAAATGTCAAGTCTAGTCATGTTTCTTTTTAAGCTTAAATAAATACAGAAGAGGAGGAAGTACTTTATTAATCCCCCAAGGGGAAATTCAGATTTATATGGGATCACATTATTTTAGACAACTTCACAATATGCTAGCCAGCTTTGTGTCACAATGCCATTTTATGTACCTGGTTTCTTTTCAGCAGCCCGCATTGCTCACAGAGTATTGTCAGCGCTAAGCATGTGAATGTCTTTGAGGTTCTGTTTCTTTTTGGGTTTGGTGAGTGACGCTCTAATCTTCTACACGCACTACAGGTCTGCTCTGTATCCAGCAGGGGTCACTTGCTAAACTGAAGGGGACCAATCTGCTCTATTCTAAGCTGAATGCCAGGAAACAAGCTTTAGGGCTTTTAGTCTATTGTCAGTGTTCAGGCAGGTTTCACTTTACGTCAATAATCAGGGATTGGTCAGAGGGCTCAGGAGACAGGGTCAGGTTAACATTAACCCACATTGTGCATTTTAAAAAGAATGACTGAAGACCATATGTACGGCCTATTATGAGTGAAAAGAAACTTTAAAATCCTGGAAGGAAAGGGAAACATAAAAGACAGCTAAACAAAATTTTGACTATACATACAAACACTTCAGTAAAGCTACACATAGTTAACGAAGTTTAGTTATATTTCACAAGCCATCTTTCACTGCTTCTGATAACAGTGACAGAAAAATATACATTTCAGAATGTATACAGCATTTGTGTCAATGTTAGTGAAATAGACAGGTATTGAAATGGGTCCTCCATTAAATATTATGTTGAATACTCAGCCATCCATCATTGAATTGCGAAGTGTGTAGTGTTCATATCTAGTACACTGCTACATTAACAAATTTGTCATAACATACGTCCATGTCTGTATCGTAATGTTGTAAAAACAGAATCTCTGGGTGATAGAGATGCCAGAGGTAATAAGATGTCTGTTAATAATTCTTGGAACTGTTTTTTTGGGCCAGCAATAATGTATTTATTTTTCACTCAGAAAATCAGCCTTCCTCTTTCCCCGACAACCTAATCAATGTTTCTGTAGCCACTAATGTACATGTGTACATTTTTCTTGTTCTACACAGTGTATGTGTGTGCAGGGAGGTTGGACAGGCAGGCGAGCAGCACTATAATAACCAATATCAGGCAGGAATAAATTAAGCCTAACAGCCATGTACAGTGTGCTTGACAGCTCATCAGAAATAACATTGTTTGCCCACAGCATGAGAAAACTGTGGTGTGTGTGTGTGTGTGTGGTATATATGGGATATGGCTCAGTGATAAACAAATGAAATCTATTTAACTGAACTACTGATCATCCTGACTCTGTGCTTTCATTAACAGCAAACTGAAATACAAAAAATGAAATACAGAACTCTGTGTTATTGGAATGACGACAAGTCCTTCTTTTGTAATGCGCCTTAAACATGTTGCATTTCCCTTATACAGTAACTATTACATCAGCCTACTTCCTACAATTCTGTTTTGGTATTTCTACCAAATTACAGAGGGCAAATGTAAGGCTTTCCTGTCAAAATATGAATAATGTGTAGCTGACACTAAAATGTGGCCATGCCAATTTAAGATGACTATAGTTTATGTACAGACACTGAGGATAATCTGTGAATCCCTGACTGTTTTAAAACATTACAAACATGGAAAATAGAGCCTGCTTGCATGTTAAAAAAATTTAGCTTTTCATTACATTTTGCATTTAACATATGTTTAATATATTCTAAAAGCAAAGTGGGGAAAACCGAGGCTTTTTTCCTTTGAATCTGCTGTTCGAAGATGGTAGTGTGTTTGTCTTAGGCTGGGAAACATTTTTCAATGAATGGGATGGACACAGCTACTATCACAGATTGTCCTGAAGCTGGCCAGCTGCATCCTGCGTAGCAGAAAAAACACGTGGGTATTGTAAAGGATATAGTGGAAGATGTGTAGTTTGTGCGTCTGATCCTGTGTGTCTTTGATTGAGTGTGTACTGAAAGGAATCTCCACTTCACTGCTTGTCACAGTGACCGGCCACTGCAAGGAGGGGAGTGGTTTAAACTCCCAGTTAGCTAATCAGAGGGGCCATGGGCAGCTCAAACAAGTGGTTGGGGGCATGATGAAAGGCGAACACATGCAGTCTGGCACCGGTGACCTAAGGGAATGACACACTACTGCTAATTCCTGAATTTTTCTCCTCCTACCACTGAGAGGTAATAAGAAGAATCTCCAGAACCTTAAGAGGACTGTTTACACTTTGATGCTGTTTGGTAAAGACATCCAATCACTGAGAGACGATCAAGCAAAGCCTTAAAATACAAGGAGTTATAACTGTACTAACTTCGTTTTTAGGTAAATATCTCTGCTATGAAGATGCTGAATGTCAGCTTGCTAGTTTTAAGCTTCTGCCTTGGTCTGGAGACAGGATATAGCGCTGTTGGTAAGAGACAATATCAGATCCAGAATGGACCATGTAGCTACACCTTTCTGTTGCCGGAGCAGGAAAACTGCCAAACCCAGAGGAGCGGCTACTATCCAGTTCAAGAGGATGGACCTGTGGACAACGAGTCGACTCAAAGGCTTGAACAACTGGAGATCATCATAGAGAACAACACACAGTGGCTGCTTAAGGTCAGTGTTACATCACATCAATAAAACTCACTGTGATATTAATGACTGACTTTGTTCCAGGGACTTTAAAGAAATTGTTTTGATGTAAAAAGGAAACAAATATTTATGTGTTCGAGAGTCATTGTGATGATTTATTTGCCAGATACTCCTTTAAATAGTCATTAAATTAATAATTTATTAATATATTTCCGCTGGTGGAACAGGTTAATTTTAACATCCAGGATGAAAAAATTTGTTTTATGTAATGTGTGGATTATTTCAGTTCATGCTAAATCACTATATCTTTAATTGGCAGTTACATCAATACAACTTGACCATTGTCACAAAATAAAATGGCTCTATTATCCAAGTTATGCTAAAAACAATTCTGTAAAAACATTTCTTTCTTTTAGGAAAAAAAAAAAAAACATTCTTTGAAACCCTAATTAAGTTGGTGGAAAGAACACAAAAACTGTGCTTTGTATCTAAGAGACATTTAATTAGCACGAAAGGACATAACGGGTTACATAGCTGACAAAGACACAACACAGGTGTCCACATGAGGGATGCATACTTCTCATTCAGTTTGCTCAGTCATTATGAGTGAAAGGAGTGAACTGCTTCTTTTTTAGCTCCCACTCTTCAGCCTCTTCAGAGTAAACTATACAAGCTGAGCCAGAGAAGACAAGAACATCTCAGCTTGATCACACAACTCCCGTCTCGTCAGATAAAACAAGCTCTGATCCATTCCACAGGAGAGCGCAGACACACACACCTTTGATGTTCATCACGATCTAGACACTCAGTAACTACGTTCAACCAGGAAAATACTTGAGAGCTGCTTTAGAAATCAAAGCCTGTTCACGACACAGGTGACTATTTTACAAAGTTCCACTGCACATCTGCTATACTGCAGGTTATATATTTATTATATAACAAGAATTCGTGGTTGACTAATACTTTGTGACCAAAGTTTAGTAGTACTAAACTGTACTAAAATTAAATTTATGCTTTGCCTTCAATGACCAAACTGAGTTTTAAGAATTTAACATGCATAACACAGATTCTCACATCTAAATGCTAAATTTTACACCTTACTATGGCTCTGTATTAGACATCTGGCCTCTATCAGCTTTGGCAATTAATATCTTAGTGAGCCAAAGAAATTCTTTGTTCGATCCTTCAGTCTGGCAGGCTGTTAAGTGTGGTAGAAAAGTGAGGAATTTCTGAAATATTAGATGAAAAAATAGGGCCACACCTCTCCTACTGCTGAAAAATGAAGTAGTGGAAAAACATTACAAATACAGGTACTTCCACACAGGCTCAGTAAATGGTTGGATGTGTTTGAAAAGTATGTCATTCACTGCAGTCACCAGCTCTCATAATACCTGTGGGAAAGTTTGGACTGACATGTTGGGACGCACTCTCCACCACCATCAGCAAAACATCAGAGAGAGCCCATGGGATGGGTGGTGGCTCAACCCTTTACCAACACGCTTTGTAATAATGTTTTTTCGTTACTACTTTAGGTGCAGCTTTAAATCATTTGTGACTAAATAAAGGGAGACATCACTGTGATTTAATTTACAATCAGAAGTTGCACTAAGTAAAATGTAACTGCTCCATCTTGTGACCGAGTTCAGCCACCTGTGAGCATGAATAAGAATGTGAAGGCATGAAAAACAATAAATCAACAGCTGGATGTAAAATATACTGTAAATGCAAGTTATGCCCTCGTCCACATGGTTTTGCCTCTGAAAATAGCGAAATGTCTGACCTGTCCTGATGTTGACCTGACCCCTCAATAATTTGAGAGAACAAACAATGGATAGCCTAATTAGTTTTGAGGAAACAGACAATTAAGAGCTAAAACAAGAAAATTCACAGCCACGTTTTTTCTGCACGTGTTGAAACAAGTTCTAAATAGCTACGTTTATATTAGACAACCACAAATTGGGATTTACTTGTTTCAGGTCAGCAGAGATTGTCTTCACATAATTCCTGAGAAACTCTAATTTACGCCGCACCGGCTGATGACAAATGCGGAAAACAATTTGTTGTCACGCTCTTGTGTGAATGAGGAACACAGTCATTCCTTACTGACGCCTCTGAGGAAGGCGGTGTAAACAACTGATTAGATCACTTACTGTCAATGGAGCATCCTGCCAACAATTCAAATTGCAAACGTCCACACATATCTAGCTGTATCCAAGAACATAAACAAACCGGACACCAATGAACAAAAACAAAAACAGCACTAATTGCAGCTGTTTGTTGAAAAATAATACTGACTGATGAGTAAATAAAAGTGATTATGCAAACATACCATAGATTCAACTGACGCTGGTTTCCAGCTGTACACAGGTCTTACTGTCATGAAGGATGTAACTCCTCTTTCAACACTTCCATCCTGTTTACGAGTCGTGTGACCTGATTGCCACTCAGGAACACAATGCAGGAAATAACTTAATGATTGGTCTTAGTCTAAATCTGGCAATACTGCAAGGTAGATAAGAACACATTTCATAAAGATGAACATTGAATACCTTCTTCACAAGCACATCAGAACTCAAATGATTAAATATCATAAATTTTCACATTTTTGTACAAACAACCAAAAACATAATTTCTATTATGTGTTGCCCAGAGACACTTACACGTTACACAATTTAATGTAATAATTCCAAATCCTTGAAAAAAAAAAAAAAAAAATCAAATAACATAGAATATCTGTTATCATAAAGTTGGGGAACTATCAATACCTCAGTGATGGTTCTCGATGTGGTTAATTTTACTCTAATCAGCACAGTGAACACTCAGATTGATGTGGTTGGTGATTCTAAACAAGAAAAGGGAACAAGTGCCAATTACTACTCTCTCATCTACTACAAACAAGGTTTCTCAAGAACTCAAGCAAGAAAACACAGCTGCTCTGTGTCCCACATTACAGAAGCTGATTGCAGTGAGCAGCACTCTGCTGTCTATCTGTGAACGACTGGTGGAACATAATGCAGGACTGCATGTGCACAGCAAACCCACTGGTTAATGACACTAATCAATACATCTTTAAAGACATTTGCCAATTGTCTTTTTCTGTGTTGCAGTTAGAAAACTACATACAAGACAGCATGAAGCAGGATATGGTCCAAATCCAGCAGACTGCTGTACACAACCACACAGCCACAATGATTGAAATCGGAACAAACCTACTGAGTCAAACTGCAGAGCAAACAAGGAAACTGACGAACGTGGAGGCACAGGTGAGGCTGTAGTCTGTTTTTTTCCACAGAGAAATATAGCAAGTGTATTAAATAATGCAGATTCAGAGAGTTAAAAAAAATAAGCAGAGTGAAAAACAGGCATGACTGCGTCAGTTTATTATTGTGGCTACACGTCAATGACCTTATGTGAGCCAACTGTACAGCATTTCCTGTTATTAGCACACTCGTATTCCCACAGAAAGGGTCTATCAGTTTGTCACAATCAGACATCCGTCTGTTCAAAGACATCAACAGCTCCATTGGAGACACATAGCCAGGATCCATGTAAACAACCTGCTTTTTGCTGAGTTCAGTTCCTCCAAAATGGGAAATTAGAGGCAAGTTCCCCAGCTCTAGAGTTAAGTTCAATACGACTGTCTGTGAAAATATGTGGATTTTGAAAGTATTCCTTTGTTCAGGTATGTCTGCTTTATCGCAATTGGTTTGGGCTTTTCCTGTCCTACTTTTTGATTTTGTAAATGGCTGTTTTTCCACTCTAAAATGTGTAAATATTGTTGAACTTGGGAAATATGAATATATAGAACAAACATCAAATTGCTTGCTCACCACATTTTTAGGTTTGTTGTCATTTGTCAGGATTGCTATGCACGTTTGATCTTTTTACATACCACATATTGTTTTGTTTTTATATATAAATTGCTTAGTCATGTTTAATTTGTAGTATTCCTGTCACTGTAGAATAATATATCACGTTTACAATTGTGAATTAATCCTATTACCAAGCCTTGTTACAGTGGGTACGGAAAGTATTCAGACCCCTTTAAATTTTTCACTCTTTGTGTCATTGCAGCCATTTGCCAAAATCAAAAAAGTTCATTTTATTTCTCATTAATGTACACTCAGCACCCCATCTTGACAGAAAAAAACAGAAATGTAGAAATTTTTTCTAATTTATTAAAAAAGAAAAACTGAAATATCACATGGTCATAAGTATTCAGACCCTGTGCTCAGTATTGAGTAGAAGCACCCTTTTGAGCTAGTACAGCCATGAGTCTTCTTGGGAATGATGCAACAAGTTTTTCACACCTGGATTTGGGGATCCTCTGCCATTCTTCCTTGCAGATCCTCTCCAGTTCTGTCAGGTTGGATGGTGAACGTTGGTGGACAGCCATTTTCAGGTCTCTCCAGAGATGCTCAATTGGGTTTAGGTCAGGGCTCTGGCTGGGCCAGTCAAGAACGGTCACAGAGTTGTTCCAAAGCCACTCCTTTGTTATTTTAGCTGTGTGCTTAGGGTCATTGTCCTGTTGAAAGGTGAACCTTCAGCCCAGTCTGAGGTCCTGAGCACTCTGGAAGAGGTTTTCTTCCAGGATATCTCTGTACTTGGCCGCATTCATCTTTCCTTCAATTGCAACCAGTCGTCCTGTCCCTGCAGCTGAAAAACACCCCCACAACATGATGCTCCCACCACCATGTTTCACTGTAGGGATTGTATTGGGCAGGTGATGAGCAGTGCCTGGTTTTCTCCACACATACCGCTTAGAATTAACGCCAAAAAGTTCAATCTTGGTCTCATCAGACCAGAGAATCTTATTTCTCATAGTCTGGGAGTCCTTCATGTGTTTTTTGGCAAACTCTATGCGGGCTTTCATGCACTGAGGAGAGGCTTCCGTCGGGCCACTCTGCCATAAAGCGCCTGCAGTGATAGTTGACTTTGTGGAACTTTCTCCCATCTCCCTACTGCATCTCTGGAGCTCAGCCACAGTGATCTTTGGGTTCTTCTTTACCTCTCTCACCAAGGCTCTTCTCCCACAATTGCTCAGTTTGGCTGGACGGCCAGGTCTAGGAAGAGTTCTGGTCGTCCCACACTTTTTCCATTTGAGGATTATGGAGGCCACTGTGCTCTTAGGAACCTTGAGTGCTGCAGAAATTCTTTTGTAACCTTGGCCAGATCTGTGCCTTGCCACAATTCTGTCTCTGAGCTCCTTGGGCAGTTCCTTCGACCTCATGATTCTCATTTGCTCTAACATGCACTGTGAGCTGTAAGGTCTTATATAGACAGGTGTGTGCCTTTCCTAATCAAGTCCAATCAGTTTAATTAAACACAGCTGGACTCCAATGAAGGAGCAGAACCATCTCAAGGAGGATCAGAAGAAATGGACAGCATGTGAGTTAAATATGAGTGTCACTGCAAAGGGTCTGAATACTTATGACCATGTGATATTTCAGTTTTTCTTTTTTAATAAATTTGCAAAAATTTCTACATTTCTGTTTTTTTCTGTCAAGATGGGGTGCTGAGTGTACATTAATGAGAAATAAAATGAACTTTTTTGATTTTGGCAAATGGCTGCAATGACACAAAGAGTGAAAAATTTAAAGGGGTCTGAATACTTTCCGTACCCACTGTATATAGGGAAACAAACTGCATTAATGGAGGTTCCTGAACCCTCCTTGAGGCAAAGCATTGACTTGAAAACAGTGCAAATATGAGCATGTAAAAATCTACAGGTGCATAATGGGTTATCTCTGGGACAAAGCTGAACTGACCTGCTTGTTCTTTTATTTGTAGGTAATTCATCATACAACTCGACTTGAGCGCCAGCTTCTTGAGAACTCCTTATCAACCACCAAGTTGGAAAAACAACTGATTGTCCAAACTAATGAAATTAACAAGTTGAATGACAAAAACAGGTGAAGACTTCAAATAACATGGCAAACATTTTGAGGGTCATTGACAATACAGTAGTGGGCCAATGTGCAAAGCAAAGACAAAGCTCAGTGCTGAACTTCTTTCCTGCTTCTTACCAGCTTTCTGGAAAAAAAGGTGGAAGAAATTGAGGAACAGAGGCAAGTGGAGCTTAAGAGTCTTCAGGAAGAAAAGGAGCAGCTCCAGACGCTAATCCTGAGACAAACAGCCATCATAGGCGAGTTGGAGCAGCAGCTGCTTAAAGTCTCCTCTAACAACACTGCCCTACAGCATCAGCAACAGGAGCTACTGGACATGGTCAACAACCTCATTTACACCTTCTCTACCGGCTCAGCTCCAGGTGAGTCAGCAATCCAGTACACCATAACCTCTTCACCCTTTGGTTAGCAATAAAAGCAGACTACATAAATATTATATCCACACATGCACTTAGGAGTTGACAGTACAATCACTCAACCTGCCGGCCCAGACTGCAGCGGAAATTGAGTGGACAAAATTCACAGGAACATTTTGGGAAATACACTTTTTACCACTTTCACAATACCACATACCACTTTCACATTTGTCTGACAAATAGAAAGCTGGTTTTGTCCAAAGGTAAGGCTGCTAGGTAGATAGCTTTACCTTTGAAAAAAGCCATTTCTGCTATTTTCAGTCTTTACAGTAAACTAAGCTAAGTGGGTGCTGGATGTTGCCTTATCAGGCAGATTTAACAATGGTACTGTATTTGGCCACTGTGTTCAGATATTTTGAGGCCACAATCTGGTGAAGGCACACACTAAGAACCCACCATGCTGCAACAATTACAGTGACACTAACACATTAACAAGACCTTTTTTTATTATTAGAAGATGTGAACTTATTAAAGGAGGACATTTAAATGCTATACAACTGTGTGCTGTCAAATTAGCAAGATCCATTTCTTTTGCAGAGACCAAAACTGTCATGATGCAGGACACTCCTACCACATTTGTAGACTGTGCTGCTGCCTACAAGTCAGGACAAACTCAAAGTGGAGTCTACACACTCACATTACCCAACACTACAACAGAAGTTAAGGTAAAGTAAGCCTGTTTATTGTTTCAGACTCTCTCTATCCTATGAAATTAAGACTGAAATAAAAAAAAAAATCAAAGTGATACTCTGGTAGTAAAGAAGAGAACTTGCTTTGCTGGATGATGAAGGGACACTGAGCATATGCTGCATATGCACAGATTTTATAATAACTATGACATACACACAAACATGCACTGGGCTACCCACACAACCTTTTAAACAAAACACAGGACACTAATGGATCAAGTGCTCTGTAAACAGTATTGTGTTTGAGGGCAGGAAAGTTAAATTAAAATGTTCTTAGACTTCCATTAATGATGTGCATGCTTCAGCTAAAACTGCAGTCTCCTTAGATACTTTTCAGTGATTAAGACTTGGACTTCAAGCCTGTATCCTTTCCCTGCAACTTGTTTTAACTAATCTTAAATAAGACATCATTGGCAAAATATAAATGAGGATGAATTGTTTACAAAGCATTCATTTTGAATAGTTAGTTTCGGCAACGCCTTTTTCCTTGTGTTTGAAGGCTTTCTGTGACATGGAGACAGAAGGAGGAGGCTGGACAGTCCTACAAAAACGCTTTGACGGCCATGTGGACTTTCATCGTACGTGGCAAGAGTACAAAAAGGTAAAAAGCTATCAAGAAGAAATTCCCTTTCCTTACAAAAATATAACCTAGGCTACGGTTTTCATTGCAAATGTTCAAGACAGTGGCCAGATTTGGTTTTGGTCATCCACTAAAAAGTCTTTTAAGGTCCTGTTGATACTGCACTATTAGAAGCAATGAGGGGGGCAAGCGACAACCACTGAAAAAAAAAAAGAAGTAAAGTTAATCACAGTAATGCCATTATCTACATTACCAGTACCAAGGAGATAAATGGTCCAACAACATGCAAAAGTTATACTCAAGTCCAAAGATCTCAGACAGCAATCGCTGTAGAGAAACATTAAAGCTGGCATACTTTGTTATTCATATTTTAAACAGTTTTGTGAAAGTAGTTTGAGTATTCTGTATACTTTAATTCCTAGTGGGGAAAACACTAACAAGGAATGAACAGTGTAGTGTGAATTTCTATTTGCCAATTTGCTACTGGAAAAAGCAATCTACACGCCCCTACAGCAGGAGTTAGTCTAATTACATTTCCTTTGCATCTTTTCAGGGGTTTGGAGAACCTTCAGGTGAATTTTGGTTAGGAAATGAATTTGTCTCCAGACTGACAAATCAACGCTCCTACAAACTAAGGATCCAGCTAAGTGACTGGGAAGGAAACTCTGGATTTTCACAATATGATCAGTTTTCTCTTGATAGTGAAGCACAAAATTACAGGTACGTAAAACCAACAACATCAAAGACGGTTTCCCTAAGCAATAATCTGTTGGATGCTTGGTGGTAATTACTAAGCAGTTTGTTTAATATTTGCTTTAAGCTAAAATTTTACAGCTTGTGTTGCTCAAGTTATTAAGGACAAAGAAACCCATCAGCGAAAAATACTCCTGTTGTACAACAGTGCTTTTGAAGTCTGCTATCCTGAAGTCCAATACTGAAATTGTTGCCAATTTTCAGGCAAGGAGCGTAACTAAAGTGCAACCTAAAAACTCAAAGCTTTGGAATTATTATGAATAAATGAATGTGCATAGCAACATTCAGAGGCAGTACTTCTCGAAACAAGGTGTATTCATCTCATGCATGCACATGTGGTAATATACTTCATGCGTGAATATCATAATTATTTTATCAACATTTTCTACTGGCCTGAATCCATATGTCTGGATTGTTACCAGCATCTGATTTTTTTAAGCAAGTCAAAGAGAATTGAAAGTGAAGTAAAATATGTCAGTCTGGTTATGGGGCTAATTCATTACAATTAGCTCATTGATAGTGAAAATGAGACCCTGTTAACGCACACAGTGGCAGTTCACGTGGCAATTTTCCGCTAAATTAGCTCTGGTTGTTAACTCTAATCTGCAATTATTTCTATGCTTTATTTTGACATATGCACACAGTGTTTCCCCTGAATTGTATTACACATATGTCTCCTGAAAACCACTTCAGAAAAAAAGAAAAACAGCTCATGGTCATGAATGCTGACCTACTACTATTATTTAAAAGCAACACACATTATATAAATGTATCTGAATGGTGTATCTTGCTGTATAAGACCATTTACTTGCTGACAGTGATGTACTGGCTCCAGCCCAAAGAAAATATAAAACGGGTCTGTATTTGAAAAATAGGAAATACATAAAATGTCTTTGCTTTCTAACATTCAGTCTGCACCTCTTGGCAATAACAGGTTTCTTTCTGAACCTAAGCTGATTTCAGAAGTGAAATGGCAATGTTCTTTTAATTTAACAAAAAGACTGAAATGCTTCAGTTCAACACCGCTCTAGTTTGGTGTTAAGTCTACTTGACTATGACGAATGTGGTCTTCAATTAGTTGGCTTAGTAGTTCGAAATTAATCCTACAAAGAAACTGCACAGCTTCACAAAGTAATTGAGCATCAAGTTAAGAGTATTTGTTAAATTCACAAACAACCTAAAAATGGATAGAAACTAGGTGAAACTGAAACACTTTAACACGCCAAAACCCATTTTAGATAGAGTAGCAGTAGTTAACCTGTGGCATAAGTGAGTGGGACTTTGCCTTTTGAGGAACAGCAGTCATGGACTTCCTCCCCCTCTTCCTTCATTTTTCCTTTTCCATTCTACAGGATACACCTTAAAGGCTACAGTGGAACAGCAGGCAAAGTAAGCAGCATCGGGCAGCCAGGAAGTGATTTCAGTACAAAGGATGCAGACAATGACAAATGTGTTTGCAAATGTTCACAACTGACAACAGGGGGTAAGAAACACATTTTTGTAAATAAACTGTGCTTCTGAATAACTATGCTTGTCAGGGAAAGACAATGACATCAGTCTGCGACTGGCACTTGTGAAATAAATTCACTTGCACCTGAAACTTGGCACTTCTTCCAAAAATCTTTAAGGGCATTTTGAGGGCTCCTGTACTTCTGTGGCCAGGTCAAAGAGCACAAATAGCTCAGAGTTAATCACTGATCAACTCACTGCGGAATTTAGCCCCTACAATGCCTGATATTAATAGTCTGGGAACAGAACTTAAAAGTCCTTCTCTGTTCCCTTGAAACTGAGTCTTTTGCCAGAAGTTTGCCTTCCCTCTATATTGGGGTCTGCCAAGTGAACATGAAAACATGAAAAAGCTAACCCTATCCCTTTTTTCCCATGAGGGGTTTCTTAAAGGGGACTGCATTCACAATGTACAATTGTGACTGACTGGCACTGATCCAGTGTACATAAGAGCACAAATATGAAAAGAATGAATGTTGTAAATTTATGCTGAATAATTGTTGAAAAGATGAAAAATAATGCTTTTCAATACAACCAGTAACTATGGCTGTAAAGGGAAACTCCACTGACTCTACACATCAAAATTGGTTTACACATGAATGCCACCAAATATGTGTCATAATTGTATAAGCCTTTAGTTGTTTCAGAGGGATGTGTGTGAATCCATCCATCCATCTTCTATACCCGCTTATTCCTTAACCAGGGTCACGGGGATCTGCTGGAGCCTATCCCAGTTGTCTTTCAGGTGGAAGGAAGGGGTACACCCTGGACAGGTCACGAGTCCATTGCAGGGCTCCTGACAAACATCTTTAAGTGATATCACCTGAATCAGCAGTGTTTGAGGCTAAAGACTACAAGCCTAAAAATAACCAGTTTTTAAAAAATCTGGGTGTGTAGCATTAGAAAGAATTGAGCTTAATCAAATTTCTCACTCATTTCTACATTAGGCTAGCTGTTCAAGACTACACCACCACAATAATCTACTGCCTAAATGTCAGTGCTCAATTTGCATTGTGGGTAATGCTGGCACTAGAATTGACAACAGGTTGCACAAAGGAAAGGCCATATTGAATTGCAATCAGTTGTAAGTGGTGCTTAATAAATATGCAACTTAGTGGAAGCCACATTAGATGGCAGTATGAAATTGTGTTATGTAAAACCATAATTACATATTTTATAAATAGATATTTTAACTGAAATAACAGGTTATCATGGGTGCTGTTTACAGATATGCATGCTGTTTCATGGACAACATATTAAAAGTGTCATGAACACCTAAAACAAAAAATGGTCTATGTCAGTGACAAGGAATGACCCATCACCTCAGAAGAGCAGTAGCAATTTCACTGCGGCATTCATTGTTAGCTTTTCTAAATCAAATGCATTTGTAAAGTAAATAAATAGATAAAATATCACCACAAAAAATATAAAGATGGATAAGCAGCAGTAGCTTTTTCCTATGATCATGAAAAACTTCCACTCACATCACAGAAGAAAAAAAAAAAACCTATTAACAAATCAGTTCTTTAATAAAATGGACTATAATAATGGAGTTCATACTATATAAAATACATCACTATCTCTATTCTACACAAAGTTGTATTGTCTTTAACAACATTGCATTTAAATTGCTAATCTTTGCTATTTATGTTCTAGGTTGGTGGTTTGATGCCTGTGGTCCTTCCAATCTGAATGGGATGTATTACCAACAAGGCCAAAACTCAAATCGCTTCAATGGAATCAAATGGTACTACTGGAAAGGCTCGGGCTACTCGCTGAAGACCACTACTATAATGATGAGACCAGCAGACTTCACAGGTCCGCTCTAAACCGTCACTCTCAGATTCAGCAAAAGTGGGAAGAAAACTGACAAATAGCAACATGCCACAAAACCAAAAAAAGCATATTTTCAAGAGAGCCAAAGCACATGAAATCATTTCTACATACCATTGGACATTGCATGTTTTGTGCATGTTTATATTTTTAATGAGTTAAATGGATTATTGTAAAAAGATGCAAAATAAGTGCTGACAAATTGACACATCTATACTAAAACGTCTTATTACACTGGTATGTGTGGAAAACTACAGATATAGTAATAACAATACAGCTAGCTATCCAAGCAAAATATGTGATATTAATTTAATTCCTTGAATAGCTTTATTGTATTTTAAGCACCAATTTTGAGTAATGCCTGCTTAAGTTCATTGTAAAAAAGACACTATGGTACAGCATGCAGAGAAAAATAACTGGCTCAAAGAAAAATTTCTGCTCAGTGCCTAAAATGAAATGCCACAGAAAATGCTTCTCTAATGATTGTTGTTGTTCAGAGAATGTATGTACATTAGTTCTTTATTTATGTGTAGATTTAAGGTTGATATTTAACATTATTATATATGACAGAGACCTGTTACAATCTTGTGAACCTCTTAGTTCCTAGCTAGTTAAAAATTTCATTGCACATAAGCTAAGAGGCTCTCCTTTAATATAATTCTGCAGTACCTTCCCACGTGTTCATACTTGATGGTGATCTTTTTGCAGTCTTATGGGATTTTTTTTTTATTTATGTAATGTTTATTCTGAAGCTACAACAAGAAAAATTGTAAAACACTGACTTCAGGTTTTGTTAGTGTTTGACTGTAATTCGCTACTAGCTTTAATATACCTACAGTTGAACATTAAACTAAACCACACAGCAGAGATAAACCTTAATGCTTAAGTCCTTTTCCACAAATGTCTGGTTCTAACAATAAACAGTCTGGTGATTACACTATTACCAGATCACAACAAAGATTTTAGCAATGCTTTATCATTTCTATTACAAAATAAAAATTTGAAATTCTCCAAGTTGCATTTGTCTGATGTTGTTTTAAAGGTAACCACTACTGAAATCAGTTTCTGTCATTGATGCTGACAACAGCTGAAGGCAACACCACACTCCACAGGGAACTGAATGAAAGAGGAAGCATGTGGTTTGCCAACAGCTGGATGCATCCATGAGAGCCAATGAATGCTAAAAGGCAGTGGGGACATAAAAATATTTTGTCTGTCACAACAAAAGCCATCATGCAATTTCAAGAGGAAATGTGTGTGACATTTGTCTGCAACAACACCCCACGTCTTCCCTTGCAGTGGCAGGAGTGGACAGCGGTTTGTGAATGATGAGATCAGGAAGAGGCAACATTCATACAGGACACTTCAGGAAAAACAAGTGGACTGAAAATGAATGGCTAGCAATAAAAATTAGCAGGTTTCCGTTCAACTTCCTCTGCTTTGGTTTTACGAGCCTTTATTAGCTTTGTCCAGAAAGTGTAGCAAAAAAGTATGTAGAAAAATTATTTATATACACTTTGATTGAATGATTGTGTATATAAATTCTAACCATAAAACTAAAGGAGTAATTTCCAATTTTTGTAAACTATTGATTATTGTCGACTGACCAAAAAAATTATAAAATCATTCCTTCCAATTACAGGGCCTAACAGGGCACTAACTGAAAACATAATCAGGCTTATATTGAAGAAGCTGGTGGTTTGTGTTAGGTAGACTCACTAAAACTACTATTATTTATTGGTATTCACCTGTGCTGCAGGAAATTGGTCTGAAAGTTCATATGGTTCCTCTGGAATCCACTGCCTTTGCTCCAAACACCACATAATCTACTCAATGAAAGTAAAGTAAAACATAGTATCAGTTTCCATTGTTCACCATTTTCAAATAACAGCATGTAATTGTCTCTAAACATTAATTAATTACATACCCATTCAAAAGACAGGATCCAGCAGCCACGAGCTATGCCCAATAGAATATTGAGGGTCCGCCGGTGACTCCCAGACACCACATGGGTTGTGCTCTCACAAACTTGGTCAACGATTGAAAAACCACCCAATGCTTTCACCACCTGACCCACCAAGTGCTGCTTTCTACAAGAGGTGACCAGAGTAAAAGGCATTCATGGCAAACAAGATGCATTTTTTGTCAACTAGCTTACTGATGTATTTTAAGTCTTGTAAATAATTGATAGTTGGTGTCATTTATCTTAAGTTAACTGTTAATTGTTTATAGTACTTACTCAGTGGGCATGCTTGTCATAACCAGTGTTCTTTTAGCCTGAAAGAAAAATAAACATGCATAATGTATGACAGGATAAAACAATGTTGTAAAATTTCTGTTTATTTACACAGTAGAGTTTACCTAATAGACAAAAGTTAATGTTAAAACAAAGAATGAAATTAATTTGAACACTACCCACCCTGAAGACAAGTTAGTGCAAGTTTATTTCATTTTTGGGCAGCAGTTTGGTTCCCTCACTGTATCCTGTAGGAACCCCCTATTATATTTGGTCACAATATCCAAATATTTGGCAAACACTTAAATATAAGTAGAGCAGCCATGAAATGACGATGACGACGAACAGAGAACCGCAAAAACAGCAGTGAAATAAGTGAATTCCACATAGAACAAATCTAAATTTTAACATAGCCAAGATAACACTACATCTGCAAATAAAAATGTCTCAAATTCCACCTGAAAATTTAATGAAAGTGTTTCTTTTGGGCGCAAGTATTGTGAGCTGGTTTGATGAGTGATACTAAATAGATAAATGAATGACTATTCAACAGCCAGACAGACTGTGCACTTTCAATAACCCTGCCTGATATATGGCCGCATAGAGACCAAAAAGGAAATCAAACCCGGAGGCCATGAGTAGAGGAAAAACTTATTTGGAGCCACTGAAACAGGACTCTAAATTTCTAACCTGACAACTGAGGACCATGCAGCTACGTACTTTGGCAATGCAGCATGCCATCATCAACACAAACACCTGAGCAGAAGTTACAAACAGGAGCACCAGGCCCTTTCCTGTCAAACTGATATCTGGTCCCCCAGCTGGAAGTCAAGGGTTAAGGCCTGCTGAACACAGTGGTGCCAAAACAATCCACCAGCCCCGCCCACACCAGTCAAACATCACATTATCACTGATAAGCAATTCTTGAACACCATCAAGCTGGTTAACCCTCAACCCATCACACTTGTCCTGCAACTGCAACTTTATTTATATAGCACACTTAAAACAACACTGTTGAGTGCTTGGTTCTGTACAATAAAACAAAATATACAATAAAATGGACAGATAATTTAAATCAGTAAAAAACAATGAATAAATACAACACAGTAAAAGAAAACTGTAAAAATAATAAAAACACCAAATTGCAAAAACTCATGCTGATTTGAAAGCCAAGGAATATAAATAAGTTTTCAACTGAGATTTAAAAACAGGTAGACTAGGAGCTAGTCTGACCTGAAGGGGTAGTTTATTCCATAGTCTGGGGGCTGCAGCAGAGAAAACTATCCCTTCGGCTCTTAAGCCTGGTTTTCGATGCTACAAATAGCAGCTGGTAATTGGACCTCAGTGATCGTGGGGGGATATGAACTTGTAAAAGTTCAGATATACAAGAAGGTGCTAAACCATTAAGAGCTTAAAAAACAAATAAAAGTAACAGAAGATTTTCTGCAGAGGACAAGGTTTTGATATTTTAATTTGTTAATGATCCACAACAGGGTTATCTTCTGCCAACACTACATGTGAGTCAAAAGAAGACCTGCACATTTTTAAGTTTTTCAAACGCAGTCTAACAACTCAAAATATGTGTAGCTATTCTTAAGGTTCCTCCAACAGAGCTTTGTCTTGTCTTATGCAGTGGACATGTTCTGGCAGCGGCACAGGAAAACAGGCATTGAAGAATGAGTTACACATAATGAAACTCCAACAAAAAGCTGGTGTGAACTGCAGCATGGCCTCTGAGCACAAATGCTCCCAGCACAAATGAAGGAAATTCTTCACTGTATGACTAGGTCTCCATGATGGTGACTATTTTACAAACACTGAAAACTGCACTATTCTGAAAATCAAAGTTTTCAACATTGCCATGAAGGCATTAGACCCCACCATTAGACCCCTCTATATTTTACATGAAGTATGTATGACCAACTAAAATGAACAAAATAAGTTTGAATAAAATAATTAATAACTGATTTCAATAAATATTTTCATCAGGATTGACAAAATCTGCACCATTTGAGCAACATGAAATTTATCTGTGTTTCCCATTTGCCCTTCAAACACTGGTGAGCCATGCAGGTGTGACCAGCCTAAATTTGATACCATATTTGGACACTATCATTGTCATAATCTTCACAGATCCAAAAGAACAATGTCAACATTTCAATAAAGTCAACCCATAACAGATCTCAGGGGAGGTGACATCATGTTTGGCTTTTTTCAACTATGGCTTGTTGAGGTTACCAGTGTAACGAAAACAGAGGCCAGGTGCATTTCACAAGCAAGGAAGTTGTATGCTACTATCACAGAGGCAAAACACAGGAAACCCTCACGACCAGACAGAAACGCTTGGCTAGATGCATCAAACGCCTACACCTATGGAAGTGTTTGACCTCCTAGAGGAAATACTTAAAAAGGAATTACGCAAACACTACTGATGTTTAGCTTACGTCTTAAAAAAAGGGTAAATTTCATTTACATGGGAAAGAATTAGTAATATAAAAATGTGAACTTTCTCAAACTTAAGTACATGCAATTTAGCTAATACCAAAGCACAACGGTGAAAGAGGAAAAGACTGAAAAAAAAATTATTAAAACTGTGCAAACCCATATCATATTAGTATATTTTAATCAAACAGCAAGCTTCCCACTGATGACTTAATATTTTTAACATCCTGTTTTTGCAGTCCCATGGCAATTTTTTCCCATACCACTATGAAAACTAGTGAACCAACATGTTTCAGAAATGCAGTCTTCAATCATTATAACTCACACTAAAATACACAGCTGCACAATTTGAATCACTGAGCCATTTTAAGCAGTCATGGTGTCTGTCAGCTTACCTTTGTTTTGTTCACCATTTTCTGAGGACTCAATTCAACCTCTTTACTGCGATCACTTTCAACGTCAGAGGGGAGCTCTGATAAACCAGCTGCAACTGTACATTCGTTTCCTCTACCTACATTTGAAAACAAGAAAAACAATTGAAAACAATGTGGTGGGATGTCACTCAAGTTGTCATACAGCAGGCACTGTATTTGGGTGTGTGTGCATTCATGCTTGTCATCTCTGATCTATTCCAATAACACTGAATTGTAAATTGCAAGACTTTGCTGAGTCCAGTCCATTAGAATGAAATAGTCACATTAATCATTACTTTAAAGAATAACTGATTAAAGTAAAAAACAATACTGCTACCAAAAACCAATACTTTGCTCAAGTTGGCAAGTCTTTAATACATGAACTTAAATTAAATCTTGAGTTACTGTTTTCTGACATTGTAAGATTTGTTTATGCAAAATGTATGATCATGAACATTGAGAAAAATATTAAATGTAGACTTTCTATTTACGATCATTATTTATCCTGTTCAGGGTCTTTGGGTTCAGGCCTTAGCATGCTATGGTGACACATGGTACACCTCTGACATGTCAGCACTCAATCACATATTGCCAAACAAATAAACGCCTGAGAGGAAATGCTTCCAGTTCACCTAAACTGCATGTCTTTGACTTGTGTGTGTGGGGGGAATCAGAAACCTATTGAGGGGTCACACACGATTACATTTACAAGATCTAAATAACAAATTAGGCCTTTAAAACACACATAATATAGTAAGACAATTCATATAAGAAGGCCTCACGTATTTATGTAGAAGTTATTTCTTTATTTTTCACTTTAAAATTTGACATTCAGAAATGCACTAATCCAAGATTCAAGCATTCCCTGAAATAATCATGATGCAAACCAATTAAACCACATACATGACCAATGAAGACAGATGTAAACCTCCACAACCGTGAATGTTCAAACATCATCATTTTGTTTAGTTAACAATGAAGGTAATAAGGTAAATCTGAGCATTTGTTTCCCTGTCAACCAGTACACTTTCCACACTCCAACATCCTTACTACTCACTTTCCAAGGTATGAGAAGGGACACTGATATCAGATTTTTTCTGCAGCTCCGAAACAGTGACAGCCTTGGTTACCATTTGTGGTTGTTCTGATGTTGAAGCTCTCCTCTGTTTTACCACATCACTTGCAGGTGTACTAGTGCTTGCAAATGACAACGTGCTTTGTCTTCGCTTTTTAGCCATTGGTGTTTCATTGGCTCTGGGACTATCCAGTACAAGCAGAGGTTCTTTCACATCCAGTTGTGGATGACTCTGGGGCTGACTGCATCCGTCAGACCGCTGATTGCAATTTTTCCCACTTGAACTTTCTCTTAGTTTGCTCTTCTTTTTGCTGCTAAGACCAAAGCTTTCACGTCTTTGTTTTCTCTTCTTTGGGGCAGGGTCCAACTCAAAAGGAAACTCAGTGTCTCTCTCCATACAGAGATTAGGCAAAAGAGGTCTCTTGTGATGGCTAGCTGGGGAGAAATAGTCCTCGAACACACCATCATCTTCAACAGCGGAACATGTGGCAACACTTGCGGATTTACCAGATGGATTGAAAGCTTGTACCAAGGCAGAAAGTGAAGGTCTGCCTTGTTTGGGTGTTTTCAAAAATGCAGCAGCACTTTCTTCTGACAGTTCAACTGTAGGATCAACTGATACGCCTGGTAGGAAGATGGAAGTAGGAGACTTGACAGCATCTGGACAAATATTGGTCTTAGTATCTGTAAAGGATTTAGTTGATTTAAATTTTTGCTTTCCTTTTTCGGATGTGTTACGTGATGAGCTGGAAGATTTTAACTGTGACTGCCTCATTTCTTTATGAAACTTTTTCCTGCTGTCAGATGTCCAATCCTGGCAAGGATTTTCCAATAAACCTTCAAATTTATGCTCATCTGCTGGCTTCTCATTGATTGATGTCCTTCTAGACTTTTTTTGTCTTTCTTCTTCTTCATCTTCTTTGTCACTAAAGTCAGGACATTTCAAAGGACTTGAAACCTGTTTTGGTACATCATGGCAAGGCAACATCAAGGGCTTTTTAGATCCTTTCCTGCGGCATTTTTCAAGATTTTCATGGTCACTAACATCTTGTGTTCTGCCTTCTTCATCATGTGAGTAACCTGGTTCAGCAACAGAAATGCTGGAATCCTCATCCGATTGTTCATCTATATTAAAGTAAAAATAATAGTAATAATTAAAGGTTGTATGCATGTTTAATAGTTTTTGTTCATTTTTTAGTTTTTGTGTATTTAGCTGGATGTGCAATGGCTCTCACTGACTCCAGAATATTTATTCGGGCTGTCAGAGCAAACAAGTGTGAACCATGAGTAAATACTGCACAAAAGACATTAAGACAACTCCCATGGTAGCTTGTTAACTTCCCAGTGATATATCTCTAACTCAGTGACTATTCAGTATTTTTATTCATCAGGTTTTACAGTTTTATTGCAGTGACTTCACATTCAACACCATTAGTTAAAATTTTTGAGAAATACGTCTAAATGTATTTTTTAAACTGTTTACCAACATTTAAGTCTTTCTTTTAGCTTTAGCTAGCTTTCTTTAAGCTACACTGCAATTTTGCACAGCAGGATTACACACAATTTGCTTACACATGAATTTGAAGACAGTTGGTGTACTCCCCAGAGAAGGCTTCAGCTCAGTGGGTGAGCAGGATTCAAGCATTTGTGACGCTGGAAGACAGTTACATTGGATGAACAGGCTGGCGTTTCAAAACAGCAATAAATGTTAGTCAGTTCATCAGTCTGCACAGTAGATGCTAAATGTACCTGTGGGTGAGAGGTTTTCCCGTTTCTCTTTCATGTCTTTCAAACGCTCTGCCATATAATCTGATCTTTTCAACGAAGGGCTATAGATTATTCCATTTTCTTGATCGATAATAATAGGCGACACATCTGGAACTGTGTAAAAATAATTGTGAGGTGACAAACTAATGTGCTTAGTTTAATAAACATTTACAAGAGGCACAATAATATCTTACCAAAAAGCTGTTTTGGAGCATGTTCTTTCATCATTTTGTCTAATTTCTTCCTCATGCGCCAGTCATTTTCAGGTGTCCTCACTGGAGAATCTTTTGGCTGCATGCAACGATGCTGCATGGATTCAAAACAATTTTTTTTTACTGAAAGTAAACAAAGGGATGTTTGAACACTTTCAAGGTCAAAATTGTAAAGCCAAATAAATGGGTATGTTCTCACTTTGCATTGAAAAGCTGAACAATGGATAAATTACTATCTCACTCAGTCTATGCAACATCACACTAGGCCATAGAGTTTCAGATGAACAGTATCAAATGAAAACAGGAGAAAGTGCCCCATATTAATTCAATGTCATTATTTAGGTCAAATCAAAAACTGCTGTGAATTCTAGATTCTTTGTTAAATATGGGTTCAAGTAAGGTTGTAATTAGGAGACGAGGACAGGAGACAAAAACAGCTGAAATTCCCAAGCTGTTTATCTACATATACACTTCAAGTCCATTATAATAGGTACACACAATATTAGCCTCTTTAGGACAAAACAAAGAGGACAATTAACAGAGCAATAAATCGAAAAATTGTTTCTTTGCACGTTACTTCTGGGATGCATTTGGATTTTTCTCCTCAGATTAGAATGACAGTGATAGTGACAGCACACAATAAAGTAAAATCGAGGTAAACATTATCACTTTTATCTAAGCATCTGTTAGATAAAAGTGTTGTTATTACAACACAAAATGCTGTAATAAAAAGGTCACAAAGGGAAACTGAATGCAATGTAATGCCCTTTTGTTATGTTATGTTTTTAATTTTAAGATGTGTCAGCATTTAAAATATGTCCACTTGACAAAACAATGTATAACAGCATCTTGAACTTAAACTAATATCGACATAAACACCACATGTACATCTGACTCTACTCACTCTCTTCCTCTGTAAAACAGGATTGCTTTCATCATTTAATGCTGGATACAATTCCTCATCCACACGCACACCGTCGTCATAACACCTTATTTGACAAAAACAACCCACATTAAGAGATTCAAATAAGGAGAAAGAACATCTTTTAAACCTTTAAGAGTAAAGTGAAATAATTATTCAATTTAAAAAACAACTCTCAGCATCATTCCTACCTGCCTACCCAAAGAACAGAGACAAGCTTCACATCACTTTTCTTGGCTCTCCTCCAGGTAGCTGGATGACCATTACCGAAGACTACATGTGTGACACGTTTATTGAAGGTTTTGGACACCTGTAAAATAAAAGGCATTTAGGTTTTTACACATATACATACTACAGTCTGTAAATACAATCAGTGACATACTTTATAGCACGAATATATTTATGTGCTCTCTGGTCTCACCTGGGCTCCCATTTCTTGCAGCTGCTGAACAAATGGTTTTGAATAGTTTGCCGTTTTGTCTGATGACCACACATCAACATAGGCAACGACATCTGCAGGACACGTAAAACAACAGCATCATAAGATTTGAGAGTTCACCCTGTTAACTGCAGTAAAACTACGACGACGTAAAATACCTTGAAGAATTGCACTGTTGTTGCTTGTGGTCATAACTGGCCTCTTTAGCTCCGAGATTCACCTGGACTACACAAAAACCAATGAAGACGTTTGTTTGCAATGAAAAATCTGAACTCAAGTCTTTGGTCTATTTACAGTCCAACATTTTCTACAAGCGGGCGTAAATAAATGCCTATTTGCCCAAACCCTAATAAACCACTAGCTTACGGCTTGTTGCTAGCTAAACTAGCGAGCCAACCTAACTAGCTTAACCAGTGTTAACCTTGTGGCGCTTACTGACGTGGCAAACGTAAGAAACGCTCCCGTAATTCGCTGACATACATTTTACACACGTGTTGGACTATCAGCAACGCGATGTCATTAATTTACCATAGATTTCAGTAAGTATTTTAGTAATACAGCAACGTTTCCGAAAACAGTTACCTGACCACTGTGTTTACCGTTGGCGCCTGTAGTTTGTGAAGCAATGCATTCTGGGACAGAGGACAACCATTGGTTGGCTGGTAATATACGTCACTCACTGACGCAATGGCAAAGGGAAACGTGATTTAAAAAAAAAGATTTATCCCAACATCAAAATGTATTAACATTGAATTTAAGTTTATCTGTCTATTTATCTATCTATCTCTCTATCTTTTAGGCGACATTACTAACTTATGAATAAGATACTATATAGATGCAATATGGGTTTGTCAGGTTTTTCAGATTGGATAGCTACATTGTTTTGGGAGAGACGTTTTTATCAAGTAGAGAATTAATTTGTCTTATTGTGTCTCTTACCATTCAAAGTGAACCAACTTTTATGTTAGTGTTTAATTTACAACATTTTGTCCATATTACTATACATTATGGTAATCCCACTTATTATTATTTAAACCATGGCTATATTGGCCTACAGTCTCCCACATAATCATTTGGATGATGCAGTTATTATTATCTAATCACCATGTTTGCCATTCTGAATGAACAATATTGGAGAAATTTGCAAAACAATTATTAAACACTGTGCCGATGCACCAAGAAAGATAAACGGTGTCATACTATAATGGTAGACTAGCACATTTTAATATACATAAATGCTTTGTGTACACACATTTGACATAATTTATGGATTTATTTATTAAACCCCTCTCAAGTAACATTTACTTTAACAACATCATAAATGACCAATAAACACTTGACCACTCTAAGTCACATTAGTCACAAAACACGACAGATCCTGCATTTGTCCTCACTAAGTTCACACACTGATTCCACAAAGTGGTAAGAAATGTAATACAACAGCAGCAGTCCACAGATGAAAGAAATCATTTTTGAGATCATGCATTTCTGTTACTTTTCAGCACAACCTACAGTTCCTTAACAAATTAAATGAAAACATCAGCATACTGTATAGTAGAGTGTCCCAGCAGTGTGCATATCAGTGCTCCATCCTCCAAGTCTGAAACTTTACTGGACTGAAAAAAAAAAAAACAACTTTATGCAAAAACATATTCCCTCTTTTGTTGTTTTGATGATGATGGTGGGGAGCACTGGTTGGAAGTCTGTGTGTCTTTTGATACTCATCAAACAACAGGCCTTTTTTACTTCTGACATGCTGACATGTGACTGTAGGATAATCATATGTGTAGGCTATTTATTAAAAATTGCTATTTGTAAAAAAAATTGCTTTATGATTGTGAAATCATAATGGATTTATAATAAAGTCAGCTTGTCATAAAAGTGAGAATTTATTGTATGATTTACAACATCAATATCTGTTGATTTTTTTATTCTAACTGCAATAAAGCAGCGTAGTATAATAATTAGTATATCTTACATAATGTATACACAGGTTGAAGCATGGAATTAGGATATAGAAACCACTTAGTTTAAAGTGACACATTTGTTTAGAAACTAATGTTTTTTACAGCAGCACATTCCATTTTTTGTTGAGTTACTGCAGAATAAGAAAAACCGACAGTGAACTGCACATTTTGTTTCAAATAACTAACAAAACTGTTGCACTTTAAACCACTGTCAAAACTGTTGAACTTAGAAGTCAAACAAATGTCATAAGATAGTCGTACAAATTTACATTTTACGTGGCTACATCCTACTATAGCAGTATCTTTTAGGTTAGAGCATTGAAGTCAAACAGAATTGCTCCTGCCGTTGATAGGCACAGATGTGCGGGACATTTCAATGTGCACAGTGGACATTGGGAAATTCTCACACTCTTCTTCTTGTGGGCAGCAGCGGCAATGCAGGAGCACCTCTCTCACCTCCTGCCGAAAGTTGGAGTTGAGGAAGCCGTAGATGATGGGGTTGATGCAGGTGGAGGACATGGCCAGCAGGTGGCAAAGGGAAAACAGCAGGTTGTGGTGGCAGATAGGCAGAGCCTCCTGGTTCCAGTCTGACACCACGTTGAAGATGGTGAGAGGCAACCAGCAGAGGGCAAAGGCTGTTATGAGGGCGACCAGCATGATGTTGATTCGACGGCTGTTGGTCATGCGCTGGCTCTCTGGGGTCCTGGCCCGATCCAGCATGTCTTTGCGGTGGTGAAGGCGCACAAAAACTCTAACATAACAGAGCAAGACCAACAGCAGTGGACCACAGTACTGGAATAGCAGGAGCCATGTGGTGTAAGCGAGCCTGTGCTGCTGAGATGGCCACCGCTCCAGACAGGCTTCCATATGTGGAGAGGCAGGGAGATAAGAAAAAACGGTACGGTATGAACTTGGAAGCACAGATATGTTTTTGTGTGAGTATGTGGCAGATTGAGGTGGAGATTCATTGAGAGAAGCTTGAGGAGAGGCTTGGTGATGGGATAGAGTCTGAGGCAGGATTACATTGGTGTAAGGCTCATTTGTGAGCAGCTGAAAGACCAAGAACGGTGACGAGGTGAAGCAGGCCAGAATCCAAATGAAAATGACTGCCACGTAGGCCTGAGGAATGCTCGGCTTCCATCCAGAGGGGTTAATGATGAGCTGATGTCTTTCAAGTGCAATGAAAACCAAAGACAGCACTGACACACTCACAGACACACACTGGATGAATGGCACCAGCCGGCATAACAGTGACCCAAACACCCAGTGGTCCATTATTGTGTATATGACAGTGAAGGGAAGACAGAACACGCACACCAGAATGTCAGAGAATGACAGGTTGCATATGAAAATACTGGTGACATTGACTTTTTCTTTTCGTCGGGCAATGATGCAAATCAAGCAGATGTTCCCTACCAGGCCCAGCATCATTGTAATGCTGTACCAGACCACTAGACACACTGTGAGGACAGGAGACATGTGGCACTGCTCATCATGCCCAAGAACAGAGAGGTCTGAGAGGAGCTGGGTCTTATTCCCTAGCCACTCCTGCACAGACTCATGACTAGTTCTTTCCTCCTCCCATGGTAGGGACTGCTGAGAGGTGGAGCTGTTGAAGGACAGAGGCAGAGCTGTTGCTGACGAAGAAGACTGGCCCGTGCTGCCACTCAAGGACATCTCATCAAGAATTCAGTGTCAGCAGCCCCCAGGATCAAACCATCCATCCCAACCTTCCGAAAACACGCATCTGAGACAAAGAAAGAGAAAGCAGTAGGAGACAGAAAAAATACATTTTTTACTCGCAAAGCAATTGCTCCCATAGGCCAAAAGGATCTGTTAAAATAGAAGTGTTACTGAGCACAGAGTGAAGGAAAGGCAGCATTGCTAATGTAAATGGTCGGCTCAGATCAGGGTTGATGTAATTTTGGGGTTCTAGGGTTGATTGCCCACAAAATATTGTTTTTGTTTAAAGACGCTGCATATAAATGAAAGGGGAAAAAAAGGAAATTTAACAGATCGTTAAACAGTTTAAATTAACAAAGAATGAATTTAGGCAGCATGGGGGTTAGCACTGTTGCCTCACAGCGAGCAGATCGTGGGTTCGCAACACAGCCTTTCTGTATGTTTGCATGTTCTCCCTGTGCTTATGTGGGTTTTCTCCAGGTACTCTGGTTTCCTCCCACAGTCCAAAAACATGTATGTCAGGTTGATTGGTGACTCTAAATTGCCCATAGGAGTGAGTGTGAGTGTGTGAGGTTGTTTGTCTTTGTGTGTCTATATGTGGCCCTGTGATGGACTGGTGACCTGTCCAGGGTGTACCCCTGCCTTCCACCTGAAAGAGAGCTGGGATAGGCTCCGGCAGGTCCCCGTGACCCTGGTTAAGGAATAAGCGCGTATAGAAAATGGATGGATGGATGGATGGATGGATGGATGGATGGATGGATGGATGGATGGATGGATGGATGGATGGAGAATTAATTTAAGGTACTGCAGTTTTGGCATTTTGCATTAGGCAGTTGCACAAACTAGTTTCAAGTCTTTGTCTGTAGTAACATTTTCCCATTCTCTTCAATTATTCATCTATCTTAAGATCTCAGACATGTCACTTTTCCTCTCACAAGTGAATCCTCCAGTCAGGTTTCAAGTATGAACATAATAGCTTAATGACAATAAAATTACTATGCCTACATTGGAGCAGAGAAGTCTATTTTTCATGAACACAATAAATGAAGTATTGTGTCGACGTGAAAGGGCATGACATTGTCAAAATCCTAAAAATGGATTCTAGCTTTCTTCCCTGAAACCTCTGCCATGTGTCGTGAATACCAGCATCGTGAAGAAAATGAGCCTGTCACTTTCCATTAACAGTACACACACTTAGCTATCAGTCACTTCACACTGCATCATTACTAACCTATTCTGTCAGTGTGTGAGTGAGCTGCAGGCACGGTGGCACAGCATCGATCACCCTTTGTTCAGGGAGAAAAACCAAGTGTAATGTGACCATATGTAACAAGCAGCTGTAGCAGAGTAGAGGAACTATACACACCAGCAGGAAAAACAAAGAAAAATGTCCCATCAGTAGGTGAATCTGAACCTGTTATGTTACAGTGCTGTTACACTGTAGGAAGCACATGCATAACTACTTAAATTGTGTAATTGTGATTAGGCCCCTCCAGAGCAAAATCTCTGCAGGAGAAGGAACACTGTGACCTGGCACCGCTGTGCTTCTATCATATTCTTTTTTTCTGCATCAGCAAAGTGGTCTCCATGCTCTGACAGAGAAATGAAAGAATGGTTGAATATGATTGGCCTTGGAACAAATTTACCTTGGTTTCCTCTTCTGTATTGTTCTGAGAGCAGTTGTATTATACAAGAAAGATTTTCACTTCTTAACCTTTCGACCTACATTGACATTAAGATTTCCTTCAAATATTATTTCTGTGGTGGCTAATAAATCATTCTGTCACAGTGCCTCACAGTTTCAGATATTTCTTATCTGTCAAGTTGATTAATATATTATGCTATATTAGGATGTTATCGGTTATGATACATGTTTTCTTGTACTTTATGGTAAAATGTTTCTTTTGAGGGGTGTGGTGGAGGGGTGGAGATATCAGTTGGACAATTAATTATAAATAATATAATAAAATTATATAATTATAATAAATATATAAGAAAATGATATACCCAAGGAGGCAGCTTACAAGTGTGCTTTACAGACAAAAGGAAAGACCGACACTTCCACTTCATATCCATTCATTGAAATATATGTGTCCACAAAGATTCTTATGCATAGCGATGCTTTTTCCCCTTTTGGGATATTTTTAAAAGCCAATTTTCCTTTATGCATTAAAGGTTTACACCAGACCAGAATGTTACCTCTTACTGGAATCCGTCACTGAGAATTCATTCTGTACAAATCTGAAAGAGTATTTCCATACCGATGCTCAGCCAGTGGGATTATTCAGAAACAATTTTTATATGGTGTGCTTCATGCATGTGGAGGAGCAGGATAATACAGCAGGCACTGTGTGGTGTGCTCAACCTAAGATAATGACCAAAGCCTTATTTTTCTTATCTGCTCATAAGAATGTAATTCTCCATCATTCCAAACAGTATATAAAACATGCATGAATATCAGGTACACATTATTTTTTCCAGAGTTCCCATTGTTTTCTAGTTTTTCAGCTGAAATTGGATGCAGATTCTCAGAAAAAAGTACTGATTATTTTTATAAAAATGCATCATTCAACCACAAAGGAAGAGACATACAATACACAAAACAACATGTATATAAACCTATAAGCTGACAATAAAGACCATAGCATAAATGTTCATAACTGGCTAAAAGAGACTGATTTGGTGTCACAAAGATCGTTATTGTGTGTAAAAATAAAGAACTCACATGGTGGGTTGGCTGAATGAAGTCCGTGATGCCAAGATGACTGAGAAAACGATGCTCTGAACAGGTGTGAATCCACAGAGAGGAGAGTTGGAGAAGGAGCTTAACATCATCACAACCATAGCATTTCTGTAAGAGACAGTGGTGAGAGGAGCGCAGCTATTATTGGGCTGTTAGAGCCCATTGGGTGCCAGACAACCTCTGAGCACCAATCTCTGCTGTCACACAGTGGTGGATTCATTCAATTACATCCTGAAAATGACACCTGCTGCTGTTGCTGTTAAAGCAACATAGCTCAGGCAAGAAGAAACAGGGTTGGAGCAGATTTAATTTAATTTTACAATAATGATTTAAAACATAAGTAAGACACAGAGCAATGTTAATTAGTATGTGCTCATTGGTACCGTATGTACCTGTATATGTTTATTGGTACTGTTGGTTATTGTATCTAAATGTAGCACAGAGGCTGTATGAGTGAAGGGAGCAGTCTCTTCTTCTTTAGGAAACTCAGGTCCTTTAATGTTTGCAGCAAGATGTTGAAGGTGGCCAGTGCAATATTCTTCACTGCTATCTGCCGTGGCAGCAGCACCAGAGACGGTGACACCAGCAAACTAAACAAACTGATCAGGAAGGTTGGCTCTGTGCTGAAGGCTTCTCTGGAGCAATAGAGTAATAGAGTTGGGCATGGAAAGGATGCTGCAAGAAGTGCTGAACATAATGGAGAACATCCCATTACATTATCCATATGTTCATTGCACATTTATTTTGTTAATATTCAAACCTGTTATTATCCAGCACCTAAATGTACACTTTCCTTGCACTAATGTACAGTTTAGCATAGTATTTATCACTTTGTAGTGTGTTCAGTTGGGGTTAAAATGTTTTTTCTTGTCTGACTGATGAAGGACCCCTTTGCAGCTCACTCTCCTCAGATGGTTTTGCACACATTGGGAACTGTAAAATGCGGCTTTCTATTCTCACATGAGTTCAACACACCTTTTTGGAGGTTCATTCAAATCTCTGACGAACACCTGGAAGAAGCAGTCAGAATGACACAGAGCAATCAGCCCCAACACACACATATTGCATATTAAAGGCACAGCTTGTGAAATCATGTGTTTATTTATTAGAAATTCTGTTTAAATACAGCCATTTTTTTGCTGACTCAAAAGAAGCCGGATTTTTAATTTTACAATCCACTTTATTCAACAAATGCAAAAAGAAGGACATTAGTGAAAAGGCAGCCAAAGAAACAGTCAGTCTAAAAATATAAAAATGGTCTTCCTTATCTGTAAACTTTTAGTGTCAAGCCAAAAGGCAGAGGCGGATATGTTGCATTGAGACTTGTTGCATAAAGCTACAAATTGTAAACATTACAAATAATATAGTTTGGATGTCACAATGATGCAGTAAAGAATAAATACTTCTGAAATGTTGTTATCCTGCTGTTTGTCGATAACTGTAATAATGAAAAGTCAGTCTCTACTGTAAAATAAAAGGACAATAAACTCTATATAAAATCCAGTTGTATGTGTTTCAATACTCATTACAAAATTAACAATCTGCAAAAGAGAGGACACAGTTTCATATTAAGATAAAGAAAAGGGTAAAAAAAAAAGTGAATGTAGAAAGTGAGACTATCCCAGTGTTGACATAATTAAACATAACAATAAAACAATCAATACAGACCAAAGTGTTTTTCCTGTAAAAACAACAAAAAAAATTAAGTGCTCTTTTGGCAGCAGTTACCAAACAGGTGTCCAATCTCTTTGTAGCAAAACATATGAACTTTTATCACAGTGACATCCTAAGAAGTGACAACTAAAGTGTCAACCTGCATTACAATTGTAAAGCCTGATCAGTTTATTGAGCGAACACAGAGACAGACTAACAGCCCAAAGCATTAGTGAACCTTGAACATCCCCATAAAGTGAACAATGAAGTGATTTTTAGAAAAAGGCCAAAAAAAAACAAACTCTAAGAATCACAGGCGATTTTGTTTTGTTAACTTGGCAATCAGATTTAAGTCAACAGTTTTAATTCTGATTTGTTAGACACTGCTTTCATTTCATTCCATTAATGATGAAGTAATAAGTAGCTGGTTAGCTTAGCTTAGCACCGGCTGTGAAGACGGAAACAGCCAGCCTGGCTCTGTATGGTACCAATAAAAAAAAAAAAAGACTTACAATATTAAACATTGTATGTTTACAATTTAGTGCTGTGATATTAGTAATGATATTAAGTTGTGGCTTTACAGAAGGTTATATTCTTAGTTTTTTGTACAGACCTAAATGAAGTATAATGTGTAAGTGGATTGCTTGTAAGTCAATTTAGGTAATTTTAAGTGATGTGAGCTGTTTGCCATTGAATGGGTGCTTAGTGCTAAGGTAAGCTGACCAGCTACTGATTTAAATCAAATAAGTCAAGTCAAATTAACTTTAGACATAAGGTAACACATTAAGGATCAACCATTTATACAAATAAGTGTATAAAACTCCCACATAATAAACCAGCATCAAAAGATAAGAAGTCCAGGATTTTGGATTGATGCTTTAATATGTGGCTGCTGAGCTGTGAGAGGACAGTCTAGCCAATCAGAGTTTTCATAAAGGCAGGTTTGTTAAAGGGCCAGTGATACTGGTTGGGGACAGGCCCGTTCACATTGCACTCGAAGAAAGAGAACATGGGAAACCAAATGCGTGCCCTTCGGCTCTGCTGGTAGGCGCGGGTGTTGGCTAAGGTGTGGTAGTAGAGGAAGAGGCGGGTAGTGATGTAGAAAGCGATGAACACGTCGATGGAGTAGTGCTCGTGAGCCGCCAGGATGAAGAAGATCCCAAACAGGTTCAACACCCAGGAGATAGTGTGAATCAGATTCCAGGTTTGTGGAGTGTCTGTGATTGAAAGGAATCATTTGAGGATAAATCAAGTGTGTGTGTGTGTGTGTGTGTGTGTGTGTGTGTGTGTGTGTGTGTGTGTGTATATATATATATATATATATATATATTTTTTTTTTTTTAACAGTGTCTGCAAATCCAAATAAAGACAATTTGCATGTGAAGCCAAAACTTGATACAGTATATCTTTGTAGCATACAGCTCTACTATTGTACAAAACCTATTAAATAAGATGTACCTGCTAAAAATAGTCCCCAACAAATGTTTCAGAACTCAAACTACATACTTGTTTTTAATCTTTTCATGGGATTCAATGACAGGAAAAATATAGAATAAGTCAAACATTATTAAGGTAAACAAAAGTATCAACACCTACATTCAGTCACAAAAAAGTTGAGCAGTGTGATGACAACAGTGTGTCCACTGAACATATAGTCTCCACATGTTTGGACACCAGTCAGAGTCATCCCAAATCCACTCCAGATCGCCATTGCCCTCTGTATCTTCCCCCATGTATCACCATATGTCTGGGGAACATAAAACTCCTGTTCTCATGTTTGTCATGTTGTGAATACACGATGTCATCGCTCATGAAAAGACAGAAATGACAAACATTATCTAATCTGCACAGAATTTCAGATGTGCTTCTCACCTTACTGGCACACTTCAGGTGCTGCCCGGGAACAGAGAGCGAGGTGACAAACATGGTGCAGCAACGAAGCAAAAACACAGTTCCCATCAAAGAACACAACCGTCTGAAGAGAATGGACCTGAAGGAGACACAAAATTGAGCTTAGATTGGACACATGAAAAATATGTATACAATATTCATCATTTCTGAGGACTAAACCTATGGAGTAATGCTGAGTATTTGCACACATACTGTACCATTGACAAGAATGACTGCAAACCTGGACTACCTGTGTTTGTGAAGGAGCAGGATCAACAGAAACATGTAACACAGGATGAGACCACAGGCTTCAGCCATTGCAAAAGCCCAAGGGATTCTTGGAACACTATCAAAACACAAAAACATCTGAATCAGTGTAACATGCAACTGGAATCTTCAAGTAGGGATTTACTGGTGATTATTAGTGGAAAACACTGAGATATATAGTCTCTACCTGTCCAGGAATATATCAGGCAGTGGTGGGTAAGTCCTCATGTCTGGAACCCGCTCGTGCACAATCACCATGACAAAAGATGTGAATCCAAACACCAAAAAGACATATATGGAACTGATAACTGTCTTCCACACCTCAGGGTCCAGTCTACCAGCCAGGTGCTGCCTACACCTCCCATTCGAGTGTGTATGACAAAGTACCACTCCTGGACTGTATCCAGGCCTATCACCGTTCCTCAGCCGCAGCTCAGTCCCGTTACTCAAGCGATCACCAAAGTTAAACCTCCTGTCAGCTCCGTCACAGCTCCACTCAACCCCGATGGGGCCCAAAGAGGGCTCTGTAGGGAGGCTGTCTGGGGGCCTGAGACCCAGCTCCTCCAGCTGGGCCTGGTTCTGTCTCTGGAGATGGCGAAGGGCTAAGGTCAACCTCTTAATGTCTCCCAGCACCATGAGGCCCAGCGGAGGACCCCGCAGGTCTGCTTCCGTCAGTGCCAGCAGGCTGGGGCCATCCAGGCGGTGCTGGGTGCACAATAACTCCTCATACTCCCCAAATCCTTCTTCATGCAGCCACTGAGCAACCTGCTTACAGCTCCAGGCAGCCACGCTGTCCTTCGACGGTGCCATGCTGCTGCATAGACATAAGCACAAATATCTTTTAAGTTTTGCACTGCTGCTCAGACAAATACATAATCTGAAGACTTCACCTCAGGCAATTATGGCTGACATTGTTCAAAATTTGATTTTTTTGTAGAATAAATTCTTAATCACCAATCAAATCAATTGTTGGTTTTAGTCCTAGATGTTATAAAACAGATAAAAACAACAAATCCTTAGCAGCTGAAACTACATTTTTACATAAAAAAACAACTTAAACCTCTGAGTAAATGACTAAAACCCAGCCTATGGCAAGTGCATGTCATCTCTTCTCTGCATGTCATGTCTTAAAATAAAATGAAACTAAGACAAAAACATTAAGCCACTAAACATCCCAGTTTCATACAAAACAAGCGGATGAAGTAAGTTCCTCTCTCACAGACAGACTCATGCACAGATGAACCACTTTTCATGTTTGTGCCCTTTGGCCTTTTTGACATGCTCACCACAGCACAGCATGTCATGTACTCTCTACAGCTCCAAAGGTCTGCAACGCTCAACAAACAGCACTGTACTATAGTGTACCGCTGAATGACAACCTGCATGCTGACAGGACAGTAGATACAGACTTAAAATTACCCAAGTAAGCAGCTTTTATCTATCAGTAATGCATGAGTGTATGAATGCATCACCGGCTTTCAGGCAGCAATCAGAGTAATTACTTCCATAATGAGGGATCAATAAAAACTCATAAATATATATAGGAGACACTATTTTAACACTGTAGCCGGTTGATATTTTTAGTTAAAGTAATGAGTAGAATTACAGACTAATCTCACTTTAAACCAGGAAGTTGGGACTTTTTCTCCACGATTTTCTGATGTTTAACGAAAAACAACAAACAATCAATCAGCAGATTAATCAATAATGAAAATAACTGTTTATCCTCACATTTAAAAAGCTCCAACCATGAAATGTTTGGCATTTTTACTTGAAAAATGTCCTGAAAATTTAATAACCACTTAAGATCATTCAAAAACACTGTGAACTGTAATACAATTAAAAGGTGTGAGATTTCACAAATTTCACAAACAGATTTCATAGATTTTAATATTATAACAGTTTCAAAGCTTATTTTAGGTTGAAATCATTTATTAGGGTGAAATAAATAAAATTGAAAATCTTTGGCCAGACCGTCCATAATGCGGATCATATGGTTAATGGATCCATGCGGAACGATAATCAGTTGACCTGTATTAAATATTTACGGTAAGGCCACTCGCCTGGATGGACTGTCGGTTATTTTAAACTAAAGTCTCTAGATTTTAGTGGCAACATCCCGCAGCTGATCCTCTGCCCTGAGGCTTCGCTTGAGGACTCATAAGTGCCATGTCAGCTTGTTTGGCAGTGATTCACAGTGCGTGCGTGCGCGCACGCACAAACACACACACACACACACACACACACACACACACACACAGAGACAGAGAAAGCCCTTCAGTCTGTGTCTGTGTGTCTATGTGTCTGTGTGTGTGTCTATGTGTCTGTGTGTGTGTGTGTGTGTGACAAAGGACTCCCAGTGCGCTCACCGCAGCGCCACAACGTACCGTTAGACTGACATCAGCCCTGATTAGATCATATTTTTATGAAGGTGTTGAAAACATGAGATGTCATTTAAATTCCTAGCTGTGTTAAAGCGGGTTTAGACCTTTCAGACCGACTGTAAAAGATGACATTAAAGAAAAGCTGCCAACTCTTACCAAAACTCCACCGTCACTGCGCTGCTAGGAGGGACAGATGAGCTGCGTGTCTCCTCTCACAGGAGTATTTGACGGACAACATGCTTCTGACAACTAAGCAACACAAAACAGGAAGAGGAGACAATCAACAACACGACTAAAGATGAGGCGGTGGCATCATGCGGGGCTGCTTTTCTACACACACTGACATCTGCTGGCCACGTGTAAAAGAGGAGGATCCGTTCCCAGGTTTCTTTAGATCAGGAGTGGGAGATCCATGCTCCTAACACAGCTGGAAGATACCATCTCAGAGGAGGATGGAGGTGGGGGGAGGACAAAGTGAATTGGTATCTTCCGGCTTTTGATTGGCTTGAGGCTAGTTGGAAAACAAGCAGGGCAGTGGATCTTGAGGACCAGGGTTGGACACCTTAGATCCAAAAAAGAATAGTGGATTTTGTGGAGTATTTGGTTTGAATTTGACAAAACAAACACAAGGAGTCATTTTCAAAGCAGCACTGTAATGGCAAACACACACACCCATGTGTGAGTCTGTGCCACACTGCACCACCTGTTTTTGACAGTCACAGGCTGAGTGAAGTGTAACTGAAATAGGTTCAAACCAAAGGCATCAGGCAGCAGCGTGATCTACTTTTAGGGATTCTGTAAATCGTCTAGAGCTAGAAATGACTGACAGGAAGTCGTTCTCGGGTGGTGTCACAGAGATGGGATGTGAGGCCCAAAAATCAGACCCAGCAGAGGAGGGAAAGTGCACACATGCCACAGGGGATTCAGAGAAGACATGGGAGATCCCGTCTCTCCAGGAGCTGGAGGAGGTTTTACATTCAGCGCCACGCTCCTGTCACCACGGTGATGAGGTGTGGCCAAACCTGTATCTGGGAGACATGTAAGTCACCTGTCCTTTGTTTCACTTCACACATTAAGTTTCTGGACTGTTTTTAATCCATCAAATTTGGTATTTGCCAGGTTTATGTCTCATGACAAGCTCGGGCTGTGGCAGCTGGGCATTACTCATGTTCTGAATGCAGCACATGGTAAACTGTGCTGTAAAGGTAGTGATGATTTCTATGGAACCACAGTGAAATACTACGGAGTCCCAGCCAATGACCTGCCAACGTTCGACCTTTCACCTTTTTTCTACCCTGCCGCTGAGTTCATTCACCAGGCTTTGACATCAGGAGGTACTGCAAGCTGCCACAGCTTTTCAGACTCGACACTGCATAAAAACTGTGAATGACGATATATTGTAGGTGGGGTTACTTGCTTTTCCAGTCATTTTGCTTGCGTCTTTTGTGATTTCCAGGAAAGGTGTTCGTGCACTGTGCTGTGGGAGTGAGTCGCTCAGCTGCGTTAGTTCTAGCCTACCTGATGATTCATCACCACCTCAGTCTTCTGTCCTCGGTGCACTGTGTGCAACAGAAACGCTGGATTTTCCCAAACCGGGGCTTCCTGAGACAGCTTATAAACCTGGAACGAGACCTGCAGTATAAAAGGTTGAATGAGCCCAAATAAAATGAAGCGAGGAAAACCTCTGGATAATATATCCATAGAATTGTCTTGATTTTGTTGATAGAAGTTAATGGCATGCAGGACTTTCTCCATTTGTACCATTTACTGTATGTTTACATTGAACGCTGTGTCTGGCCCTGCCCTCCCTCGTCCCCCTCTGATGTGACCTCAGTGGTGATGAGACAGAGTCCCTGTCTGTTCCCCCAGGGATCTTTGGCATCAGTGAACAGACCAATCAATTCAACAGCAACATTAAATAACTCTACATCCAGACAACAAGAACACACTGGACACAGAGAGCTAATTTTGGAGCCAAGCGGCATTCAAACAGCCACCTGCTCATGTCTCTCACTGAGACACATTCACTGTTGGAGAAGGGATAGTGGACGCAGAGCCCAGGAGCAGTTTTGGAGTCTTTTAGATGAGCGTTTTGTGTCCAGGGAGGATGTCAGGGAGCAACCAGCAACAGGACCTGGTGCTCATAAAAGAACTGGAACGCATCCTGGATTCCTGCAGGCTGGAGCTCACACCAGTGGATGAAGTCTTTCCTAACCTGTACATAGGAAACGTGTGAGTGTCTTTGGTTTGTGCAGTTTGTTGCAGGGAAGAATAACACCTTCCTGAGCTCTGCAATAAAGAAATTATTATTCCCATAGATATATAGATTATTTCTAACAGTTTTTTAAAATACAAGACACATGCAACTGCATCGCAACAACAGTTTAAGACCTTTTCCCTCTCTTCCCTGTTTGTCTCTTTTTATGTGCTTCTCAGGGCTGTGGCACAGAACAGAAAGACATTACATAAGCTCGGCATCACTCATGTCCTGAATGCAGCACACTCGAAGCAGGGCAGCATCGGTGACCAGAGTTTTTATGGAAATGCATGCATTTACTTTGGGATCCCAGCAGAGGATTCAGACAACTTTGATCTCAGTCAGTACTTCAGACCTGCAGCTGACTTCATACATAAAGCCCTGAGGTGCAAAGATGGTAAGTTATGAGAATGTTACACTCATTATTTCTTTGTTCACGCTTCTATTTTTTTCTTTAGTGGTCGTACATTTTATCTATTTCCTTTCGCATTCTCCATCCTGCTCTACAGGAAAGGTTCTGGTGCACTGCATCATGGGCATGAGTCGATCAGCCACTTTGGTCCTGGCATACTTGATGTTGCGACAGTGTTTCTCTCTGAAAGATGCTCTGACACACCTCATCCAAAAACGAGCTATTTACCCCAATCGCAACTTCCTGTCCCTCCTCCTCAAGCTCAATGAACAGCTGACACTCAGACGGAGGTTGTGTCCCCTCCTCTGACATCTGTATTTCTCTCTGCTGTCAAAATATTAGCCAGTAGTTACCTCAGGACCTCTTTCTCTGTTTCCATGTGTTACACTCCACCGTAATAAGTTTAGACAATATTTATAAATATGAAATATTTATTAAAATGTATTCAAATATTTAATATCAGAATGTGATTGGTGTAGATGGAGGTGTGAGTTTGATGGTGCAGTGACATTTAAATTCCATATTTTTTATTTCTAACATTCACTTGTTTAACATCTGGGTGCAATAGCAATGCTCATGTGTTGTGAAATATTGTAAAAATCAGTGTCACAATTCTGTTGATTTTCTTATTCAAACTATTTAAACCTGTCAGTGTTGTCCGACGTGTCCACAATGTTTGTAAATGCACATTAATGATAATTAAAAATATCCAATAAATCAACAAAACATTTGGACTGAATGAGCAGTGAAACTTTTTAACACGATTAGGTGAATTGTGGATTTTATATTACAGCTAAGCTTAGAGTACTGTAACTACTCTACTACTGTACTGTACTGTACTGTACTGTACTGTATCCCCAAGGCATTTTTGCTTTTACTTTCTTCTTTAAAAATACACTAAGCATGACCTACTTTTTTATTTCAATATGTTATCTCCACAACAAATGCAGCTGAAGTTAGCACTAGTGAATGTTGTTCATTGCCTTGATCATATTTCTTAAAGGAGCAGAGCAACAGGGGTTACTCAGCTTCTCTGCAGCCACAGTCACTTACAGTACAGAGGTGTATTACAACACAATATTTATTGTATTACAACACGGCCTGTGGTCATCGTGGAAACTCTGCAATTGAACTGATGTTAAAAGTTCACAGGATAATGCCACATTGCTGAGACTATGAGGAGTAAAAATGGAGAAAATGTGTTGTGAAGTGCCCAAACTGCCAGTGAGCACAGTTTTGCTGGATGGTCACTAATGGGTGTATGATTACAGAGATAAAAATGGGAACAGGCTGCAGTCAGACTTAAGAGAGCGCATGGCAAGAGAGTTTGCACTGACTTGAAGTGAGGTAAGTTTACATGATTTAGAGTAAAAACAGCTTAGTTTGTCTCTGCAGTCAGTCATCTCCGGTTGGGAGGATGATTGTACACATTAAGTAAACATTCTGATGATGTTTCGACATATGTCGACATAGGTTTCAAAATAACGATTATTCTCTGAACCATGTGTTCGTAACCCGTTCACCCTTAGGCAATTTTTTGGAATATCCACCTGAAACTGTAGAGCCAGAATGAGCAACCTTAGGGACATTTTGAAATAAAGAAAGTCTTTCTGTCTCCATCATCATACCGGAGTGCAATTTGAAAAAGTTCAGCAAAAGTTGAAAGTTTTACTTCTGCCTAATCAATATTCTAAATTAAAGAGTAAAAAACACCCTTATAATAATGATGCTATTGAAGTGCATCTTTACAAAATTGCGTGCGTGCGTGCGTGCGTGTGTGTGTGCGTGTGTGCGTGCGTGTGTGTGTGTGTGTGTGTGTGTGTCAGAATGTCTCTCAGGGATCCACCATATGAACCTCCCTCTGTCTCAGACCTGCTGGACTTCCTCCTAGCAGACAGACGACCTACTGGAAATGTCAATCAAGTCTGGCCAAACCTTTTTATCGGCAATGAGTAGGTACACACAGGTACATGCACACACACGCATCTATATCCTTCACTCATACAATGATGAATTATGTTTCAGGGTGACAGCTCGTGACAAGGGTACTCTCCACAGTCTGGGCATTACTCACATTGTAAATGCTGCTCATGGATCCCCCAACCCCAGCCCTGGATCGTATCTCTACGTCAACACCGGCCCACGTTTTTACAGAGACATGGCAGTGGATTATTATGGTGTGGAGGCCGATGATGCAACAGACTTCATCCTTAGTCCTTTCTTCTACCCAACAGCACGATATATCAGAGCTGCACTGGCCATGGGAGGCAAGTCAGTCACATTTATAGTTATCTTAATCTGTGTGGTTGGAGACTCAGTGTTCACTTTAGTAAGTACATGCTAATCCAACACGACTGTTCAGCCATAAAATCTACTTTAGTGATTACTTTTTGTCGACGGTGTCATAGAGTTGTTAAATTATATGTTTAAGCACCTTAGATTCATTTCTACAGATGTATCAAATAAAGTGTTTGGCAAGTATTCACATCTGGTGCTGAAGCTAACGGGACGTGTCCCTGTCCCAGGACGAGTGTTTGTCCACTGTCTGATGGGTGTTAGCCGCTCTGCAACCTTAGTTCTGGCCTTCCTGATGATTGTTGAGGGCCTGAGGCTACAGGAGGCGGTTGCTGCCGTCAGGCCACACAGAGACATCTGCCCCAACCCAGGCTTCCTGCAGCAGCTCCGCAGCCTAGACATGAGCCTGGAGAGGGAGAGGAGGAGACGACAGCAGGCCCAGATGCTGTAAAGACACAAACAGACACACACACACAAAGACATAAACATGAATGCATGCACGCAGACACGCACATCTTTATTACTACAGAGGTCACTTAGCCAAGGAGGAAACACCATCTTTGACAGAGCTGAGACAAATTCTCTGGACAAACAGGAAGTCAGTGGCACCTGTCAATCAAGTCTGGCCGAACCTGTACATTGGAGATGAGTGAGTAAAAAAAAAACACATGTTCCACTTTGAGATGCTATAAAATAAAAATGTTACAATAAATCAGTGTGCATGTGACATGTATTTACAGGTCTGTGGCACGAGACAAAACAACTCTCTCGTCTCTGGGTATAACTCACATACTGAACGCTGCAGCAGGTCGACACCGCATCAACACTGGTCAGCAGTTCTACAGTGACCTCGAAGTGGAATATCAGGGTGTTGAGGCTGCAGACCATCCTGAGTTTAACCTCCGACCTTTCTTCAGCTCTGCTGCACAGTTCATAGACAGTGCTCTTAAGAAAAATGGTCAGTGTGCAAATATGAAAAAGCAAAAGCCAATTGCACACAAATGCACTTGGTAAAGAGGCAAAAATTACACAAACAGGGAAATCAAACTGCAATACTAACAGATATTGCAAACAAATTGTGCAAATATTAACTTATTTAAACACATTAGGGAATTACAAATAGGCTCTTAGACAATGTTTATTTCTAAGCATGGTAATGAGTTCTTGCTCTTTGTGTTGGATGTTTTCAGTTTAGTGATTTTGGTTGCAAACATTAATGGTGATGAAGAGTACAATAAGTGCAAGGAATGCAATAAACACTTAGTCCATTCTACAGATGAATTATGAAGCTTTTCCTGCAGTGCAATGTTTTTACCCATAATTCCTTTTCTGCCTACTTTAGTTTGTTAATCCTGTAATCCTTTGGAAAAATATTAGCAAATAAAATATATATTTTCCTACTTTAAAATGTTTGCTGTGTAAAGTGTCTATACTACACTAATAGCTAAATAAAGTATATTGTAATAATGCTAAGAATTATTATAATATCTATGAAAGCACAAAGGATTTTCATTTATTAGCTCAGCATAAACAGTTTCAGGAGCATGAAATTAGCACAAACCACATGCACAACGTTGTGTTTTGCTTAATTTAGCTGTGGACATACCATGAACACTTGTGGAGATCTATTGACCTTTCTATTTATGGGCTATGATTTTAGATAAAATATATAAATGTTGGTATGAGGAGATCACTATTTTTAAAAGTGTGCCTAAATATAATAATTAATGTATCCTCCAGGGAAGGTGTTTGTCCACTGTGCTATGGGTGTCAGTCGCTCTGGAGCGCTGGTTTTGGCCTATCTGATGATCAGCCAAGGCCTGTCATTAGTGGAGGCCATCACTGCTGTGCGTCTGAACCGAGACATTGGACCCAACTCTGGATTTCTGGAGCAGCTCAGGCAACTGGAGCTGAGCCTTAGTCCACAGTGCAGACAGATCACAGAGAAGAATCTCACTGACATGGGCAATTGTTTTAATTAAATCCACATGTTCTCTCATAATAATCTAATGTGCCAGACAAATATATTTGTGTGTCATCTGTGTATCATCTATTCAAAGAAAAGCTCAGTCTCAGACTTTTTGCTTATCTCTGCCCCAATTACTAATATGTAACAACAGACTGCTAAGTTTTATGTCTCCAGAAATAAATCTATGCTGACAAATGTTAACTAATCTCTACACCTGTCTACACATTGTCTACATTCCCATTATGACAAATGATGCGACTTGCCACCCTTACTAAACTTCTTTCTCTGACATTTTCTAAGGACTGAATAGTTTCCTTTACCATGTAAGTTAAAGGAAAGTAATCAGGACTACAACCACATTAGGAAGACTGTGAGAGAGCAACTGTGTGTGTGTGTGTGTGTGTGTGTGTGTGTGTGTGTGTGTGTGAGAACAGAGACCTCCCTCCACTGTGAGCATGAAGACTGAAATACTGATCTGGAATAGTAACTGCTCCCTCAGGCTCTGTGTTCAACATGATATTTTTAGGCTGTTGCTCTACAACACCTGGCTTCAACAACGTCTCATGCACAGTGAGAAAAAACTGAGGTGCTGGTCTGTCATCCCGCTCAGGAACGGTTTTAAAACCTGGAACATTTGCAAGAAAGGCGTAAGCATTTTTTGTTCTAGAACAGTACAGTCTCTGTTTGCTACTTTAACAATCAAACTGTTGATGCAGTCATCAGTGTACAGTATTTTTTGGCCTCGTGGGTCAAGATGAGCAGATGAGATATTTGAGGTTTCATGGCCAGATTTATTTCATCCTGGTAACTATGCTAACAACTGCAAACCAAAGAGATATGTGCCAAACGTTAATACAAGAGAAGTAGCTTGAATTAGAATGTCTTATTTATGATTTTGGTATAATAAACAGAACTAGTTAGAAATTTACAAGGATAAAATAAGCAAATGAATTTCACAGACAAATGTACCGAGTAACAGGTTGTACTGGTTTTGTTCTATTATAAGACCAAGAAAGTCCAGCAGGTAGTCACATTTAAGAAGCTGGAACCAGTGATGGTTGGTATTATTGATTAAAAATTACTCAATGAATTAAACACTTATGGAAATAGTTGCAGATTTTTATCTGATTAATGTTGCAGCTCGAAGACAGTATATGGTGTTTTAGTCTACATCTACACAGCTTGGAGTCGATAACAATGGTCAGATGTTATTGCAGTTTTTCATTAAGTTCAAGGATGTGTGTGTTTCTGTGCAGTAAAGGTGAGACATGTCCTCCTCTGTGGTGAAACCTAGAAGTAAAAACCCATACACAGCAGTACAGGTAGACCCAGACAGTGATTACATCACACCTGGAGCACTAGACCTGGAGCAGCTGTTCTGGACCGGCACTGGGGCTCAGTATGCACATGTCAACCAGGTGTGGCCCAATATTTACATCGGGGATCAGTGAGTAAATTCATGTAGAGATTGTTTCCCAGTTGTGCAGAACTCACGAAGACAGCTTCATACCTAGCTTGTGTGTGAAAACAGGAAAACTGCTCTGGAGAGGCCTGGACTGAGGGATCTAGGTATCACACATGTCCTGAATGCAGCAGAGGGGAAGTGGAATAACGTGCTGACTGGTGCTGATTACTACAGTGACATGGACATACATTACTATGGGGTAGAAGCTGATGACAAACCTACCTTCAACATCTCTCAGTACTTCTGCCCTTCAACCCAGTTCATCCACGAGGCTCTCAGCCATCCACAGAGTAAGGCCTGGAGAAAATCAAAACCTAAGATCATTCTCTGAAAAGGAAGTTGTTTTATTGATGTTTGTTCTAATGAATCTCTATTGTTCCTTCATTTTGTTCTAGACAAGGTGCTGGTGCACTGTGTGATGGGTCGGAGCAGGTCAGCGACTCTGGTCCTGGCATACCTGATGATGAAACATAATTTAACTGTAGTGGATGCTATTGAGCATGTGCGCCAGCATCGTTGTATACTGCCCAATCGTGGCTTCCTAAAACAGCTCAGAGTCCTGGACATCGCATTACAAGAAGAGAAGCTGAGACAAAAAAGAAAACTTCAACACCAATAGCACGCAACAGAGATGACATATGTCAGTGTTTATCACTTCTCAGGTATTCAACAATGTTCTTTATGTCTATTTAACTATTATATCCTATTATGCCACAACTGTCATGTAAGTCTCTTAAAAATGTTGTGACGCTAATGACGTAGCGATGTTCTTCAACATGAATGTTGTAAATAACTACCACCAATGTAGGCCAAAACTGGTAGTGATCAAATTGGCTATTCCACATCGTAGAACAAATAGAAATGGCCTGGCACAGATAAGAATAAAATGATCATATCTAACCTGGACCCAGAACTGCTTGTATCCAGCAGCGTGATTGTGATTCTGATAAAATGTAACGACTGACTGCTGGGTTGCAATTACTTCCAGTTCCTCAGATCTGCCCCTTTCTGAACCATCTTACATCAAATCGTCCATTTCAAAATTTCTTAAGGAGTGAACTGTTTTGTTTTCATCTACATATTGTGCATAATTAAAATTGTTCACAGAATGAAAAAAAAAAAAAAAAAAAAATCAGTTAATATAAAATAGAACAATCACAGAAAGTGAAAACACCATTAGGTCAACCTCATGTTTTATTTGTCAGATTTTAGCAATTTTATGGCTTTACACAACTTGACCACTACTGAGAACAGGATAAAACATCATCTAAGGCTTTTTGGTGTTTCTGAAAATAAAAAGAAACTGGCAATATAACAGAGACAGTATGCATTATTCTAATACTAACAGATATACATATTTCAAAACATCTGTCGTGCTAATCAAAAAACTGCATGCCATCCTGCATATTATCTACATTTTATATTATCATTGTTAGAGTATGTTTACAGTCATAATAGCTGTATTCAAGTATTCAGTGCTGTGCAGACCACAACACAAACTAGTAAATACAGAGGGTTTGAAATTTTTGGCCCCTTATCACACATGTGGCCCAAGCCTGAATTTGGTTTAGGTAAAATCTGATGAGGGGAAATTCAAATTCCCATTCTATTTAAATCTGATATAGAAAATCTGAAAGTCCTGCAGCTGGGTTACATACTTTACAAAAAGACCAAAATGCACCCAGAAACAACACAGACCACTAATTCAAGTGAAAAAAACAAAAAACAGGAAAGGTTATTTTCAATGCCCGCTATATTCCTGACTGAGAACATTCAAATACTATGATCTCTTTGTAACAATACCAACTACATGTATTTTTAGAAATATAATGTGTCCATATTTACCCCCATTAGCCACCTGTTGCTATCACTGGTCTGCCTCTGAATTTCCCTGTACAGACAAGTGCAGGTTCATGTACCACCTGTTAGACTTTGCTCATCACGACTTCAAACTTGTTAACATTTACAGAGAAAGACAAAAGAAAAGGCATTCATGACTACCAGCACATGTGCAAAAACAAAAAACAAAAGATAGCATAAGAAAAAACAACTTTCACTTTCTCATAAAAGTAACTTGTGAATATCATTGACACAGTACAGTTGACATTTGCCAGTGATCACAGGACTTATGGGGCAGAGGCTTTGACACATTTAAAACATGTGGATATTTGGTTTCATAACAGGCCTGTTAAATTAAAATTCTAAACTTAATCATCAATAATTAATCTTTAAAAAATTAAAACAATTACTGCACATTTTGATGCAGTATCCAAAATGTTCCTTAACGATATTATATTTGTAAGTCCAGTGTTTTGTGTAACGTGTCCTCCCATTGTGGAATTAGCCCGTCATGCTTTAATCCTGTCTCCAGAAGGAGGAAGGACTTAGATGTTGAATAGATGTTATCACAAGTGCTCGCAGCAGTATGATGGGTGTCAACAGTGTTAAAGCCAAAATACACTTAAAAGCAATCCTTAAAACAACTTTCTATGAAAACACATTTTTTTCCTCACTTAGATGCTTTATGTAAAGCAAAATATCACATTCCCTTGTGTTATCATGACTCCTTTAAGTTCATGAATATTTGATCAAATCCATGCTTTGGCTTCTTTGCTGCATGATCCTCTAGTGGCCTCCAGTGGAGAAAACAGGAACACATCAGGAGGCACCCAACCAACAATGGGTTAGAAATTATGTACTTATGAATGGAAATTGACAATCAGTTGGTGGTGCTAGGTAGTATTTGTATAAAATAGTAGTTTGTAGGTCAGAGTTGTGCATGTCAGGGTGAGTGTGAGGTTTCAGGCTGAAAGAAAAGTTATCCAGGAGTCTTCAATTGAAATCTGGGTTTTCAGGGAAGGTACAACCAGATTGCCTGATGATGACGTTGGCAGCGTAGTGTGCTGCCTTCACACACTGATTCGGTGGTTTTTCCTGGACCAGCTGAGATAAGAAACCTGCAGCAGAAAAGAAATTTTTTTAAAAAGACACAGGATAGATGCAAAAAAAAAAAAAAAGGAGTGAAATTAAAAAACAGGAAAACTTACCTCCTACAAAGGCATCACCTGCACCGTTTGTGTCAACAATGTCCTTCGGGTCGATTGGTAGTACAGGGAAAGTCTCAATCTTGTCACCTGAAAACCCATGAGAGGAAACATATTTGTACATCATAACTCTGCAAAAAGCAAGAAAAGAAAAGAAAAGAAAAGAAAAAAAAAACTCTTACTAAATTCTTACTTAGGGCCATAACAGTTTCTTCCTTCCCCTGGGTCAGCACTACAATCCTCTTTCTCTTTTTGTTGACTTTGGGTAAAGACTGGGCTTTCTTGGCAATTTCCTTAAGATCCTTGGTCTACAAACAATATAAATATTAACACAAAAGTTAATAAAGCAAAGACATGAAATATGTAGCCACTAACATACAAAATGAAACGACTTATCCACTTACCTCAAAGTCTTGCTCTTTGGCAAAGGCAGCAGCCTCCTGGGGAAACAAAAAGTCATGCTAATCATCAACACCTGGTGGACACAAAGCCCTGCAGAAGTATGTGCAGCGAATACGTAGAGTGTCTGAAGTCTGGCTTACAGTCTCATTGCCGAACAGCACGTCAACATAGGGCAGAACCTGCATGAGGTTGTCCTTGAAGACCTGGCAGATGAATGCCGCAGAGAGGTTCAGGCAAAACAGCTTGTTATTGTCAGATGCATGCTTTGCCACTTTTAGAATCGACTCCAAAGAGACAGTCAGGAAGAAACCCTGGAAGAAATGTATGACACTGGGTCAAGCCCGGCCTGCTTTTTATATTGAGATGGGGTCTAAAGAATCAGATAGTCAAGTCTTGAAGAGAAACTGCACTGGTATCTCTGGAAGTAAACAACACGACACACATCATGGTTTGTTAACAACTACTACTCACAGCTATATAGTAGACGTTAGCTTTTTCCACCCACTTCCAGTTTTCTTCTAGGTCTAGATGTTTATCCTTTTTATAACAGTTAGCAGCAGCCAGGTTAGCTACCAGAGACCTGAGAGGAGGAAACAAAAAAAAAAAAAAAAAAGAGAGAGATGAAGAGTTACAGATGGATTAGATTATAGTCTACATAAAATAATTATTTTAATTAGCCACCTGTTATCTCCAGTGATGCAAGCAGCACAAGTCCCTGTGGGCTCTTCATCTTGCTCATAGTAGTGGGCATCGATGTGGGCCTCCTCAGCCTTCTTCTTCAAGATCTCTCCAAACTTATCTTTGCCGATGCAGCCAAAGTATGTGCCCACTTTATGGGGTTCTTGGATCATCCACTACAGACAGACAGAGAGCAGGTCTGATCACCATCAGATGATGCTCACACGATAACTCTGATCACTAATGGCAACATTTTATAGTAGTAATTGACAGAGCAGTGATGTGGTGACAGTTTGTTTGTGACTAACCTGCGCAATCTTTATTGAGTTCTGTGTGGCTCCTCCAGCGTGGTACTCAACTTTGAACTTCTTCACTAGCTCCTCAAATCTACATACAAACATTTAATTCATGAGTAATTTTTCCAAAAGGAGATTCAATGGCAACCATAAAGTCTGTCAACATTAGCACCCCTGTTGTATGTGTGGTGATGGATGTGGCATGACAGCCAGTGACCTCATCTGTTGTCAGAAATTACTCTTTGCAGCATGCAGCTTCATATTTCTCCCTGGTAAAATATACAATACATGCATGAGTGCTCATTTATTACACTATTTGAATAACTTATGCCTGTTATGTAATGACTTTGAACAGCGCTTTCATGTTCTGTTTACAGCTAAAGCATCTCTAATTTGCTGTGTTATGATGTCTAAATATAGCACTCACATATGTGTTTGTGTGGTTTATTTGAGTGTTAGAGACAATGTGCTCAAACATGTCTCTGGAAACTACACCAGGCCCACTACTGTGGAAGGTCCTGAGACTGAGCCAGAGGTTGCAAAGGGGGAGACATCTGGGAGGTGGAGAAAAAAAAAAGAAGTGGGGCTGACTGTTGTTGAAAGAATCTCACTTTTCATTATCACTCTACAGTTCTTAAACATAATTACACATCTGCATGTATGAAATGTCATCCAACCTAAAAAATGTTTACAAGTGTAAATGTGAATATCTTTCATTATAACAACCCCTACTGCCAATGAGAGTCACAATAAACTAGTATAAACCTCTCAGTCACATGCTGCTCTCTTATCTCCTGCTGTTAAATGTTTGTTTTTTTGCTCTATTCTCAAAAGGACTGGGAGGTGAAGTGTCCTGGTTTGCTATTGGCTAAGGTCGTCTATCTGTATCTGCTGCTTTGCCATTGGCCATCTATAAAGAAACAGAGGTCATTAGTGGTGATTTCTGCTGTGTGCCTGTGCCTGTTTTGACCAGCCGCACTAGAGACAGTGGGAAGCAGACACAGAATGAATTCAGACATATTACTTTTTTCCTTGTGCAGACTACAGACCTAATTAAGTAGATGTCTAATATTTCTATCACAACTTACATTCGACAGGAAATCTTACAATATAGAAGATACTAACAGTGCTTTGTGTTTGTCTTCTGCCAGGATCTGGTCATTAGGTTTCAGAGCGTACCTGCAAATAATTAAAGAAGAAAAAAAAGGGGGCATCAGCTTCTCCAAGTCATCAGGAATGTGCAAATCAAACCCTCCTGTTTATTTTATCCTCTGCTTTATTCCTAAACAAATATCACAAATTGGCACTCATTCAAACATACAAGTTAAGGATCTGAAGTATGTTTTTGTAGGAAAGCACTGCAGACATAATGGTAATGCTGCCAAGTAGGTTGGTCACTCCTATGGAAAATATGATTCAAGAAATTATTCTTCTATTAAATCACAGAAAATAGCTTTAGGAAAATGTGAAAAAACTTTTATTATCCACCACCACAAACTCAAAACAAAAAAGAATATGTTGGTCAGTAATGCTTAAACAAGTGTAGTTTCCCCAAAAGCCAATTACAGGTGTAAGACACAATTCTAGTCATTCTTACTAGTGTAAGTAAGAGCGAATTAGAGCTGTGGTTGGCTGGTTTAGCTATAATCCTGGGGTTTATGCAAACTGTCTCAGTGTGGACTCTGAGCTGGAACTCAAAGGAGCCCTTTGCCCTGGTCAATTTGCTGTGACAGAACCAGACAAACTGATGTGTAGATTTATGCTGTTAGTGTTCACTAATTCAATAAATGCAGCATAAATTAATAAATAAAATAATTAATAAATAAATATATTAAAATACCTGAATTACTGGTACACAGGTAAGGATTTCTACTTTGCAGGAATACTATCATCTTAAACATCAAGTGAAGTCAAGTTGAGGGGCTGCACAAAACCACTCATATCTAATAATTAGGCTAAGAGTGCCAAGCTACACATTAGTGCATAAGTGCACACAAGCAAGCAGTGCAGGCAGTACATAAGACAATGTACAAGACAAAGGCACATTTAAGGACAGTGCAGTGCCATCCATGTGTTGTAAGCTAAAATGCAAAGTCTGGCTCAGACACAAATTAGCACCATTTGATCCAGAGTGGCTGCTGCAAGATGTTACTGTCCCACCATCTGGGACATCAACTAGAAATGTTGAGTTACGCTGGGTTTTTTGTGCTCTACCCACCGCAGTAAAGGCTTGGTCAATGTCAATTAACTACATTAAGAAATGATCATTAAGAAATACTCCTTCTTAAATTGATAATGTTCGTGTTCAAATTGTTGTTACAGGTGTTTATTAAAAACGGCATGATCATGAAGAAGCTGAAGTTAGTGGTGGGGAAGAACTCTACAGTAATATACAGCACCTCTCTAATGTTAACCTTTGAACAAAAACTGGCCATTGTCAATTTCACAAAGGAAGGATTTAATGCAACACAACACAGTGTATCTGCTGGACATAATAGCTCTGCTGAGGCTGATTATTAGACCGCCCTGCAGTTTCACATGCTCTGGTCTCTTGTATCATCATTATCTTGTATCCGTATTGATCAAATTACATCACAGAACCTCCTTCTCTTACAGTCAGCCTGTAGCAGTGGTGACTACACTCTCATTAATGTCCATATTTCACCTGATCGGCTCCTTACTGTGCTTTATATAGTCTTAACAACATTAGGCATCACACCTCTAACCAAATAGAACACGACGAGTAAAATAAGAGAAGGAATTTAAAGATCCATTTTTTTGCTTATATACAATTCCAGGGTCAACAGTGCAATGTGTTTATTAATGTTTAAATAATTTAAGTGAACTTTTGAGTCACCAGTGCAGTCCTTTAACTTACTTGTCCAAGAGGTCTTTGTCCACTGTTGCGCAGATGTCCAGTAAGGGGTTTCCCATCCCAAAGAGTGAATTAGGGCTGCAAAATAAAAGGCAAAGTGTTAGAACGAGAACAGCTTAGACAGCATAGATTAAATGTCTTTCTGTTTTACATTTGTATAGCTACATTAACTCAACTGGCATGACAGTAATAAAGGGAACATCTTGCAGAGGCCATGTCCTCCTGGCCTTTAGATTTTGAACCTGCTCTTGGTTGGTTGGTTCATTAAGATAGGTTGATGTATCTGTGTTTGAGCAGCCTGTTCTTTTCTGGGGCAAACAGTTGAGTACATATCCTCTGGAACTCATCTTACCCATCAGTAAGCAGTTACCGTTGGTGGTTTCGCCTGCAGCTGTTGCTATAAGCAAATACTAAATGTAACACTGCCAAAGCACCAGGAGATTATGGTGGCAGAACCCTGTTGCCGCCCTTATTCTTGCATGATAGTGCTTGATATCAACACAGCCTTGTCAGTGTTTCTGGGAACCCCCCAGGTGGAACGAGTCTTTGATTACAGTCGCCCTGCCAGATGCCATCTCCACATGAACATATGCTATCTTTTTTATAATGCATTTAGTGCAGCACAATGAGGTAAAAGGGAAGAAGGCTTTTGAGAAAGAGGAGAAACATGCAGACGCTCAGCAGACATGAATTATCCTGCTCATTGAACAACAGAAAATACATCTAGCCAGCAGGTGACACACCCTTTGTATCATTTCCTAAAACACACATCTTCCAGGATGCAGTCAGAAGATCACTAGGCTGGTGCAACCAATTACACTGACACCAAGTCTGCATTTAATTCAGTTCTCCATATATCATCATGGTCTTACCTCACAGCAGACATGGTGTCCCTTTGTGTACCAGACCTGTTGAGCAACCTGAACCGGCTCAGAAAGAGCTCAGCATACAAAAACTTAAAAATTTGAGCTCAGCTCTAAAGCATATCGATCTTCGCCTGCAGCCACAGCTCCTCCTACTCGAAACTGATTGGAGGCATCAGATGGAGGAAGGGCCAGGAGAGTCTGCCTCTCTCCGGTGATTGGCTCGTCTTGCAAAGTCAAGCCTCGATTAACTGTCTTTTGAAAGCACATTTACTTCGTCAGAAATATGCTGATGGCAGATACCATATCAATACAATAGCCGTTTTCATCTTATCTGAATAAGTGAAATCGCCGAATGACGCCAGTCTGATTTATTCAAGGAAAAAGGCACCAAAACACTGCACATCCCCGGCCACGTGACCGGCTCGGATTTCACTGTTTTGGCTCCCAAAACCAGGCCAGTTTTCTCTGCACCAAACAGGGGAGCAAACCCTGGCACGGAATAATGAAAGTATTTCTTTCTGCAGCTTTGAAACATGTAGGGGGAGGTGGTTATCTAGACAGATTTAGATTAGACATGAGCACACCTATCGAAACAGAAACTCTGGAGTTAGCGTTAAACGACGTTATTAGACAGCAGCAGCGTCTGAAAGCTCACGACTAACTTCCGTACAGAGCTGAAGACTACCGCCACATGGAAAGCCCTTTCACCAGCAGTCATAAAAGACAACTAGCGTTAGTTATACTCCCCGACTGCGGCGGTCACATTATCATTAGTTAATCGTTTCCAGACACCCGACGTTTTAACCTCACCATTTCATACACGCATTCATAAAGCATCCATGTTAACACTGTAAACTGAAGGTTTCACTTAATTAGCTAGCTAACGTTCAAACAACCCAGAGGAGCGAGGTGTGTGTGCCCACTCAGCAAAAACACAGTTAGCTAAGCTTTAATTTTTTATTTTCACCTTAATTTGGCTGGAGTCTTTTTGGTCGGAGTGTCTGCCTCTCCATCCTCCGAAAGTTTAAGTTTCTTTGCCTTTGGTTCTTCAGAGGCCATGGCTAACGGAGCGGAGCACGCTGACACACTTTCACCGGCAACAAAATGCGGCCGAGCTAAAACCGTCCACCGGTTGGTCGCCCCGGGTGCAGCCTGGCAGGCAGCCGTTAGTCCTCCGAATGACGTAATCACGGAGCTCCACCAATCAAACGCCTCGCATGCCTGAAATGTCCCCACCTCCTTTCTCAGCAGCGGCAGCAGCAGCAGCAGCTGCGGAGGAGACAGGTTTATTTGTGCAGTAGCTATAAAGGTAAGACTCACCAAGGACAAGGCGAGATATAACAACACACTGGAAATATTAAAACATAATGAATGCTATAAATAGATAGGATAGAGTTCCCTTGGTGAAAAAAAAAATCAGTAGTCACAACTTAATAATGAGGTAGTTAATGTGTCGTGAAAAAATAATAACTACGAGATAATAACCCATGATCACAAGGTAGTAAGGTGAAGGAGAAGAGTTAATAGCTGTGGCCATAATAATGGCTGATTACAAAACAATCACAATCCACTGCAGCTCTGCTGATGACCAGCTACTACTCGCCACCCTGATGTAAAACATCTTTAATATATATTTAGCGCACATGTGATATCATTGCCAAAGGATTTTTCAAATATCGGTACAGCACCTGTCATAGTGGCCTACATACACAACTTTATTCACTCTATATTAAACAGCAAAACTAAAACAAGCACATAAAAAGAGCTTGACCACAACATAACCTATATCGCATGCCAATATATGCCATAGGAATATTTTTTCTGAATGTCACAAGAGCGGCTCCATAAATACACGTGGAAACTTAAACAAAGTTAAATTTATATGTGGGATTAGCTGCAGGAGACGAGGCATGACCGTGGGAATAATGAGGCGAATACCTGCACGACACAACTCAGGGCAGGAAAAGCCAAGAAGTCACACGCAGTACCGGCGAGTAGCTGCCCGAAAACATTGCCTGCTTAGAAAACGTCAGAAACTTTGCACTGAAAGCGCCGATCAGGTTGACTTTAGAGTTACTTAACACTTAAATTGCACGGTATATATTTTAACACATAACTATATGTATGTAAATCTCATCTTTTTGATTTGTTCATATATGATCAGAGCTTTTTACGTGCGCATAGATCTGCAGGCGAGTCTCCAGCAGCTCATTCAGTTTTGCCATATCGGCACCAAGGAAAGTATTCCTGCACAGTCAACTGGAGTTAGCAGGTAAAAGTTTAATCAGGCCTTGAAACTTTGTATACAGTATCTCTTATTTGGAGCTTTCCTGTTGCTGTTCTCCAGTATATTTATTTTTAGCATTAAGATGCAGATGCTAGAAATGTCCGAAGTTGCCAGTCGATTAAGGTTGAAGTTAGTTTGGCTTCTTGACAGTAGGGAAATGTTGATAACAAGAGACTCTACTTTACAATTATATTTGCTCTGCTTGGATTAGTGGATACATGAGGGACAGATGTTTTAAAACTGCTGATGTAATGTCACTCAGAAACAACCAGAGTAACAGCAACAACAACAACAACAACCACAACCACCTCTTTGTTGCAGCTGAGATGATCCACAGTCTGTTCCTGATTAATCACTCTGGAGACATCTTCCTGGAGAAACACTGGAAGAGTGTCATCGGCCGGAGTGTGTGTGACTACTTCTTTGAGGCGAAGGAGAAGGCAGTGGACCCTGAGAATGTGCCCCCTGTCCTGCAGACCCCTCACCACTATCTCATCAGCATATACAGGGGCAAGCTCTTCTTCCTCTCAGTCATCCAGACTGAAGTCCCTCCACTGTTTGTCATCGAGTTCCTTCACAGAGTGGCAGACACGTTTCAGGTGTGACTGAATCCCGGGTTTGTTTGGTCTGTGGTTCAGGTTAGACCTAGTGACCTGGAAAGTGCCCTGGTGTGGTTTATTGCAATTCTTTGTTAGCAGTGTGGTTTATTGCTGACAAACAAGATGTGCTAGAGCTGAAAACCTAATTTTACAATGAAAAATGCCAAATATCCTCTAGTTCTTTGCCTTTGTCAAACATCTGCTATACAAATATGATTTTTTATTTTTAATCCTTACTTTTTTTGTGAAAATTTTCCTTATGGGGCTTTGAAAATGAATTTAAATGGGACCATATGAGAAGTTTGGATATCAAAGATTGTACCTTACAGACTTGTGACACCTCTGATGAGGCATTGCAAGTAGGCACTAGTTTGGGAAACATTGTTTTATATGATAGGAATATATTTAGTATTTTATTACAGTTTATAGAGACCATGATTAAATTGTCAATTCAAAACAAGAATTGTATGAAACAGTATTGAGAAATGGTTAGTAGTTGTAGTTCTAATATACACTGAGATACATGTGATCCAAGTCTTAATATACTTTGTTAAACTGAGTTGTAGGGTGTCTGGCCTGGTGTAACTGTCAAATCTAATCTGATATTCTACCAAAGCCATAGCTACCATAGCTTGTTTCCTTAGTATAACAGGTATTTTTGTCGACAGGACTACTTTGGAGAATGTTCCGAAGGTGTAATCAAGGATAATTTGGTGACGGTGTATGAGCTGTTAGAGGAGATGTTGGACAACGGCTTCCCACTAGCAACAGAGTCCAACGTCCTAAAGGAGATGATCAGGCCTCCCACCATCCTGCGATCAGTTGTCAATACACTCACAGGTAAACAGAGGTCACCTGTCTAGACTTTGTCAACCCCTGCATACTTATTATTGCTAAAGCAAGTTTCAAATAAAATCTGCAATGTTTGTGTGCACATGAATTTTTTTTGCCTTTGTTTTGTGTATTTTGCAGGAGGGAGTAATATTGGTGACACATTACCAACGGGTCAGTTGTCCAATATCCCATGGAGGCGGGCTGGTGTTAAGTACACCAATAATGAAGCATATTTTGATGTCATAGAGGAAATAGATGCAATTCTGGACAAATCAGGTACCAACAGCTGCTTGATTGATCACCATAGCTGAAGACTGCTTTCATGGAAGAAATGTTGGTTGTAATTGGATTTGGTTGCATTTCAAACATATTTGTATTTCCTTTCAAACCTTCCTGTTCAGGGACAACAGTATTTGCAGAGATCCAAGGTGTAATTGAAGCCTGTGTGAGGCTGACTGGGATGCCTGACCTGACTTTGTCCTTTATGGTGGGTTCATGTTTTTCTCTCCATGCTTTCATGGGGTCTGTAGCTCTCGTGTAAAATTCACACACTGTTGCTTATCGACAACAGAATCCTCGTCTTCTCGATGACGTGAGTTTCCACCCTTGTGTGCGGTTTAAGCGTTGGGAGGCGGAGCGTGTTCTCTCTTTCATCCCACCAGATGGAAACTTCACACTCATGTCGTATCATGTCAGCTCTCAAAAGTAAGCAACTTTATGGCTTATTTCATAATTAAATAAAAAAAAAAAACAGAAAACATGAACAAATTTGTTGCTGGGTTATCTTGTAAACACAAGACGATTGCGGCCTCATTGCTGGTCCCAACTATTCCATGTCACTGAGGTCAACTCTTTCTGTTTTCTCTGTCAGTCTTGTGGCCATCCCAGTGTATGTGAAGCAGAACATCAGTTTCTTTGAGACGGGATCTTGTGGTCGCCTGGACATCACGGTCGGACCCAAGCAGACCATGGGGAAGACAGTGGAGGGCTTAATGGTCACAGTCCACATGCCTAAAGCCGTGCTCAGTGTCAACCTCACAGCCACACAGGGAAACTACACCTATGACCTCACTACCAAGGCAGCCACCTATATACATTATAATAAATGAATAAGTTCCAAGCATTTTGTTTTATTGTGTATTTTGAGCATGTCTTATGTTTTTGTAGGTGTTGGTTTGGGACATTGGGAAACTGAACCTCCAGAAGCTTCCTAACCTGCGAGGCAGCCTGAGTATGCAGGTGGGAGCCCCTAGGCCTGAGGAGAACCCCTCACTCAACATTGACCTGAAGATACAACAACTTGCCATATCTGGTAAACTGAATCTACTCTGTCCCTTTCTTCCCGTTGTTTTTCTTTAGCTTTGTTGTTATGGTAGCAGCAGTACAGTGTTTGCTGTCATGCACGTTCTGGTTAGAGCTAGCTATTTAATTTTGTATTTTAAGTAATTTCTGACTTTGCTTCTGTCTCCTTTGTGCAGGTCTGAAGGTGAGTCGTCTTGATATGTATGGAGAGAAGTACAAGCCATTTAAAGGGGTCAAATATCTGACCAAAGCAGGAAAATTCCAAGTGCGGACCTGAGTAATGACTATCACAGTCCAAAGGTCAACAATCCAATGTGCCAAATAGTCGGTGAGGTCATCACCTCTCTGAGTCAGCTGTCAAATAAGTCTTACATATCCTCCAGCTCATTGATTTGATGAATGATTTTGCTTTCTAACAGTTATTTATTATGTGTTTGGCATTACATAAATGTAACTGGATAGTATTTGTGGCCTGTAAAGGGAAGCCTTAATAATCAAGGTGAACTTGTTAAAGTGCTATTAGTTTATATCCAGTTTATATGAACCATTCCTTAATTTTTCAGCTATTTCTGCATATATGTTTTTGTTTTATCTAACACTTTCTGAGTGTTGCCTGAGGGGGATATTTTGGTTTTAAAAGGGACACTCACAGCTCACAACCTTGCTCCTGACTACTATACTGTCCTACTTGCATGTTGTTGCCTGAGAGTAAGCAGCTATGCCTTTGAAAACCTATTTTTACATAAATGACGTAGCCAAGTTTTATACTTATATATCCACATATATACATATGTTTTTTTTTAAAAATCTAGTATCTGCTTTCTGAGTAGCAGCAGTGCATTTTGAAGCACTGTCTTTAGTGCAGGAATTTTTGCACATATTGACTCTTTAATGTGGCCTTGTAAGGGTACGTCAGAGTGCTTTGTAAAGCACACACTACAGCACAAACTTCATTTTGGAGGCCTGAGAGCTAACAAACACAGGTTGAATTATGGAGGGTGTGTAACATTCCTCAGTGCCTAGAAGTGAAGTAATGATTCAGGCAGTGTGTTAGGGAACAATTGTGTAAAAAGCACACAGGAATAGCCAAGCCCCTCACATAATCTTGAAGGCAACTTCTTTTCTCAGCACAGCATTTGCACAATCAATTGTCCACATGGAAAATACTACTTAAAGCTCTTGTGTGTAGTTGAATCTGCATTGTAGTGTATACGATGTCTTATAAAACCTTTTAAAATGTCTTGGTTTTATGTGCTTCTTTCTTATACGTTGCCAGGATAAACCTTGTTAAATAATTATAATTAATTATTATAAGATTACAGTGAAAATGATCACATATATTAATATCATTCTCTTATTCACTTATTCTGATTACTTTGAGAATCATTTACTTTTTTATCTTAATTCTTGTTCCCCTGCTTTTATGTTGTGGCACCAAAAAAGTAGAGGCCGACTCCAGGCATCATCATAGACTTTTATTCTTCCAAGGCACAGCAGATGTGTTGGCAGGGCTAGAAGCTATCAGATTACATTCAAGGTGTTAACGAACAAGTACACAAGAACTACACCCTGTCACTATCAATGAGGGATCAGTGACTGCTACATGCTTAGTAGGCCCAAATACATTTTTTTTAATAGTTTCGCAATTTGTGCTGCTATTTAGAGCTGTGTCCTCGACCATCACAAGGACAACTCAGTTATAATGTTTCAGTGACGAGGCTTCACACATACACACAGGCACACGTGGACAAACTCTCCTTTTAACTATTAAAATTGGAAAGCTGTTGTCAAAAATAGGTAATAAAACCTGATACTGAAACTGTTTAGTGGCCTGTCCAGGGTCTCGTCTGCCTCCTGCCCAGTGTAAGGGGAGACTGGCTACAACCCCACCATGACACCTCTACAGGATAAGGTGTATAGCTAAATAATGGAAATACTGTTTAGGGAATGAATATGTGCATTCACTCATCTGGTTGAATGTAATAATTATTTACCAGTCGAACAATCTTAACACTCCTTTTTAACAGTTTTTGATCTAGACCTTAAAAAAATAGACTATAGACCGGCATCAATCACGTATAAAGGTTTTTGTTCTCAAACCACCAGGGCTCTTTAGAAAATGTGTTGCTTCAGAGCAGTCATTGTGATGAATCTCACTCATGGAGAAAAGTCTATGTCTGTTCAAAATCATAGGTTTTAAAACTGAAAACTGAAATTAGAAAATTTTTGAAAAAACAAAGCAACAAACCTTGTACAGAGACAGCACAGAAACAATGCATTATTAATAGCTTAAAATAAAAAGCAGGAGAAAATATTCTCTTGGCTAAAAAAGAGAGAAAGGGTCTGTTGTGTTGAGAGAACAGCTTATAGTAATAAACAAATCCTTTGGTGTTGTTCACTGTGAAAGGTAAATAAAAACAAAACTCACATTAAAAACAACTAACCTTGACTTTAACCTTACCGTGACTCATACTACCACTGTCATTTCGTCTATTAAGTTATCAACCTTTCTGTGTCAACAAAAAAATGCATATTTTCATTGACAGCCATTCATGTCTTTTTCGATTATACAATCACTTTTGAAACAGTATCATCCGCGCAACTTTTAATCCAGAAGACGTTTTAGTTCTTCAAGTATGAACATCACTGGGCGGCAGTGATGGTGTATCGTCTTTGAATTCGTAGAACTATGGTTATTACCAAAAGTAAACCTGAAGAGAGGAGAGCTCCCCAGCCCCACACAAGACTCTACACTTTAGTGTCAAACTCTGTGAATAAAGCTTATAGCTGAGTGTTGTCTATAACACAAATAATTACTGTATATACAATAGACAATAAGAAACTCACTTGAAAAACTGAATGAAAATTAAATGTCCTCTTGGGGATAATATCATGTCATCATTGTGTCTTTAGAAAATAGAAAAAATTTTCATGCAAAAAATATATACCTGGGATTTGGATAAACACAACATACCAAAAATATATATTAAAAACTGTCTCCGATTAGCCTGCGTGCTTCCACAGTTACAGATAAAGGGAACTGGAGAGCAAAGCTGAACTCACTCCACTAAATGAAACCTGCTCAGTGCCAAACCTAACGGTACACACACCCGAACTACAGCAGAGGATGGATCAAAATCACCTGCAGTTTCAGTGCACATTCAAGAGCTAATGTACACTTTTTTTTTTTTTTACTTGAGGTGTGAGCTATATCAGTGCCACGTTCAGAGTGTTACTAGTTTCACTGTTACTCATTGGTACCAGGGGGTCTTGCGAACCCAACGTAGGGTGAATCCTGCATCTGTGCGGATCTTGATCGAGGCTGCTTCTGCTTCTCTGACAGTCTCCTTCACCGACTGCATCAGATTCTGGGCGTTATGCACCAACATCTCTGTAGCCTGGATGGGAATAAAGTGAAGTTCGTAACAGTATTCAGATCTTTTACTCCATTACAAATGAAGTCCTGCATTCAAAATCCTGGTTTCAAATGTATTACATTATAAGCTGTCACACTTAATCTTAAAGCGTCATCACATTAAAAACACTTATTTTTGTGGAACAGAAGTATAAAACAGAATAATGGAACTACCAAAGTGTATTTATAGTTTCTGAGTAAATGTACTTTGTTGCATTCCACCACTGTACGTTACTGGTGAGGCACTAATGTGTGTACCAAAAGAAAAAGTTGTTATCAGTGCATTCCAACAAGTTAAGTGCAGTTTTGTGAGTTTACCTGCTCTGACTCCTCTTCACTAATATTTGTTCGGCCCAGCATCGTGGCTTTGACAGTAGAGAGGATCTTCAGCTGAGTACTGATGGTTGGGATTCTTTCACACACCTTTGGAGTGAGAAACATATGTTAATTATTTTCTGTACAAGAGTGGAGTATGTGTTTGTGTTTGTATGTCTTTACCTGTAGCAGATTAGTTCTGATGCGTCTGTCAGTGCACTGCTTGGCCACTTCCTTAGCCAGTCTTGTTACCTCATCCGAGGCCTTGGCGATGTCCTTAGCACACTGAATCAGCGCTCGCTTGTTCCCGCTCCCACCACGCACCAGCCGAGACATTTCTGCCATTAGCAGTGCCATCCGCTTGGCTGCTGCAATGATGTCATTACCCTGTGAAGAAGGGGGAAGATGTAGAAGAGGAAAGGTGTGAGCAGGATACTGGAGATGAACATGGATTTGGATAAGAGATGAGTCATGTTTCCACACATTTTTCTGATAATGATCAGAATGCAGAATAGTCAGAAGTGTTATCAAACACCAAACAAATTTTAGTGCTTTGTATAAATTGAATCTGAATTACAAAAGCAAAACAGGCACTAATTTTACAAGTGTGTTTAGCAGAAAGCTGCATGCAGTGTTGGTGCAAGTTAGCACAGAAATTCTAAAATGTATATTCATAGTTGTCTCCCTCACATTGCAGTCAGACTGAGATTAGTTTCCATGAGGTGGTGTTCCCATCGTGGGAGTGATCAGTACACACCCTGAGGCTGAGAAGCAGAAGCAGTTGATCAAATCGGGCAAGCAGGCAGTCTAACGTCAAAGCTACATCACCCAGTGGTCTTTAGGAAACTGTCATCATTGGCTTCACAGGTTAGCCAGGCAACGAGTGATTGGCAACAGCATTAACAGAGAGATGGAGCACTGGGCTCCTGCTTTAAACCATTTTACCTGATCATGAACATAAGGGACGGACTTGTGAAGCCAGCACCAGTTTATCCGTGTTGTGCAACAAACAAACTTGCATTCCAGCATTCCTTGACCTTTAGTGCAACCTTAACATCATCCGCATAACTGTGTGTCAACCATGTCTGTGTGTGTGATGCAACAACAGTTAAACAGCAGTCACAGATGGTTGGAAGTTTCCATAGTAGTGGCATATGCAGAGCTCATTGTTTGCACAGCCACAGTGACTGTCACCTAGTAGTCCAAAGGGTGTTTCTTAGTCCAGCAGGGCTTTTCTTGTGCTGTGCGTTTGTGTGCTTGCATGCGTGTGTGTGTGTTTGTACGTAGGGTCAAACAGCACTTTGTGATGCTTCCAGCAGCCCAAAACACTTGGAGCTATTTATTGTGTGTGCGCTCATGTGCATGTATGTGCGCAGACCTTGCTGGACCACTTGCGCGCCTCCTGGTGGAGAGACTGGGCAGCTGCCAGAATGGGTTGATTGACAGGCTGGTTGGAGGGCATCATCAGCAGTTCTGGCTCATAGTCATCCTCACCATCAGTAAACTCATCTTCATCATCTACCTCCCTCTCCTCTACAGCCTCCTCATCCTCAGGCTGAGCAGGGCAGGGTGAGGGGTGTTGGTAGTGATTGGAGGAGCAGGATAGATTGGGATGGAAAGGAAAGGGAGGGAGGCAAAAGTGGGTGGGAGGAGGAGGGAGAGGAGGAAAACAAGAAGGAATGTGAAGAAGGGAAGGAGGAAAAACCAGGGATTGCCGGAGGGAAGGAAGCATGGGAAAAGGAGGCATTTAGTACAGTATGAGAAGCACTGGATGAAAGAACAGAGGACAGGAGCCTTACAGGAGGACGAAGGGGCAAATACAGGCACTGTGACAGGGCAGGGTGAGGGGAGATGAAACTGCACGCACAGGCAAAGATGGTTTTTGTGGAAAACAAAAGAGGAAAGAGGAGCTGGTGTGGGCAGGCAGCAGCAGGATGATGTGCCTACTCTGTAGCTGTGGCTGAGCTAACAATTTGTAAAGCACGTGTACAATCAAACTAAGCCTACCTGTAACCAAAACCAATAGCTGGTATCTTTCTGTTATATTTAGGAGTATAGTGGTGTGTCAATGCTTTTATTTTGGGCTTGGTTTCCAAAGACACCTCTGATGTACAGGTGTAAAAAAGAGAGCAGAGAGCTCAGAGAGCTAAAGAGGGGCAAATGGCTATGTGCTTCACAAAGTGAGTGAGATGGCATTACTCCTGGACAATCAAGGATTACAGTATATAGACTGAATAACTGCTCTTTCACACACAAACACATGAACCCACATACAGAATACAGACACCATAAACATTGAAAATATGTAAATATAGTGCACCTCTTTTCCACTTCTACTAAAGATGTCTGGATCCACAGAAGACTCTTTTATTTACTGTGTGCACGTATACGTGCTTATGCATTGAGCCATTAACAAGCTTATAAGATGGCCTTGAACAGATGACAGTTTCCAGCTTCCCTCTGAAATTGGAATCGAGCCACTGATCTCCACATTTCAGGATCAACATGATTTCAAGAAAAATGTCATTTCTTGATATTCTTATATGAGGTAGGAACTTCCTCCTTGAACGAAGTGTGTTATAGCCAGTAGAGAGAAAAATTAAAACTGTGCGATCATTTCAGTCATCTACTGTAATAACATTTGGGACATCGCCAACCATTATTTTATTTCACCCAGAACTGTATGTGTGCTATCAATTTTAAATTACACATTTAATTGGGTGAACATGCAAACTGTATGTTTCAGTGTTTAGATGTGTTTACAGTGTTTGTGTGAACTGACCTTGCTGGACCACTTGCGCGCCTCATCGTGCAGCTGCCTGGCTGCCACCATCATGGGCTCGCTGAGCACCTCTCCAGCTTTCTGCTCTGGGAACTCCTCATCTTTCTCCTCTGGAGGAGGGGGCCGAGGCGGGGGCACCTCACCTTCTGGCAAAGGGGGCTTGGGTGGTGCCTGCTCATCACTGACCTGGAAAATGCACACGCAGATGCACATCTTACCTATAGATGTGTTTTAAAGCAACAGGAGGGCTATGTGTGTTGTATAAAGCCCCTTATAGTATTAAAAAAAATTACTTAAGAAATTACTTAACTTTAATACAAATAAAAACTAATCATAATAAAAAATAATTTAAAACAGATATAAGCCAATTAAAGCATCTCCTCTGGCTGGGTATTTGTCCCAAAACATGTGTGTTTGTGGAACACCCAATCACCAGTGAAAGGAATCTAATTGAGAAAGCAGATTTGAGGTATTTTTTAGTTTTATGTATATTTTAACCAATAACACAGAGTTTGATATTTCCAATTATGTCTGAGGGCTGCAAGCACTCACCAGTCATCTCCTATAGGACATTGAGCACATCCACTGAATCCATTAACAATTCAAAGCAATTCATATTAAAATCGTATTTTTTCACTAGCCCCATCTTTTTTTAATTCCTTGATTTTTAGTGGTTGTAAGGAAGTGTGGGTTATTCAAAGGTCTACTCTGGATAATAGGGAATGTGCGCCTTTGAATGTGCATACATGGAGCTGGTCCAGGTCAGGAGGTGGAGGAGGGAAATCAGGCTCCTGAGGTTGGAAGGCTTCCCTAACTTTTCCTACTGCAGCCAGGATCCTGTGACATGAGTCCAGGTAGGCTTTCTGCAGGGCTATGGGTTAAACATCAGGAAAGAAAATAAGTGAATAAAACTGGGTCACTTTGTGTAATGCAGAACATGTGTTTGCACAGTGTATTCCTGTACCTTTATCTTGTATGTTCCCAGCCACTGCCTTGGCATCCATCACCATGGGCGAGATGGTGTGTGAGAGGATGTCTGATGCATGTTTCACTGTGTCTCTGAATCGCGGATCTTCAGAGTTCTCCACTTCCCTTTTAGCCACTAGCAGGACCCGATTAGCTCGTCGTGCTATGCTTGTTGCCCCGGCAACAAGCATTTGGGGCTGAACATTTGCCATAGCAACTCGGCATTTGTCGATGTCTTTCTTTATAGCCTCCTCAGAAGCATCAAGCAGAGACTTGGTGTCGATGGCCTCGTCCACCAGACCTGAAGCCACAGAGAAAAGCACAGACACACACACAGATTAACCTCTCTGTAAGTCACATCTCATGTGCTAGTGTGTAAATGGAGTTTGGGAAGTAACAAACAAATGCTGAGAAAATCGTTACCAGTGAGTCTCTCCACATTGTCAATCCACTGGTTCTTCATGGTATCAAAGTGCTCGTATGCTGCTTTGTTCCCAGGATTCTTCAACAAGATCCGTGCAGCAGACGTCACCTGGACAATAACAAATATCTCTCACTGAATGGCCGACCCTGACAGCTACATGTTTCATAAATGTATGCAAGTGTGCACATTATGGACAATCAGACAAACAGAAGCACCTGTGGTGTGAGCTCCCTGGCATGTTTCACAGCAGCATGTATCCCCTCTACCGTGGTCTTATTGGCAGTGCCCACAGCAGCAGCCTTCTCTGCGGTTGCCCCCAGTCGACCTGCGTGAGTCTCGAAGTTCCCTGCACGTTCCTCAAAAACCTACACCAAATATTAATATTGGTATAGTCAGACTAAAAACTCAATCATCCTCTATAATTTGCTTTCTTTTTCTTTACACAGGCAACATCTGAAAAAAAAAGTGTAGAGTCAGTAGAAATGAGAAACTAGAAGATTAATTGCTGCAACCCAATTTGTAGTTTACCAACCTCCTCCCTGTTGGGAGCATCAGGAGGAGCAGTTGCAGCCACAGCTAGAAGTTTGATCGGGGTGGTGGTGTCACTGAAAACATCAGATACTTCCTGGGTCATCACCTCCTGCATGTGCTGCCTCAGGTCCTGTATAAGCAGAGTGTGTCATATTAGTCCACTAGATGGAGCTCTGCCCCCATACTTTCAATAATAGCAAACCCACATGCATCATGTATTCATACCCAAGACTACATAGTTTTTATAGCTGAACTATTGGCTCAATTGGAAATATTATAGATGTCTTGTGCATCCTTTTATTTACATTACCCCAAGGTTTAGCCTTACAAATTATATATATATATTTAATAACTTTCTTTACTAAAATTTACAGTATTGTCTGTGGGTCTGAACAATGTTTGGCTGCAGAGCATACATTTTTAATCATAATGGGGTTTAAACTTGAGCATGGATTCATTTATACACTCGTGTATTTGTGAGACTGTTGATGTACCTTGAGGCTGTCCTGCAGTTGTGCCGCTATAGCTCGTGCATGAGGGGCTTCAGCCTCACCCCTGCCAGCCATGTCTGCCAAAGAAGTCATCAGGGCCTCTGTTCGGTCACACCGTCCAATCATATCCTGTCGATATGGGCCTAACATGCCTCCTGCCAGCCTCCTCCCTTCCCCAACCATTCCTCTGATTGCTGCCTGACCTGTGGAGAGTCCAGGGCAAAAGTCATCCTCACATTACATCTGAGTATGCATTACCACATTGGTGTTAAATAAAAATCCAGACACAAGAATTAAAGGCCCTCAGATAGACAACTCTAAATTGCAGAACTGTGTTTTGTACTGATTGGGAACATGTTCTTAAAAATATCACAAGAAGTGAGAAATTACATGGTTCATATTTCAAGTAACTTAGAGGATAAATTAGAGGATATCCTGGCATATGATGACCTCATTCAGTTTCCAAGTTATTATTTGATTATTATCTGTAGTGTCTCATTATATCTCAGTGTACCTGTGTTCCACTGTAGCCTCTCATATTCTGAAGCATGTGAGAAAATAGGAAACAAATAAATGACAAAACAGGAATAAAGTAAGAGGTATAAAACAAATACAAACAATACAATACCTGCGAAATTATTAAGCAGGCCATGTTAGTCATTCAGTGAGTGATGCATTAATGCATTAGATACATCACTGTAGGCATTTAAGGAAATGGCACCAGTCACCAGCAGTTATTTCTGTACCACACTCAGACATGTTTCCTCACTCAGACAATTTGTGAGCTACTCATGGACTGCAAACACCTCACATATTTCAATATCCTGTAACTGCCAGCTAATCGCAAAAAGTCCCAAGGTACTGCATTAACACACCCTCCATCACCCAAACAGGCTGACAAAAGGCCCGGAAGGTCAGATCGTTTATTTTTGGACCAAACTACTACATCATCCTTCCCTAGAGCTGTCATTCAACCTCGCTCACCTACTCCTCTGTCATCTACTCCAGGGTTATTCACCCAGCGGAGGGCCTGCTCCAGCTTGCCCTCCAAGGTGACGGCAGGCCTGGCTGGTCTCATGTTGGCCACAGCCCGGTTGGTTTTGGACTGCAGCGTCAGCAGTGCTGCACCAATCTGTTTTGCCAAGGCACGGGCCTCTGGGCTGTCACCTTTACCCCTGAGACAATAACAAGTAGAATGATGGTTGATAGAAAAACAAAAAAAAAGGTCTTGAAATAAACAGTTAAATGCAGATAGCCCGTCAAATTTACAGCACCACTCCCGTGTCAGACACCATCCTTAAGGGAAAACAAAAACTGTCAAAGGCTGATGCCACTTTTTTATCTGCTTGTATAAACAATTTTTGTGTAACTGGATATAAAGATAAAATTCTTGTATTGTATTGTAATGTTTGTATTTCTATTTTAGGTATATATGTTTTATCATTAGACACAAAGCAACAGGAAATTATATTAGTAAATACTTTTTATGAACTTAACAATTATTAACTTATCTAAGGACAGAAGAATGAAAATATTTATATTCTGAACAAAGTGTATTATTTTGAAAGATTTCCCTTGTACAGTTACTTTTTATAGGCTCATACAGGAATGATCTAAATGCAGTCATATACTGTATTATATTTTAGATGAAAAATGGACCTCAGCTCTGTTTACAGTTGTATTTACCTTTGGTTTCCTTTATTGCTCAATACATCCAGTGGAGGTGCAGTACCGAAACTCACCACACTACAGTGCCATCTAGTAAATTAACAGTTAGTAAGCCAATGACGTAGCGATCAAACTGGATTTGAAATTTACTTGAAACTCAGTGGCAAATGACTGGCATAAATACCATAGTCCCCTCTCTTCACCACCATATTCAAACAGTTAGAAACCTTATGGTAGGACTGAAGCCCGAGATTGACAGGCAACAACACAGGTAAAATATTCCATCTATTTGTGGCAAGTGGTTGCACTTTGAGCCTGGAAAAAGAGGGTCTCAGAATCACTTAAGGCATTTATAAAACATCATTGGTCCTGCATGTGTCAGAAGAGGGAAAGCGTACTGTTTGCGTAGTTCCCCGAGTCTGGCAGTGAGTCCTGCAATCTCGCTGATTGAGCGCAGGATATCATCCCTCTCTTTGGGGTCTTCGCACAGATCAGCAATGCGTTTGGCCTCTGCTAGTAGCATTCTGATGTTTTCCTCCCCTTCAGGACCACCATTAGGATCAGCCAGCCATGCCTAAATAATGCATATGCTGTATGTGGCTTACTTGTTTCATGATGAAAGAAGTAACATGAATCTAAAAAAACAACACAAGGAAGCTTCAAGAACAGGATCATGCTACTAAATACTGTATATTCGAAGTATTTTTGCTATTGCTTTTATCCACATTTGCTTTTACCCTAAAAATACAAAAATGGAAATGAACTAGATTAAAAGAAATGGGATAAATATAAGGCAATGAGGAGATGATGTTCACTTGGGAGAGGATTAAAGCAGATTGCTGTGTTGTTTTATCTGACCTGTGCAGCATCCAGCCTCCTGGCAATGGCCTGCTTGGCACTGATTAGGGCCTCCAGCCTGCGAGCAGCACCGTCCACTTTGCCAAATAATAAGTCTAAGCCCTGTGAACACTGACTCGCGCGTTGTACACACCCCGGGGTCGGGCCCTGGCCTCTGTCATAAAAGAAAAACACACATTGCTGGCACATCATGACAAAATTCATTAGAGGATCGCAATAATTACAGAGAAACATTTAACTCGAATTCACTCAGACTAACACAATACCTGGCTCGAAGATCTACGACCTGGTCAGTCATTTGCCCCAGAGCCTTAGTGGTTGCCAGTATATCCTTCCTCTCCTTCCCAGCACACAGCTCTCCCACCTTACCAGCCTCATCTAGTATCACACGCAGGGCAATCTCTCCTGGGTCTCCTAGGGACGACAACACACCATAAGATGAGATGTTGATGTAACATCATGGGCTGTTTTGGAGGAAGGTGTGTGAAAACTAAAACCAACAAACAAACAGAAAACTTTACCTGGCTGTCCATGAGGGTCTTTGAGCCAGCTTTTAGCTTGTACCATCTTTGACTCAATCAAACCCAGAGATCTCTTCAACGCCTCCATATCCTGAGGTAAAGAGAAAACACAGCTTTGTGTATAAAGCTCAGAAAATTAAAGTTATTATTTAATAAGAAGGTATTACTTTACAGTAAGCAACAAATTGTCTGTAGGTAGTTTCACACAACTAATTCATTACTGATTTGTCAAAAGTATGCTAAAATAACCTCTGCCTTTACTAAAATCCCAGCAAATAGTGTGCTTTTTTTGGGGGGGGGGGGGGTATTTTTGGTTTAGATTAACATGCCTTTGGTTTGTATTTCATTATAGTTTAGGATAGTTACATAAAGATCGACTCAAAATAATGAGGTACTATGTCACCCAGTGCAACAGTGTGGCTCATTGATGTGGTTTTAATGGTTTCTGGACAACAATGGAGCTCTTTGACACGAAGGAACGAGCTGTATGAAGCTGAGACCTCATAGTCAGTATTTTTTAGTAGAATCCTTGGTTTGTTTCACTTTTTTGGAATTTGTAGAAAACAATAATATCAAATATCATCTGGCCATTAAAATTCAAGACACCAAAACTTTATTTATTTTGTTTAAATTGACCTCGTACTGTGCAATAATAATATTGTGCAAATATTTATTGCTGTTTGTCTCTAAACTTTACATTTCTTTCACTGCTTTATACCAAGATGAAGAAAAAAAAGACCTTTTTTCCAGCTCAGAGGAGACTCAAGTGGAACCATTCAATACAGTCCATCTATTATGGATGTGTTTGGACACCAACCAGTTCATTTCTATAATTCATGACCTGAGAGGAGGACAGTGATCGTGTGCCAGCAGTTATCGCAGCTCACAGAATGCAGTATTTCCACAGCAAACACACACACACACACACACACACAAACACAAACAGCTTATTGTCTGCGGTAGCTGTGTGCAGAGAAACATGCAGGTTAGACTAGTGAAAACAGACTTTACAAACTTTACCAATAGTAAATGAATAGTAGATGAACTTATTGCACAGTATTTAACTAATGTGGCCAAAAACATCTTAAGAATCATTTCTAAGAGAGTATCTTATTGTGCTTCTGGCAGCTCTAATGTGCAGTAAACATGAGCAGCACCATGAGAATACCATATGACTGAAGATAGACTGAATTTCTGAAGCAGTTCATGTTAAGTTATTTAACTGAACAACTTAAATAACTGCTGTTGGCAAACACATTTCGACTCGGATGAATATCTAGAGACAAACAGATGCACATATAACAGTATAGTGATGAAGTATGTGCACTATACATCATCACGTCAGCAGTCAGTGGACTATAACATACAGTACACTTACAGTCAAATACCAGCATGGCAGATACAGAAAATTATAATGTAGGCATGAGGACCATGAGGATGTTTCTCTCTCTTGCACACACACACACACACACACACACATACACACATACACACACATACACACTTGCATGCTGGAAACTGCAGAGGGGGAGAGAAACAGGCTTACCTTCTACAGGGAGGAAAAGAATGAAGGAGGAAGGTAAAGAAAGAATAGGAAAAGAAAAACCAAGAGTTATACTACTGAGCCAAAGGAAGTGAAAAAAGGTGGACACAAAGTAAAGAGTGAAATTTTTTGGAGGTACACTCTGCAGCACAGAGGAACACGGGGATAGAGTGTGTTGGCGTGTGTGCGCAGAGGCACTCCAAAGCAAAAGTGATTTTCTGATTTGGGTGTGGGGGCGGGTGGGATTAAGTTGGGGTTTTGTATAAAATGGTATAAAATGAAGAAAATCTGAGTTCACATGTGCAGCATAGGTCATACCTTATTGGCCCAGGAGTCCTCATCCCATGTGGTGAGCTGCAGGACTCTTATGATTTCATTGATTTCAGTGCTCATCTTTTCAAAGGTAAACCTTCTGTTCCTCTCCGCCTCCTCGATGCCTGCACCTCGACTGCACTTGGTTGCAACAAAAATCTTTATAGCTGTGGACAGAAACATCAGTATTTATTATTACAAGCGTACAAGAAAAGGGATTTGTCAAAAAATGTCCATCAAAGCTACTCTTTATTTAAAAATAAACTCCCCAAAAGATGCTGTTGCAAACATCAGTCACCAACCAACAAGGGAAATGAAAACAGTAGACCAATTTTCAAAAAGTTAAAAACTCATCAGAATAATGTGAAACTTACTAAAACCTCTTAAAATGTTTGTTGCTACTCTCCTTTTTACTCTCCATCAAACCCATGAGGGGAATATCAGGCTCTTCAGGTCCTAAATGTTCACCAGCTAGCTGCTTCCTTTTTTGGTGCCGGGCATATAAGGTATGGTGGATTTGTCAGACTTTTTTCACAACAAACAGTCTGCTGATGAGACTGGTGACAATGGACCAAACCAGTTGGAAAACAAGCTGGAAAATCACAAGTTGAAAGAGAAAAAGCTGAGGAAAACTGCAGAGTCAGCAGATTACTGTCTGTAGATTCACTACTACTGGAGGTCACTTTAATATGTTAATGTTATGTTAATATAAAATTGATCAGTCCAGCTTTAAGTTGCAAAATGGTTTGTGATCTTGGAAAATCAAACTATTGGCCCACTATTTTTGACATCACATCCACATTAAACACACATATTTGAATGTGCATTTTGTCAAAGCAACAGTGGTCCCCGTGGTAATCGGCACCCTTGGGGCTGTGACCCCCAAACTGGGAGAGTGGCTCCAACAGATCCCAGGAACAACATCAGAGCTCTCAGTTCAGAAGAGTGCAGTGCTTGGTACAGCTAAGATACTGCGAGGAACCCTCAAACTCCCAGGCCTCCCAGGTAGAGCACCCGAGACTGAGGAAGACACACCACTCGTAGGGGTGAGAAGGGAATTTTTTTATTTATATATGTGTTTGTGTGTGTGTGTGTGTTTAGTCACACCTGATATAAGAACAGGTAGCAGCTCTTTGATAGTGTTCATGGAGCTGACCAGCATCTGTCTGTGTTCTTGGTGCGTCAGTTCTTGCTGCCTCTCCTCGATCATCTTTGACATTTTAGTCATCCCTGAGCACAAAGAGAAAAATGGGGAAAACGTATTGTCTGTGGAAATTAGAGGTTACCAAAATTAAAATAATAGACTAGACTAGACTAAGTTAGACTAATAGGTAGACAGTAGAAAAAGGTAGTGACCTTGGGTTTGGTGTTAGCATTACATCTTTAACTACTGTGCACTGGTAACCAGAGCCCATGGGCATTTTCCAGTGTTTCAACACATCCAATCATCATTACTCCATGAACGACTGAGCTCGTACAATGAAAGCATCAGTCGTGTGTGAGAAAACCTCGGCATCGGCTTTCTTCCAGCTCATTATGGCACAGTGAACTGACAACACAATTGACCTTTTACCTCAGATGATAAATAGCCTGTTTATGTTCCTGCTCTCCTGCCAGAAAGAAGTCTCTGATACTTATTTACAGCATCTTAATGTCAGCAGAGCAGTCTGTAGTTAATTTAGCTTTTTATCATGACAGATGGAGTCAAAAACAAGGGCTGATTGCATGGCTCATGTTTTAGTTCTGACCCTTTTGAGCCAATTTTTTCTGCATTTGCTACAACATTTCAGTCAAAGTTATTAAGGCATTAAGGCATAGTTATTAACTATCTGTTGTTCTGTCTATATTTGACTGAATGTATCAGCCTTTTAATAAAGACCTAGTTGCTCAGAAAGGGTTAAATTCTCACAATTTAGAACTTGGAAACAGGAAATATTTAGTCCTTTATTTTTACTTGAAAAATGATTTAAACAATTTCAACAATTAAAAAATGTTTAAGACTCCTGCTAACCTGGTCCCAGATTCTTGGTGTAAGTGATGAGGTCCTCCATGGTCTCCACCACTTCAGCTACAGTCAGATACTCTAGGATGCCTTTACACACTCGGATTATCTTACGCACCTGGCAAACAAGCAGATGACATTATGTATATAAGCATAAGGCAAACGCTAATAATGATTAGAGAGGAACATATTAATATTATTACTTTATTATGAGAACAAAAATAGTGTGTGCATGAGCTATTTTTAGACAGAGCTAAAGTTGTCCTGTTGTTTGTATGGTGTGTTTGTGATGCGTGAGTCTTGTGATGTACATCTTGTGACTGTAAGATGTTCAAAAAAATGAGGCTAGCAGTGAGACACAGTGAATGTAATCACATGCCCAGTGTGATTCCACTTATGGAGCTGCTATTAAACATTGAACACACACACACACGCTAGCGAGCCGGGACATACTAGACACATACACACACACACACACACACACACACACACACACACACACACACACACACACATACACACATCCTGATTTATGACAGAGGGAAGTCATTTGATCTCAGTGATTAGATCTGGATGCATCTGAGACTCCATTACAGACTTGCTTGATGCTGAGTTCCTCCTTCCTCTGTACAGCTATATAAAGCTTTATTTCCCTGAAAGATACCACACCTCTGATGTAATACTGATTCTCAGGGCACACACACATTGATATAAAGATGCAAAGACTAAAACACCTCAGCCTCATCAAAGGTAAGGAGCAGGTCGGACGTTCCAGACAGTATCCCTCTGGATCCATCGATAAGGTAATCTCGTGCAGGGACAGAGTATGGGTCTGCCTTCAGCATCTGAGCCGCCTGGACGAGCTTAGAGCACGAGTTCTCCACCCTGAAAAAGCACAGCACTCAGGATTAAAACCGGCATATACATTTACCAACATGATGGCTGCAAGGTGTCATGCATATAGTAGCTGCTCTGTTGCACAACAGCAAGAATTCATTTATGCATTATTATGATGGGATTCAAAGATTCCTGTAGTTCAGATTTTGCAAAGTTTCTAAGAAACAATGTGTGATTGATGAAATTCTTCTGCTTCTGTTTTTGTAAATTAAATTGACAATTCCTTAGAGATCCGTGATTAAATTAGCCCAAAGAAGGTGGTGGATTTTAAGAGCACCCGAATAAAGCCAAGTCCCTCCTATTTCTGACCCCCACTGGTCAGGGTATCGATGGCTGCTGGTTCATTTATTTTTAGGTGGGTTCAAATTCCCACATGCCCCCTCCTGTAAGCCCTGGGAGTGAGATTTACGGTGTGTGAGTGAGCCTGAGAGAGCAGTTTGTGGATCTGCTCTTCTTTTTTTACAACTAAAAAAGTAGTTGGCCTTTGAAAAATTAAGTGTTGACAATAAATGAAACCTAAGAGAAAATTAACTCAAAACAGAGGATGTTACTTCATATGCACAGTGAAAGCTTTAATGAACACAATTTGCGATACACACACCCACAGGCAAACACAAGTCCCGGGATTGCTGAGTAGCAGCTCTCAGCTGGCACTCAGAGTTCATGTCAGCTCTCTGGATGTAAGCTGGAAAACAACAAACAGCCTCTCAGCGGTCTGGATGCTGGAGCGGGACAGTCACCCGGGCTCGGCCTCAGAAGTGGCTCTTTGTTGCAGCTGGGAAAGCAGCCACGTTTCCTCACATTAAATCGCCTGGAATCCTCTCTTTGACAAGTTCTCTGTCTACTGAGCTAAAGAGGATCATATTTTTGTCACTGGGTATTTCTGTATGCTACTTTGTGTCAGAAAGGGACAGGGAGGAGGTGCACAAAGAAATAAACAGTGCTTCTTCTTCTTCTTCTAAAGCATGCAGTGTGACTCAGACCTACTTAATGAACGCAGGAGGCATGTCTCTCTTCATCACCTGGTCCTCCGTGGTTTGAACCGTTTCCTTACCTACCTGCAACACACATAGATTGACCATATTTTGTATTACCATTATCTGCAGCAAGTTAGGAAGTAGTATTCAAATGAGAACTATTAATAGTCTGAAGGGTGAACATTGTGTATCAATTCACACCTATTTCAACTATGCAACAACATATTTTTCCAGCTTAATGGGGAAGCAGTTCAGGCTTTGGTTGATTCTGCTGTTGGTTATCACACATGAGGACAGGTCTGTGGAAAGACATGTATGCTGCTCTAAACTGATCCAAAAATCAGGCTTAGCCCCCATATGTGGCCATGTTCTGAAAATAGTGCTGATTTCAGTACAGTATCAGTACAGCATTAACAGCACTGATGATGTTTGTTAGGAGTATAATCATTTTCCACACAAAATAATTTAGTCAAACGCTGAATCCAACAACCTGAGATTGAGTGCTTTAACTTTTCAGTCGGCAAAAGTTAGTTGTTTGCCATTTAGGTGTCATTGTTGCCTTGATTTTGGTTTTTTTTCAATTGAGGTGAGACATTTTCATAAACTTCTAGGATGATTAGCTGAACAAAGACACATAAAGACGTACTGAGTACAAAATTACGTGCACGCATACACACCTAAACAAACACACACACATAGCAGGGTGACATTGCTCATTGCTTCTTCTGCAGATGTTCATATAGGCATGCAGCTGGCTGAAAACCATATGGCCATGAAACACTCGCCTTCACATCCTGTAACGCACGAGCATGCACCCACACAAACACAAACGCGCACTTGAGATGCAATTACAGTGAGAAGATGACATCAGTCTTTTGGTGCTGTGTTGATGAAAGTCAGTTAATAGACTTTCTGGCTCCAGAGACTGAGGCAGCCATCACACAGAGCCTTCAAATAACACAGTTTCACCTACACTGAGATCCAACCAGTCTGTTTCATATGTGTTTTCTTTTCAGACAATTTATCACTGCTCCTGTTGGAACTAAAATATAAGGAATGAAAACCTCCAGATAAAGTCAGGGAGTCGCAGCAGGTGATTTATCAAAGAGTGGCGTGAGCTCCAGAGTTTCCTGTAAACAGCAACACTTGCCATCGATTAGTCAATACATAATTAATGAGCAGTGAAGTGTTTTTTCTGGACACGGCAGATAGTGTGATGTGCGTGTGTGTGTTTGAACAGCTTACAATGTGTGAGTGCTCCAACACAAAACAGACATCTGTCAATCAAAAGCGACACAGTAGAATCAGCTTGGTCTTGTATCAGATCCAGAACCACCAGCCCCAGTGTGGGTTCAGCTTTTAGATCAGTAGAATCTAAAAATACATGCCAGACCATTGAATGCTGAAAAGACAATACCAAAAATACATATAAAAATTAAAAAAATATATGAATAATCCATTGATTAGTGTCTCTTCCCAATTCCTGTCACTTTTTTATTAGACTATTTTCTGTAAAAAAAAAATGATGGGGACAATATGCCCCAAATACTTAAAAATCATATATAATACTTATTTCAATAAATATCCTTTATAATTGTTAATTGTTTTGGTGGGCAGCCCATGAATGAACTATCCAGAATGAATGTTAGGGAATTTGAGAGTGAGCCCTTTGTATTTCACAGTCATTTAAACTGTCACTTAAAAATATTGGTTAGTGCAGCTTGGACGACATATGTGAATTACTGGTTTAATTATAAATCTAACTAATTATCAAGATTGAAGTATTTAAATTTCTATCACTTTAATTCCATTCCATCCAGCAGTGGGGTTTGACAAAAGCAGTCGGAAACTAAGACTCATCCTGAGTCCGCCCATGAACAAGAAGACAGGGCTCATATTTACATGGGATAGCTGGTGGAAAACAGTTTGTGAGTGTGTGTGTGTGTGTGTATTTGTGTGTGTGGACCATGAGATTTGGGAGTCTGGTCTAAAGATGCTAGAGACACTTTCACTCTCTTGCAGGGAGGCTGGCGTCAGACTGAAAAGAGCAATTTGACTTCCACTCTCCATCCCTCCTCCTCTTTTGCCTTTGCATCTCTTTGTTTGGCAGCTTCAGTCTACAGTCACACTCCTCACAGTCCTTGTCTCCTTCTCTCCCTCCCTTTCACTTCCCTCAACGGTAAATCTATTTATTCCGTCCTTCCCCTCCCCCAGACGGACTGAAACTCTATGTTGACTCCTTCAGGAATAACTACTTGTCAAACACCAGCGAGGCAGCTCTGTCATCAGCACAACTTCAGCAAGCTCACGCTTTCAACCAAATACACCACCAGCATCTTTTAGATCTTTAGCTTAATCAGCATCTACCCACACACAACCTCTGACAGATTGGGACTGACACCATCTTGTGTGTGTGTGTGTGTGTGTGTGTGTGTGTGTGTGTGTGTCTAAGTGTCTCAGTGACCTAGATTTTGAGTACCCCCCTCACAGCCAACCCACCCTGGACAGGGTTAACAGAGTAATTATATCAGTATGCATTAGGTCTCCCGTGGTGATGGTGGCATGTTGCTGTATATTGCACTGTATTAAACCGAATCAGCTTTCTAAAATAAAGTATGTTCTCAGATGTGTATCCTTTACTTCCAGTTAAGTTTGTCTACCCAGCAACAAACCACTGCTGATTTTACAAGTTGGTTTTTTTTGGTGCTATCTTTCAACACCTTCTTCTCACCCACTTGTTAACTCTCACTATTTTATCTGTGAAGCACTCAAATATCCAGCATCTCCTCTTCAGATGTTCTCTAAGATTGTCTGAGAGTACGGTGAGCCTTAAATCTTAAACCCTCCAAAATACATAATTAAATGCTAGCAAGGAGGAGAGATTAAGGTATTTTAAACTTTTTTATTGCATCCTACTTTTCCTCTATTGTACTGTTTTTTTATTCCTCTGCCTGATACTAGAGTTCCTCTGTCCTAACAACATTTTCTCTGTTCATCACCTTCTGGAGTCACTGTGTCCTCAGCGATTCTCTCTCCGAGTAACCTCTCATCTCCATCATCTGAGCCCCAGCGACACGCCCGAGGCTGCTATTAGCCTCCTTCTGCTCACTGTCTGAATGGATCAACTGAACGGCTCAACGAGGACAAACAGAGGAGGAGAGATTGAGAGATATACCCGGCAGCAACGGGATATCAAGGACTTAGTGTATGTGGATGATATCGCATAAAACGGGGGATGTCGTTATGACACACCACAGTGTTTGAGCTGAATCAGGATGGGGGTTTTTGTTATTAGTTAATGAGATATTTATCAAAATAATCTTTAGCATCCTTGCACAGTGTAAAAAAAACTAAATCAAAACTTTTATATAAGACTTAGAACAAATAATCTGCCTAAGAAACAAATCAGCAAACGAAATTTCATTCTTACAGTGTATTGATCATTCACATACTTCATGTGAAGTCTCCAAACCTCTGTAAATCACACCACAACAGATGACACTCTCATTTAGGTGAACGGTTCTGGGCTAACAGAGCCCAGGTGGGCTCTTGTGTGCAGCTGGTAACGAGGGTTTTGCAGAAATAACATTTCATATTGAAGCATGGCATAAATTGAAAATAAAGGGCTTTGTTTGTTTCACACTTACGATGATAGACCAAGTTAATTCTGAAAAAAAAAAAAAAAAAAAATCAACAAATTAAATCTAAATTAGTAAAAAAAAAAAAAAAAGAGCAAAGTCCAACTACAAAGTGATTCAAAGAGCAAACGAACTGTATCTCATAAATTCTGGGCCAAATGCGAGTGTACACAGCTCCTCCCTGAGTCTGACACAAACCCTGCATTTCCATCTTGTCATGTTTAAGTATGCTCTACATGCAGCGTGGCCGTCTGCACTTTTAAGATACATTTGGAGCACATGTGGTCAGAAGAGAATTTCTGTGCAATCTTAGGTGTCCTTTACATCCAGTTAAGTTGTTCCAGTAACACAGAACCAGCTTTTCTCCCTCAGTTAACTTGAGTTTCCTTCTGTCTGCTGCTAATTTCTCCTGAGCGACTGAAGTCTGGTCTGCCCTGCATCAATAACAATGACCCCAGATCAGCATTAATGATGTGGCCCCTATTGATTTTTCCAGTCAGTGCATGCAGAGGAGACATCAGTGCCGGAACGAATCATGCTTCTTTGTACAAAATGACCATTTAGACCCAGGGTGACAGAAAAGAAAGGTCCCAGAGGATGTGATATGTGACAGTTAAAGTAGAGGGGTCACAAATGTTGGGGAAATAGTGAACAGGGAGCTAAATAAATAAATAAATAGGAGTCACTAGATGAAGGGAAGAGTATAGGAACAAAGCCTGGATCTACTCTCTGTGGAGATGAATATGAATGGGCTGAGCATATTTCTTGGTCAGTAAACTGCAAATTCTGCAAAAATCTAATTCAGCTTAATGAAGCTGAGGACACAGACACCTGGAGCATAAACCTCCTCTTCTAACCTAAGTGACATTTCCCACTTTACTGGTCACACGGCGTGCGTGCGTGCGTGCGTGCGTGCGTGTGTGTGTGTGTGTGTGTGTGAGAGAGAGAGAGAGAGAGAGCGAGAGAGACGCAACCTGCTCATTTAATCAGCACTACTTTCTTCCGCCCCACAAACTTCATTGAGCTCTGATTATTAATCGGGCCAAACTTTGACGTGTTGTGTTGTGTGGTCGTGTTGTGCGCACAGACGCGCACTAAAAACCTTCTGCACAAGCGCGTGAACCAGGCATGAACGTCAGCTGCTTGTGTTCCAGTTTTATTTAATTATAATGCTGATCAAAAGATCAAAGCGGGTTGGCCATAAATTTTAGTTGAAGTCACACAGGACAATGATTCTGATCATTTCTGACTCTGGTTCAATAAAAGCTGAACTGTCACAGCAGTCGCTGCAGCACTTTGTCTCCACTGTCGCTTTCTACACGTTTGGAAGTTCTGATGATAAACGTCACAGGCTCTGTGTCATTGGGATGTGGTGAATTGACGCCCTGGTTCACACTCGGGACTCACCCGTACGAGGTTGCTGACTGCCGCCTGTACCGCGGCCACCGGCACCGTCAGATCCGGGATGGCTTTACCATCCACTTCCCCCTCCTCGTGCATGATGACCAGGTGGGAGATCTGCTGGGCCACCGGCTCCAGGATACTCTCGATGGTCTTGGTGTGAAATACCGGCATCGTGAACGACTTTTACCGCAGCCCCGACAGAATAAAGGCGGCTGGTCGCTCCAACACTGAAGATCGCCCCCTCTATCTCCACTCCACTCCTCTCCGCACCGACACCGACAGGAGGACGAACCCCGAGTTGTCAGTCCAGCCCCTGAGTAGAAACCCTGATGCGTCTCTCCTCCTGGTGTGCACCGTCTCCTCCTCGGTAAAGGCTGGACTCAGACGGTCGGTGCACTCCGGTGGGAGCGACCCAAATCGTGACAGAAGGAATCACCGCCCTTCGCCCAATCACAGCGAAGGAATACAGCTGCCAAGCGGGTTGGTGTTGGTGCGCACTGACGCTTTCCCTGCACGCACACGCACGCACGTACACACACATCACGCGCACACATCCCCTGCAAGTGAGAGCTCTTCCCAAATTACGTCATGCATGCCAGTGGCCCGAAAAAGGAAAGTGCTGGGGGAACTTAATGGGAAGACACTGTGGTTCTAAGATATGGGGGGTGTGTGGAGAGAAAGGGCCCGACTGTAACGTGAAACATCTACAGCAGGCACATCAAAAGCTGCACACATCCGTGTGTTTGCAAGCTGCTCCCTGCAGACTGATAACGGTGAGCTTCAACATCAATGAAACCACACTGGTCAGTGTGATCAAGAGCTGCAACTAAAGAGAACTAATGTGTGGTGGTGCGTTTTTATGAAGCTTCAAACCTGCACCTGACATATGATCTGTGTTCATTAAGAGGTGGGTCAGGAGTTCATGTCTCCAGGCCTCAATGTCCAGGTCTAAATAAAGACCAGGGATTCAGCTTGCTGCTGGCTGCAGCTGAAAGAAGGAGTCTCAAAGACCCACCACTTGCACCCACACACTGTTTTTTTTTTCCAGCTTTCTTATTCTGACAGCGAGGATCCTCCATAAAAAGCTGTTCCACCGGTTCAACGCCCACCTGACAGGCTGCATTTGATATTGTGTGTGCACTGTATTCATTAATACATTAAAAGGAAAAAAGGATCCATATTTAACCCATACTATGATGTTAGGGGGCAACTATATGTTGGATAAATTCTCTTTTTGAAATGAAATCTTCTCAGATAAACTCAACAATAAGTGAAACTTAAAGAAAACAGTCAGGAGTCTCCTTTAATGATAATGAGTGCACCCTGGTGCAGTCAACACAGAGGGAGAAAGGAAGGAAGAACTGTTATCTGCAACATTTAAGCGTGAGATGGATGCGAGAAACTTCATGGGAGTGACTACAGATAAGCTGTGTGTTGCAAATACGACCTTGAAGACACTAATGTGCCTCTGTACAGTCTCTGGGAAAGACTATCAGTAAAATTCTCCTAGAGCTAAATTTTACCTAAGTTCATGAATTAAAAGTCTTCACTTTATTTTTCCATCATAATTGGTCTGGCATTCTATGTCTGTGTGTGTGCACTTACTCACACTCACATTGTAGGAACTCAACCTTCCTTGTGGGCATCACATGTTGGCCCCCACCACTTAAATCACTGAATTTTATGGCAATGACTTGCTATAAGATTAGTAAAAGGTTAGGGTTAGGCAAGTACTTCTTATAGTTCAAGTTAAGGCAAGTCTCCAGGAAAATAATGTAAGTCAATGTAAATTCCACACGAAGAATGGAAACACGTGTGTGTGTGTGTGTGTGTGTGTGTGTTTGCTGGTAGGGTTATCCCTGCTCCTCAGTCTGTGTTTGGGAAACCGGAGACCCCAGCAGCAAAGACAATGATATTTATACCCATCTGAGACCCAGTGTCAACCAAAGTGCCTGCAGCCAAGAGTCCCATATGTGTGTGTGTGTGTGTGTGTGTCTTATGTGGGGGTGGACAACCGACTGCTATCTAAACCAGAAAGACTGGGGTCTCTGGTCCAGCCAGATAGAATAGACCCTGTTCCTGCCCTCTCCTCTCTTCCCTTGGTCAGTTCCTTAATTGTCCTTAAAGAGGAGTAAGACTCACAGTCACAGCATCTCAAAACCATATATGGATTGAGGCAGAGTAAGAGAAGCAGTAAAGTAAACAGGTGTCTATGAGTAATTGAGGAGGAATAGGACATACTCTGGCTCCAGTAGCCCTGCTGTGAACTATCTGTATATGTGGACTTGTCCAAACAGACTTTGACAGAATGCATTGCAGCGGGTTGCTCAGAGATGTTTAAAGAGTACGCCTCAAATAATGACGTGATTACCAGCTGGACTGTGGTTGTTCAGTGCAACAAAATGTATGTAGATACTTAACCACAATTCATCTTAGATCTCACTGTGCTGCTGTTGTTTATGTTATTTGCATTGATTGATTGTTTGTCATGACTGGGGCAGTGGTGCCTAATGTTTCAATAATGTTTCTTTTTTTTTTTTTTTTTGGAGGGGAGGGGATATTAGGGTATTAGACTGAGAGTTGTGAGTCAGTGGACAACTGAACACATACACACATACACTGAACAGTCACTCCCCCACATGGACACTTTGCTGGTAATCATATGCTCTCCGACAAGACGTGACTCACAGCCTTCTCCAGTTCTCAGTAAACCCATGTTTAGCAGAGCTTTCATTTGAACGGTGCTGAGTCCTACAATAACTGTTAATGCATAGGATATCACTTTACACTGATTACAGCTGGTTCAGAATGTGCTGACTGTGTGTTGTTTGAACATATTTGATATCAGTTTAATTGTTAATATGCCAAATCTGTTCGGACAAAATGAACTTCCTCAGGGATTTTGAGACATGTACAGTGACTTAAGGGAGAGAGTGTGGGTCTGTAGGTTGGTCCACCACTAAGGTCCAGGCTAAAAAAAAAATTTTGTAAGAAATTTTGTGCTGATATTCACGGTCCCCAGAAATGCAGGACAGATAAAAGATGTAGAGTTCCTATCTACTATAGTAACCTCATACCTTTTTATCATAATATAGAGATAAAAATGGCAAACACCAACATGTTTTGTTTGTAGAGGTACAAAAACAAAGCCTGTTTTTTGGACTAAACATTTTTTAAAAATTTTTAAAATGTGGTAAGAAATAACTTTTGTGTCACACCCCATTATATTTAGCATTTCTAGTTTGATTCATGTATCTCTAAACTTGGTGTGAAATAAACCTACAGCTGTCGTCAGTTATGAAGATACTGTCTCAGATTGTATGTCACCACTGCTTATACTAAAATACTTCATGTCATCTTCAGTATGTTTGAGACCAGTGGACTGTCTGTACAGAACGTTTACAAAAACACTGCCCTCTGGTGTTTAACTTTCAGTTTCTGTATTGAACTCACACACACACACACACACACACTCAACCACACACACACACACACACACACACACACACATTGCGTACAAGATTCATGTTTTTTGTGGTTTGAAGATTAACGAGCATGACAAAATACATAATAGAAATCATTTTATTGATTACTTTAAAAAAAAGCTCAGCAGCGGGACCAGCCAGCTACAATAGAAAACGCTTATTAAATAAAATTAGATAAATATATTTTCTAAACATCCTGTTGCTCAAATATCCATGTTATTTGTATGGAATGCACAAGTAATAATAAGTATTATACACTATTTATAATACAGTTAATTTAACAAAACTATTATAAATGAAAATGAAAACTATTTTCACACCGTATATTAATAACAATGCCAACACATTTACACCAGAGCACACAAAATTGCTGCCAAATGCCAGTTTAAGAAACATGAAATGCCCAATAGGTAACTTTTTGTTCTAGTTTCATTTTGTGGGATACATTAATCCTTCTGTGTATTTGGAAAGTCCTGTTTTTGCTGCGATCCATTTGTTGTAGTTGGTGACCCGTGTGTAAACACCTGGTTTGTTCTTCTTGGCACAGCCATCACCCCAGCTCACCACCCCGAACAGAAAGCTCCGGCCTGACATGTCACACACCAACGGACCACCTGAGTCACCCTGAAGGAGAGGACACAGCAGGTTGTTTTTCTTTATAGTTTGTAAGGACTCATATAGATACCGACAACATTAGTAATTATTTCAATTTAAAACGTCAGTATTTCATAAGACATCGTAAAAATTAACAATATGAAAAAATCCTCTCATTCTCACTTTATATATTACACTTAAATGGATAAGAATAAATATTCAAGAACAGATATTCTCAAATACAGAGTAGAAATAAAATTAAAATAAAAGTGTCACCAATTTTCGGCTCATCTGAAGCATCAATAGAGATATTTTACAAGCAAGAAGCCTTTTTCATATGATAAGGCCTTTTTGAAAATGCTTTTTCTCAGAGCACACTGGCACACAATCTGGGTTCTTTGCACACCTTGCAGGCATCAGTGCTCCAGGATGGGCTCCCAGCACACATCATGTTTTTGGTGATGCGATCTCCATAGTATGATTCCCTTTTGCAGTCAGTTTGGGATAACAGTCTCACCTTAGCCTGTTTCAGGTACTGTGAGTAGTGCCATGCCTCTGCAGAAAATATAAGGAACTGTGTAAGGATTACTGAAACTAGTGAGAGATTAGCCATGAGTCTTAGGTTTAGATGCTCAGCAGTATTTACCATAGCTCTCCCTCCCAAATCCTGCAATGCTGCACTGAAATTCCGCAGGAAGCTGAGTATGAGCTGGAGGAAGGCACACTGTCCGTACAGTCGCTGACTTCACTGCACAACCTTCATTTCCGCTCTTGATCCTTAACAATGCTGAAAAGTGAAGATAAATATATCTTTGAATCTGGTTTACAAAGCACCCACACAGCTTTCACACAGCTTTCTCAGATCTTTCTCATTTATAGACAGTACACAGTAATATCTGTGCTCACCTATGTCATTGTCAAAGTTGGACTCGTTGTATTTTTGGTGGATGATCAGTTTTTCCACTTTGAACCTCTGCTCTCTGTCGGCATCGGTTTCATTGATGGCGTTCTTCCCCAGATATACAGATAGATGCTGGAGTTTGGTCTCTTTACTGAAAACGAAAAGCCCAAATATAACCTGAATATAAATACACACACTGAGAAAAGTGTCATATGAGTCATACTACCATTATAGTACGAGAAGGGTGTTTTTTGTATTGGTGGTTTCTTACCCATCAGCGAAGCAGTGTGCAGCTGTGAGAACCCAGCAAGGTGCAATGAGGGAGCCACCACAGAGGAAACCATAGCGCTGATGAAAGAGAGCAGCCACCCACGGGTGCGACTCTGTGTGTGCATATAAACCACCGACAATTTTATGCATCTTCCTCTCTGACTTCTCGCCACATGTCAGCTCTGCAGGGAGAAACAGAATAAGTCAGTGATCGTTGATGAAGGGAACCACATGATACACTGAGAAGTGCATTTAAACAAAAAAACTACCTGTATCCTCAGCCACTGGAGATTTTATTGTAGGCGTAAAACCTATATGGGAGCAGAAAATAGATCTAATCAGAATATCAAAATCAAACAAAATTTAAATGATTTTTAAGATCTCAGTTGCAGGCTTACATGTGGGTATATTGCAGAATTCTCTCACATAAATCCCTCCTTTTCGGACGCGGCACCATGGCCTCAAGTTGTGATCAGGATTCCTAATGTTCAAGTGCCAAAATATTAAACATGTGTTGCTTTTCCCTAACACATCTACTTTTCTGATGATTGATTTACTGACTGTGCTAAAGTGACTGTGATTTAAAGTTTACCTGCAGTAATTATGGTCACCAATTCCTGCTGAATCTCCCCACCGATTTGTAAACCAGTTCCAATTGAGACACCTGCGACCATGTTGCGACTGGGAAACATATCCCCTGTAACTGCTCCCATCTCCAGACAGACACATCTCTGAAGGTCACAATGCATAGAGAGATAAAATAAAGTTAATGCATTCACTGACAAAGGAATATTAAGAGTTTGTGTTGCTTGATCACTCGACTTACCCCTTTTCTTCTGAAACCATCTTTGTGAAAAAGCCTAAAAGGAGCACAAACAAACTCAGTCACATTGGATGTTTAAACCCTGTGAACGTGAGTATGACTAAAGTGTCTTCCTCTTATTGTTGCTTACCATGCTAACATTGAATGCTGCAAGGATGGTGGTAATGACTAACAGGTTCATCCTCTCTTCTGGTTTTGTTTCCCTTTATTGAGAATATTTATGTCTGAGAATGACCTAAAAAAATAAAAAAGCAGAAATGGAACATAACAATGCTGGATGAGTTGAGTAAAAACCCTTCTGCCCTTATATGGAGTTTATTTTTAGACACATGACAACACAGAAACACGTGTGAGTACTGAAGAGACGTGCATGTTCTTTGCCTGGGTTTAAGTGTGCCCATCTACAGTTCGTACAGAGCCACAGTTCTATTGATTGCGTGGGTACAGTCATCGCAGAGGTTTTAATATGGGAGCAGCAGATAGGGTATGCTCATTGTGTGCAGTCTGTACTGTAAACATAATATCTATCTGTACACTGAGTGCACTATCAGTATAGATGATTTTATTACTGAATGGCATGTGCACACCATTAAATCACATTCATTTTGAAAAGTGCACAAACACTGAATCTCTTGAGATTTCCAGGACACAGTATCAACTTGATAAAAATGAAGTGGTTGTATAGTTGAAATCTTGCTTTCAGTGCACATGAAAACCCTCATGTCTTTAATATAGTTTTTTAGTTGAATAAGACTTTGACACGTTAATATTAGCTCCAGATTTCAACCTATTCCAATGCCAGAAAATAAACTAAAACAACTTAACGTTATTATACTTTGATGAATTGCACAGTATAGGAAGTTCTGTTTACCTTTTTATCCAGATGTGCAATCCTGATGATGGTCTTTGTTACTTCTTTCAGCTCAAATGACATTTATATCCTCTTTGTATTCTCTGCACCTGTGTTGTGGAAAGATTCAGGCTCACGCTGATAGCTCTTCTTATGTTGCAATGCTGATCCTCCTCATGCTCCCCCGTATTTAAAACCACAGGCAACAAGTGGGAGGGGTTTAAGAGAAGCTTTGAAAACATCAGTAGACACCCAGTTTAAATTCTTTATGAAAGAATTTGTCACATCCTGTGACACATATACACCAAAAAATTCCCATCAATCTTCTTATAATAATACAATAATACAGTTTTAAAAACATATATCCAAAATTGGTAACATGAATTGGTACAGTGAAGTCTGTGAGTGCAGAAGGAAAGGTTTGAGATTCAATTGCAATTAATTTCAAAATTTTAAAGTGATTTTTGAATAGGATGTGGTCAGAATAAACCAAACACAAAAATACAAAAACAGAAAAAACAATTTGAACTTTGAATTCTGCTTTTAACGGACAAGATAATCCTTTAATGTGCAGTACATAAAACTGATGTTTATAGACTAAAACTCTTTTTTTCTAAAGTTACTGGGCACAAATATTTAAACATTTAAATAACTCATCCATTTAAATTCCTCCCCTCTATAAAGTGTAAAAATTAAATGGTGGTATACAGTGATATTATGTAGACTGTATACTCTATATCTGCTTGATCAAATACTTTACTGACACACATTCAACTGGATCTGAATATGCTGTTATGTATGGCTGCAGTTTTATAGGAAGGGCACCCTCTTCTCATTGATTTACTTAGAGCCTGAGAATGGGGATTCCGAAAAATATATTATATAGTATATTAAATATACAAAACAAAACAAGCTATGCAAGCTATGCATGCAACACAACAAAAGTGCAGACAATGTTGTTTCCTTGGACCTTATTGCATCATCCCTTAATCATGATTAACCCGACCACAATGTCACATTTCCTGCAAAATTACACATTTGTGCAGACAGCTACATCATTAATCAAGACCACTTAAAATCTGTATTCCTGAAACTCAGAATTATAATATTTTTATTGTATTCTTAGATATGGTTTGAGCAGCTGTCTCGGTGGGGTGGGGGGTGGGGGGGGGGTGGGGGGAATTTCTAAAACATATTTTTCATATATGTTACCTCACCCATTGCTCTGACATCAGTGTTAGTCACATTTCCTCCTTTTTGGCTGTGACAATGGTGAGATATATCAAATTCGTGCAAGCTCTTGTGGACCCGGGGTCTTTGATGAACGAGATAAAAAGGAGCAACTGGCATGATTCCAAGTCCGGAAGCATAAAACAATGGAACAACACAACATAATTGTTCATTTATTTGCTCCAGTAGCATTCACTGATTGAAGTCTGCTTTAATTATCAGAACCACATATTACACAGAAATTAGCCAAGATAGGGAAACCCAGGATATTTGTGGTTAACATTGCAACCTGGACTGTTTGCTTCTGTCATATTGTCTCACCTCATATGCCGCCCCCAGTCCAGTCCAGACACCAGTCACTCTGCAATGTCTTACAGATCCATAGAGTTTTGAAACCTGTTTCGATTGTTGCTTCATCCTCACCTTCTCATTTTAAATATCTTATGTCTTCCATCCATCCATCATCTATACCCACTTATTCCTAAACAGGGTCACAGCAATCTACTGGAGCCTATCCCAGCTCTCTTTGGGTGAAAGGCAGGGGTACACCCTGGACAGGTCACCAGTCCATCTCAGGGCCACATAGAGACACATAGAGACAAACAACCTCACACACTCACACTCACTCCTATGGACAATTTAGAGTCACCAATGAACCTGACATACATGTTTTTGGACTGTGGGAGGAAACCAGAGTACCTGGAGTATATTCTATATTTTAATATCTTAAATTTAAAGTATTTTTGTTATTATAATGTTTATGTATTATAATATTTTTCTACAACATTAGGGACCCATCATGAACTATGACGTGAGGGACTGCTCACAAGAAACACACTAATAGTAATACAGAGAATTAAGGAGGGTGAAAATGAGAAACAAAACTCCACAGAAATACATGATTTGTTCCTGCACCTCCTACTACATACAAAATTAGAACATACATGACACCATTGGCTGCTATTTTAGTGTGGTTAGTATACTTCCAACTGCCTACATTTTTAAACCCCAAAAAGGGAAGTTTATTCATATTGTTTTCAAGATCAGGATTATGATTAAACATTTTAGAACATGACGATGTGCCCTAAATGTCTCATGTCAAACACTGTCCCCTATTTTACTGTGCTGTTATTAAACATCTCTCACCTGGTGTACTATAAAATAAAACTGTTAGACAGACAGTGACGTTCACACACTAGACTATTGTGATGGGAATTTCACATCTTGTGTTTTCCGTTTCTTTGTTCAGTCATGAGATAGCCACCTGCTTCTCCTTTCACACTGAAATAAAACTGAAAAACTGTGACCAAAGAGCTTTGACAAGAAGCTGATGGGACCAGTGTGCATATACATTGCACTTCTTTAATGGTCACAATATTAATTGTAATTTATATATAACAAATGTTCTGCCTAATCTGATTTTTCTTTGCTTTAAGCAGCTTGACATCTTAAAAGTCTGCAAATAAATAAATCCTAAAAGATAATCATCACTAATGGTTGAGAACTTTCTATGCAAATAGAAATAAAGTGAAACAAAACAAATGTTATATATACTATATATGTATACATGTTATATATACTAACTAGGTGGACAAGTTTGTGCTTTTGCTACAAACTTGTTTTGCTTTTCCCCTCAGGGATTAATTAGGTTTATCTATCTATGTATCTACAAAAAGAGAAACTGAAGGTTGCTTCTTTGTTACAGTGCTGAACTGCATTACATAAGCTTTAATCATTGTTAGCCACCACATTAGACACATTTCCTGTATAACCGGACGGTTTTCATCATCTACTCTAACGTCACCCTTTAAACTGAGAAATGGTAAATTCTCCCTAACAAGTCCAAACTGTTACTTAAACACATCTGTTGCATACCCACTAAAAATATTGTCCAAAGCATGTTATTGTTCATTTCAAAAATATTTTATTATCTTATTGTGAAAGATGAGTTGAAATGTAATTGAATGGCATCTATCTTTTATATTCGAAAATCTTGGACCAAAGCTTAAGGCTCTCAAAATAAAATTAATAAACAGACTAAATTTACAGTGTTATCTAAACACAGTAAATAATGTAAGGAGGACATGTTGCCCTCGAAATGAGGGTCTGTTTTATGTAATGCTGGGTTAGTTTAGGTGTAATAATGCATCACAATTTATAACTTTGGAAGTTTACACTGTAGAAATTGCAATGTAACTTGTAACTAACGCTGTGGGATTAATGTAGTGGACTAAAAAGTATGGTATTTGCCTCTTAATTGCACTGGATCATATAGATCAGCAAGTAAACCATAGACTATAGCACAACAGTGCATGAGCCAGTGATGACACACAACACAAAAAGAGTGTGTCATATCTGTCTTTTTCAGTCTGTACTGGAAACATGACAGTCGCTGTGTGCATATGGCTCCATCTAGTGAACTAATGAGACTTTGACAACATTTTGGAAATATTCATCATTAGTTTCTACAGCCCCAGCTGCTTTGATGGTGAAAAGAAAGCGTCCAATAAGCCTATTTAATTCTCATGTTCATATTAGACTCTAAAAGTGGACTTCCGTGGGACAGTGTGGCTTTGGGCCTCTGGAAATCCCCAACAGAGGGAGTAGTCTAGTCCTGCATGACGGTCCGGTCCTGTTGACGCGAGCGCGCATGCGCAGCTGCTAGTTTATACTTTCACTTTGAGAATTAGAGCCGCTTCCCTCGCTTCATCTTCTGCACCTAAAACTACAGCAAAGAGACAATATAAACTTTAACTTTGATAGACTGATGCTGTGAAAACGATGCGTGACTAACGCGATTTGCTAAAACTGCGGCAACAATGGTCGGACATCTAAAATAAGCTAATTGTCATCTAAGGACTGAGCATCTGAAGAGGTTAGTTTGTCATGACTTGGGTGAGACGTAGATGTTAGTAGACTTTGTGTTCATATATTCTCATGGTCTTTGAGTTTTATGACACCACTGGATGTAAATTTACAACTATAGTCAAATCAAATGGCTCCGAGTTTAGGTCACTGTAGCAGAAAAAGTTACATTGAGCAAGAAAGCATCATTTGCACCACTGGACTAGTTAAACAATAAAAAAGGAGAAAACATCTAATGGTAAAGCAGTAGCTAATTTTGACTGTGTTTTATTTTGTAACAGCAGCCCTAAGGCCATGGAGCGGCCTGCGCTCAGACAGAACCAGTTGTGTGGCTCCTGGGAGATGAAGGAGAGACTTGGGATGGGAGGCTTTGGGAATGTCTACCTTTACCAGCACCTGGTAAGCTCTGTCATCCACCTGCACACCAAGAACATAGACTCCTGACCCAGATCTGGCTTTGTCTTGGTTTCATACCTTGTCTGTGTTCGGCGCAGGAGTTGGGTGAGAAAATTGCTGTGAAACTTTGTCGCCTGGAGCTGAACCCCAAGAACAGAGACCGCTGGAGCAGAGAGATCCAGATTATGAAGAAGTGAGTGTAGATCGTTTACTTGAACACACCACACAGAGCTTTTTCTTCTTGTTAAACTCTCACTGCATGTTCGACTCTCTTTCTGCCACAGGCTGAACCATGTGAATGTTGTTCAGGCCAGAGAAGTTCCAAAAGAGTTGAGCTGCATTGCTTTAAATGACCTGCCTCTGCTGGCCATGGAGTACTGTTCAAAAGGAGACTTACGCAAGGTACCAAATAGCTAAATTATAAAGACCATAAACAATATCTTGCCCATGTAAACTCTACACTATTAGTCTTATTCTTTTCATTTAGGTGTTAAACAAACCAGAAAACTGTTGTGGGCTAAAGGAGAGTGAAGTCCTTTTTCTGCTCCGTGACATTGGTAAGGTTTTGTTTGGCGTTTACTTTGATAAACACCTATGGTTATCGTATGTTGTTGTCTCAATTTATTTGTACAAACACAGGTTCTGGTATCCAGTATCTCCATGAAAATAAGATTATTCACAGAGACCTAAAGCCAGAGAACATTGTTTTGCAGGAGATTGGTGGGAAGGTGAGTTTAGTTCCTTTTGTACGTGCATGTAGTCTGTGTAAAGTACAGTTTCATACATTACATGGCCTTCTGTGTCTTACTCTCATTATGAAAATATGTTTCCTTCCAGCTTGTCCATAAGATCATAGATCTGGGTTATGCAAAAGACCTAGATCAGGGCAGTCTCTGTACATCCTTTGTTGGAACGCTGCAGTATCTGGTATGTGTTGCATTGATTTGCCAGCAGTGATTTTTATTTTGCATCCATCTCAGCAATCAAGACCTATTTTACCAACCTCTGTATTCGGGCCAGGCTCCAGAGCTGTTTGAAAGTAAACCCTACACTGTGAGCGTGGACTACTGGAGCTTTGGGACAGTAATCTTTGAATGTACTTGTGGCTTTCGCCCCTTTTTACACAACATGCAACCTGTACAGTGGTGAGTCAACACAGCAGCAATAGATTTTTGTCTGTTTTCTACAGAAAATAATTTATCATTGTCTATATAGTATGAATAATCCACAGCAAAATATTTCACTTGCATATACAAATATACCCTATTAGGGTATATTGATTTCAGCACTGATCACTACAGGATTGCTACAAGCCCAGACTTCATCCTTTTTTTTAAAACAATATCTGCATGTTGAAGCTGGCGACAAAGTAATTTAGAGGAATGTTTGCAATATTTTGATGATCAGTTTTTTAATTTATTGACTTTATTTTCATTTCTCTCTGGTTGCATGTTTGTCTGTAGGACGAGTAAAGTCAAGAACAAAGGTCCCAAAGACATTATGGCAATAGAGGACATGAATGGAGAAGTCAAATTCTCCACACATCTCTCATATCCCAACAATCTTAGCAGGTAGAGACAAAAAGACACTTCTTTGCGTTTACCAGTCAGGAATCCCTTATTCTAAATGGCCTCTAACCTGTTTGTGCATGTGTGCGTGTGTGGATGCACAGGCCACTGCTGGAACCAGTTGAGTCTCTTCTGCAGATGCTGCTACTGTGGGACCCTGCAACACGCGGTGGAGGCCTGGATCCTGACACAAACAAGCCGTACTTCTATACAACCCTGCAGAATATTTTTAACATGAAGGTTAACGATATGAACCTTGCCTGTGTTCATTTAAATCAGATTACGTTGTTATGTTGTTTCTGGATTTATGCATGCTGCCAAGTTAGCGGACAATAAATAGTTATTCAGCAGATTTATTTCCTCAGGTGATTCATGTGTTGGACATGACGTCAGCCCAGCTGCACTCGCTGGTTTTGGGTGCTGAGGAGAGCTTGCACTCCCTGCAGCTTCGTCTGGAGACGCACACTCAGACACACATCTCCCCCCTGAACCAAGAGCTGCTGTTGGAGACGGGTGTCTCTCTCGACCCACGCAGACCACCCACACACTGTCT